>NC_133130.1:86537603-87137603 GCF_048418815.1 Hemitrygon akajei
TCACTCTCTGAAAAATACCTTTTCAACAAGAAGAATCCCCACTGAGTTTCAGTTTACTGCTGTTCAAAATGCAAAACCAGGTGCACTTTACCAGATTGAAGTCAGACGTCTGAATATCCCAAGATGATCTAAATCATTTCATGGCTTTTTCTCGAGCTCCCATCTCATTTACAGACAGCCATTTTTAAACAAATGTTGTTTACACAAGACGCAAGCCACCCAGAATTACATGAAGAAAAGATCTCCATTTATCTCCAATAAGTGGAGCTTGTGGCAGTTAATGGGGTGAGAGGGGGTAGACATGAGAAGAATAAATGGTCTGCTGACTTTTCCATTGCAGAGCCAAATTTTTACAGCCTGCATGTCAAGTGCAAGGTGGGGGGCACTCAACGAGAGCTGAGAGGTAAGGATAAGTACAGACCCAACTCAGAAATCTTAGCTGGCCAGATAAATTGTGAGGGACTACAGTGGAAATTCACTACCAAACAGACAGTAATGGAGCATAAATCTTTGTTCTTTTTTAAAGATAAAAATATGGGGAAATTTCATGAGGCAATGTTCCAAATTGCTGTAAGGAAATGCAGATCGGCAAACTGCAATACACACAAAGATGCCGGAGGAACTCAGCAGTTCAGGCGGCATCTATGAAAATGAGTAAGCAATTGATGTTTCAGGCTGAGACCCTTCTTCAGGACTGGAAAGGAAGGAGGAAGACACCAAAATATAAAGGTGAGGATGGGAAAGAAGGATGGCTGGAAGGCGATAGGTGAAGCCAGATGGGTGGGAAAGGTAAAAGGCTGGAGAGGAAGGAATCTGATAGGAGATGAGAGTGGACCATAGGAGAAAGGGAAGGAGGAGAGGACCCAATGGGAGGTTATATTTAGGTGAGAATTGCCAGAGTGGGGAATAGATGAAGAGGGGAGGGAGAGGGATTTTTTTTACTGGAAGGAGAAATTGGTATTTATGCCATCAGGTTGGAGGCTACCCAAATGGAATATAAGGTATTGCATCTCCACCCTAAGGGTGGCCTCATCATGATATGTTGGAATAGGAATGGGAATTGGATTAAAATGTATGCCCACAAGGAAGTTTCACCTTTGGTGGATGCAGCAGAGGCGTTCAATTAAGTGGCTCCCCCAATTTTTCATGGGTCTCACCAATGTAGAGGAGGCCACATTGGGAGCACTAGACACAAGCAGTGGTTAGTTTACAAAAATACTTGTATTTGCATTACGTGTTCCTCATTGCCTTCCCATTGGCCTGAAGTAGTTAACATTCAATGGAGCTGTTTTCAGTATTGTAACTAATACGGCATTCTAACTGGTTGCATCACTGTCTAGTATGCAGGGACCACTGCAGGGGATCATAAAAAAACTGCAGAGGTTGCAAACTCAGGCAGCTCCATCTTGGGTTCTAACCGACCCAGGATCAAGGACATTTTCTAAATACAACGTCTCAAAAAGGTGACATCCATAAGGACCTCCATCACCCAAAATGTGCTGCCTTCATATTCCTACCATCAGAGAGGAGGTACAAGAGCCTGAAGACACATACTCAATGTTTAAGGACCAGCTTCTTTCCCTCCATCATCAGATTTCTGAATGGAAAAAGAACCAACCCATGAACATTACCTCACTATTTTTGATCTCTTTTGTAATACTTATTATATACATATATTTCTTACTATAATTTACAGTATTTTGTAATGTGTTGGACTGCACTGCTGCCACAAATCAACACATTACCAAGGACACCCCTGTTATCCTTCAGAACGACGATTCATTCACAGATCCACAAGACCTTTTCAGTTCATCTGGCGTCCTGCTTCTCTTCTATCAAATGCATTCAGGGTCACAATGGAAGTAATAACATATTCTTAATGGGTGGCTAGTTATTGGAAAGTCTACCTAAAATCAGAAGGCCAACTCAGGATGCCAGCTTTTGCCTGCTTAAATGGGCACAGGTTTGGTATCCTGCACAGTGCCAATTTTGTGGCATGTCATGTGGCTATTTAAAATTGACAAGGAAGTTCACTTGAGTGCTTTTGGTAATGATTAACTGACATTGACTCGGTAACCAAGGGAAATGAAGATATTGGTTAAGACAAAATGAATTATGCCTTTACATAAAGCAAAAAGAACCTTTGAATGACTGAACATATTGATAGTTACATGTGGAATGTATTAAATGCATGTAATGAATCCACTGGGAATTTAAGGGAAATGATTTTTCCTATAGGTATCTATGCTCTTCCGATTTTGGCTTTTAGAACATAAGACATAACAGTTGAATTGACTTTATTTCTTACATCCTTCACATACATGAAGAGTTAAAATCTTTACATTATGTCTCCGTCTAAACGTGCAATATGCAGTTTATAGTAATTTATAATAAATAGTATGTACAACAGGACAGTATATTTATATGTATATTAGAAATGTAGTTTTGTCTGCATGAATTAAGCAGTCTGATGGCCTGGTGGAAGAGGTTATCCCAGAGCCTGTATGTCCTGCTTTTTATGCTGCGGTACCATTTCCCGGATGGTAGCGGCTGGAACAGTTTGTGGTTGGGGTGACTCGGGTCTTCAATGATCTTTCGAGCTCACTTTACACACCTGTCTTTGTAAATGTCTTGAATAGTGGGAACCGCAGATGTGCTGGGCTGTCCGCACCACTCTCTGCAGAGTCCTGCGATTGAGGGCAGTACAGTTCTCATACCAGGCAGTGATGCAGCCAGTCAGTTCGTAGGATTTGAGTTGCCCATACCAAACTTCTTCAACTGTCTGAGGTGAAAGAGGCACTGTTATGCCTTTTTCACCACCTGGCTGGTATGTACAGGCCATGTGAGATGCTTGGTGATGTTTATGCTGAAGAACTTAAAGCTGTTCACCCTGTCAACCCAGATTCATTGATGTCAATAGGGGTTAGCCTGTCTCCATTGTTCCTGTAGTCCATAACCAGCTCCTTAGTTTTTGTGACATTGAGCGAGAGGTTGTTTTCTTGACACCACTATGTCAGGGTGGTGACTTCTTCTCTGTAGGCTGCCTCATTATTATATGAGATTAGGCCAGTCAGTGTAGTGTTGTCAGCAAATTTAATTAACAGATTAGAATTTCTTCATTACCTGACTTAACTTTTCATCTGTCAAGACCGGAAGCTCTCTAATTCCCTGCATCATCTGCGTTACGACACCCTTTCCTGCTTAAAGTCACAATTTAAACATGCAGGTTCTGCAGATGTTGGAAATCCAGAGCAACACACACAAAATGCTGGAGGAACTCATCTGGGCAGGCAGCATCTATGGAAATGAATAAACTGTCGATGTTTCTGACTGGTCCCATCCTCAGGACTGGAAAGAAAGGGGGAAGATCCCAGAACAAAAAAGATGGGAGGAGCGGAAGGAGGACTAGCTAGAAAGTGATAGATGAAGCCAGGTAGGTGGGAGAGGTAAAGAGCTAGAGAAGAAGGAATGTGATAGGAGAAGAGAGTGAACTATGGGAGAAAGGGGAGAAGCAGGGGCACTGAGGAGGTGATAAGCAGGTGAGAAGAGATAAGAGGCCAGAAAGAGGAACTGAAGAAGAAGGAAGGGAAGGGAAAAGAAAATTACCAGAAAGAGAAATCAATGTTCATGCCATCAGGTTGGAGGCCACCTACATAGAATATGAAGTGTTGCTCTGCTACTCTGAGATTGGTCTCATTGTGGCAAAAGTTGCCACCATGGAACTGGAATGGGGAAAGGAATTAAAATGATTGGCCACCGGGAATTCTGTTTTTGGCAGATGGAGCGGAGGTGCTTCACAAAGCAGTTCCGCAAGTCCTGGCAGGTCTCACCAATGTAGAGGAGGCTGCTTTGGGGGCACTGTTTACAATGTATTTGCAGCTGAAGTGCTGCCTTACCTGTAAGGATTCTTTGGAGCCCTTAACTAAGGTAAGGGAGGAAGTGAAGGGGCAGATCTCTTGTAGGGATATGTGCAGGGGGTGATTAGTGTGGAAGGACAAAGGGAGTGGTCCCTGTGGAAAGCAGAGACTGGTGGTGATGGGGGGGGGTTGTAAAGATATGTTTACTGATAGTGACCCTTTGGAGATGGCGGAAGTTGCGGATGTGCTGGATTCGGAGGCTCGTGGGGCGATAGGTGAGGACAAGAAGAACTCTATCACCATTAAAGCGGAGGGAAGATGGGGTGCTGTGGATGTCTGGGAAATTGAAGAGATGTGGGTGAGGACAGCATCAATGGTGGAGGAAGCGAAACCCTTTTCTTTGAAGAAGCAGGACATTTCTGTTATCCTGGAAGGGAAAGCCACATCCTGGGAACAGATTTGGCAGAGACAAAGGAACTGAGCAAAGGAAACGGGGTGGGAAGAGGTGTAGTTAAGATAGCTGTGGGAATTGTGAGTTTATAAACTTCTCCCCCTTTGATGGAACTCTCAGTCATTTGATCTAATACTGCTTGTTGCAGTTTGATTGATAATGTTGCTATGAGGCAGCTAACGATTGTTTAAAATATTAATGGGCCATAATAAATTTCTTCGTAACTGCTGCTACTTAGGGAGTAATGCGAGTGTGGAAAAGATTAGCACAAAGAACAGATGAACTTTTTTCTCTCTTAGTTACATGAAGGAAAATAAACCAAAGAACAGGTTGATAGTTTAAGATGAAATGTTTAGTGCAAAGTAATATAAATCTGCTGGGCAGTGCCTGTGCCGTAGAAGTCAATATATTCCTAACATAATTATAGAACACTCAATTGGCTTTGAGTTATCCTGGTATTTTATTCATACGATCAGCAGTGAATAGGTATGCAGTGTATAATATGAGTGTAATTAATCCACTAAAAATTTCAGGGAAAGAGTCACTTGCAGATATTTATGCTCTTCCAATTTTGGCTTTTCTTGAGACCTAATACAAAATTACTGGTCAAACTGTCCATTCACTGAACATACGTTTTTCTTCTTCTTGCAAAAAAAAGGAGCATAATCTATGCAATGCTTTCACAGACTCATTGTCATCATTACCATTATGTGCTGTGTCGTATGACATGGGCGATCATGGTCTTCCATGACCATGATTGCTCTCGGCAAATTTTTCTGCAGAAGTGGCTTGCTATTGGTTTCATCTGGGCAGTGTCTTTACAAGTCGGGAGACCCAAGGCATTATCAATACTCTTCAGAGATTGCCTGCCTGGTGTCAGTGGTTACATAACCAGGACTTGTGAAACAAGTGCACCAGTTGCACGTACGACCATCCACCACCTGCTCCCATGGTTTCACATGACCCTGATCGGGGGCTACCAAGCTTCTACACCTTGCCCAAGGGTGACCTGCAGGCTAGCAGAGGGAAGGAGGGCCTCTCACGTCCTTTAGTAGAGACTTACCTCTACCCCACCACCCAAAAGTAAACTATACAAAGCATTCCATGGTGTAGAAGGTATAGACAATGCAGAATAGGAATGTGGTACACTGGGAAATGGACTCTCTGCACACTCATGCTGAAGCAAAAATACAGGTGTGCTCAGCATGTACAGGATCAACTGGCACTAGAAACTGGTCAGCAATGGCTCTCATCGTCTCAGCCCTCTGCAATGGTGCTAACTGAAACAAGACCCAGCCCAGAGGTAAAGCAAGGATTCGAGAAACAATTTAAAGAAATTATTGTGTGAGAGATGCCCAGGGCAAAGGTTTGAGGAAAGGTTGATTCTCGGAGTGGAAATCCAAAGTCTCATTTGATGTTCATTGTAACTCAGTTCAGCTCCTAACATCCTGTACACTGCATTATTTCAAAGAACATGTGTTCTTTGGAGGTTCAGCTTGGATCAATGATAACACGCATCCTTAATGAGAGATGTTAGTGTGTTCAAGCCCCATTTCACCTCATGATAGTAAGGTGTTGATGGAAGATGTGATGTACCTTTCTGGCGAGCTGTTAATGAGAAGTTGTGTCTGGCTACTAAAATAGGCAAAGGCAGTCACCAGAAATCCAGCCCACTTTGCCGCTAAAATTTATTGGGCAAGTCTTACTGACTGTAGCTGGCGGTTCTGAAGGGAACAACCATTCAGTCAGAAGCTCTGCTCCAGACAGAGGTCATTACCCAGGTCTGCAGAGTGGTAGGATCAGTCTGGATGGAATACTGCACCTTGGTGTGAGGAAATCACCATCTGATCCTGGGAACATAGGACAGTGCAACAGAAGGAAAGACCCTTTGGCCCCCAATATTGTGCCACACCAAATAAACTAGTAATAAACCAATCACTTCTGCCCACATAACATCCATATCCCTCCATTCAGAGCCTCAGAAATACATCTATCATACTTGCTTCCATCACCACCCCTGGCAGCTCCTGTGATGGCACTAACCCAGCATTATACCTGTGACCCTGCAGATTGCAATGGAGATTCTTGGGGATGTGCAGTATCATAGTGGTTAGCGTAATGTTATTACAGACCCAGCAATCAACGATTGGGGTTCAATTCCCGTCGCTGTCTGCAAGTAGCTCCTATCTTCTCTTCATGACCGTGTAGGCTTCCTCCAGGTACTTCAGTTTCCCCCACATTCCAAAGGTGTACTGTTTAGGGTTAGTAAGTTTTGGACGTGCTAAGTTGGTGCCAAAAGAATGTAGACACTTACGGGCTACTCGCAGCACATACTGTGTTGGTTGTTGATGCAAATGATGCACTTCTCATTACGCTTCCTTATTTCAATGTTCACGTGACACATAAAGGTAATCTTTAATCTTTATCTTTAGTCCTGAAAAGGGGAAAAAAAATTCCTGAAGTAATTTTGCTTTTAATTATTTTTAAGAATTTTATATTATTTAATTTAATTTTATGTTTCAAGTTTTTAAACAATTTCTGTGTTATTTGCAGGTGTTAGTAGTTTTAATTTAAATTTTAATGATGGCACAATTCAGAAGTTATTATATGAAGTCTTACAAACTTTGGCCCATGCCATAGCTCTGTGTCCTATCAAGAGCTGTGTGCGCTCTCGGGACAGGGCCTCTGGCCTATGCTGCCTGAGGCCCAATTGGCACCCTTCCCTTACAGTACCAGGGTGTAGTTTACTGGCACAAAGGACACAACTGGGTGGATAGCATTGGATGTTGAGGGCTGCAACTAATTTTCTAAGAGTTGTTGAAATTTAATGGCAAGTATCAACCCATTGTATCTGCATTAGCTCCTTTGAGGCACAGTCTAGTTTGTTACATTGTCCTTTCCACCATCTCTTTGTTTTATGTTGCTTTTCAGGTAGATGCCAAACTTCCTTTGAAAGCTGCTATTGAATTTGCTTCCTCCATCCACTTCTGCTGAGCATTCTGCTTTGTGCACGTAGCAAGGTTGCACCCCACATGACTTGGATCTTTGAGACTTGCATCTCTTCTATATAGTTATCCGTAAACTCCAATCTCCCAGCCTGCTTCCTGTTGCCCTTATCCGAGTGGAACGAGGCTTTCTACCTGCAAGTGAGTCAGTCCTTGCCTGACCCCAGCTTGACCCCAGGAGATGGTTGGGTGGTTTGAGTTTAGTTACATAAGAACGGAACGCGGAAAGTTTTAACCTCGGCAGATTTACGTTCGCTTCTTCCATTGGCTGGATAACTGTGCAGACATTCACAATGCGTAAGAGGCATTTTGAAAGCACAAAATGCTCACCCTTTCTTTAATCAAGGGGTGTAGTCTCAAAGGCTGGTTTGTCACCATGAAGTAGTAAAACACTGCCATCTATTGGGATTTGAAATGTCTATTGTGATAGTTGTGTTGTGTCTTATGTGTACAAACAGCAACTCTTTTCAGTGGCTCTAGACCACGTATTTACAATTCCTAGAGTTAATGACTACATTCAGTCAAACAGAGATCATGATGTCATTAATAACGCTGTCTGTCGCTGACCTCCCTACTCCAGTTTACAATGAAGGCCAATAGCTCAGGCTGCATCAGCTCCTGCTTACCACCAACTTGGTCGGATTTAAAAGCTGCAGGAATGAACAACTGTACGCTCACTTGGCCTAGTGCACGAATTTAACTTCACAATAGTTCAATGCATGGAGCGGTAGCTTGCCTTGTCCTGATGTCACTCTCATTTTCCACACTTCAGCGCTCTTTCCACAAAAGAGATTACAGCCGTCTGTTCTGCCTGTTTTCCTTGTGCAATGAGTTAATGATCTGTTCATTCCCAATGAAGAGAGTGAAATATAATTAGGGTGTGCTCCATTTGTACTAGAGGTGACCCATCAACAAGCTGCTATTCATTCTGTTCTCTTTGACTGCAACAGGTAATGGTAGCTAAAATGAGGAAGCACTTACAGAATTAATAAAATTAATTTTCTTTAACTGTTACCAGTAATTCACCATTTACATATATTTTCTTGAGATCATCTTCCTCAACTTGTGTTTATGGTTTGCTGCTCCACTACAAAGTCTCTTTGAGGGATGAAGAAGTTTAAATCTTCTCTTCAACTTCCCCTCTGTGAAATCCCTCTGCCGTCCAACTCTCCAACCATTTACTCACCTGGACTCACTACTCATTTGCCTATCATCTCACTTTCCCCCTTGCTCTGCTCCTCCTTCCCTTTTCAATGTGGTCCACTCTCCTCTTCTATCAGATTCTTTCCTCCCCAGCCCTTTATCATTCCTATCCACCTGGCTTCACTTATCACCTTCCAGCCATCCTCCTTCTCCTCCCCCCACCTTTATATTCTGGCATCTTCCTCCTTCCTTTCCAGCCCTGAAGAAGGGTATCCGCCAGAAATGTTGACTGTTTACTCATTTCCATCGATACTGCCTGACTTGATGAGCACCTCCAGCAGCTCTTCTTTTTTGTTCCAAATTTCAGCACCTGCAGTCTCTTGTATCTAATAGGAAGGTGATCTGACCAAACCACATAAGGAGCTATTGAGGCAGATAGCTCAAATCTCGGCCAAAGTTTAAAAATACACAAAGAAAGGGAGAGAGAGATCAACACAAAGGTTTGCAACTGCATAACACCCTGTTTAGGCCAAATCTGCAGTATAGCATTCACTTCTGATCACCCCATTTATGGAGGGATATCAAAGCTTTTGAGAGAATGTTGAAGAGGTTTACCATGATGCCTGTTCGGCATATTCTATAATGAAAGCTTGGACAAGCTACGTTGTTGTCTCTGCAGTGACAAAGACCAAGGGGAGACCTGAGAGAGTTTTATAAAATTATAAAAGGGATAGGTAAAGGAGATAGTCAGTATTATTTCCTAAGGTTGAAAATGTCTAATACTAGAGGGTATTCATTTAAGGTGAGAGAGGATAAACTCAAAATATGTGGGGCAAGTTTATTACACAGAGTGCGATGGGTGCCTGGACTGTGATACCAAGGGGGCACAGATAAGACAGAGGTATTTAAGAGGCTTTTAGATGAACACATGGATATGAAGATATTTGAAGGAGATTGATCTTGCGCAGGTATAAGGAAATAAGTTTCTTGGCTTGCATAGTTGATGCCACCGGACCTGTTACAGTACTGCACTGTTATATCTTTTGTCCAGACTATTGACAATGTTAAGAGTTCAATGTTCTACATTTACATTAACAAAGGTAACAAGCTCCAGCTGCATATTGACTTCACAATGACAAAAGTGTCTTTGAATCCACCAATAATGCACACCAGCAGGAGCAAAGTTCAAAGTAACTTTTAATACCAATCTACATATATGTCACCATATACAACCCTGAGATTCACTTTCTTCACTTAACTAATCTATAGAATGATAACTATAACAGAATCAATGAAAGAGCACCCACTAGGGTGTTCAACCGGAGTGCAGAAGACAACAAACTGTGTAAATACAAAAATAAGAAACAATAATAATAAATTAATAAGCAATAAATATCAAAAACATGAGTTGAAAAGTCCTTGAAAGTGAGTCCATTGGTAATGGGAATATTTCAATGATGGGGCAGGTGAAGTTAGGCGAAGTTTTCCCCTTTGGTTCAAAAGCCTGATGGTGAGGGGTAGTAATTGTTCCTGATGTGAGTCCTGAGGCTCCTACACCTTTTCCTGATGGCAGCAATAAGAAGAGAGCATGTCCTGAGTGGCGGGGCTCGCTGATGATGGATGCTGCTTTTCTGGATGTGGTCAGTGGTTTGGAGGGCTTTACCTGTAATGGACTGGGAATGAAATGGATCCACTACTTCTTGTAGGTTTTTCCATTCTATACCCAACCTGTGATGCAGCCAGTCAATATATTCTCCACTACACATCTTTAGTATGAAATAAATGGGAGGGGTGGAATGTGATGTTGCTTCCAGTTCTCAGTCTTCATTGCCATTTGTAATCCTGATGAGCTCTCAGCTTAGCTTGGCACAAGGGGTGCCCCACAACCATTAACCGTGAGCAGCATCTGTGAAGGATAGCGATAGAAGATGTTTCAGGTTGAGACCTTGCCTCAGGAGTTTGATGAATCAGGAGTAACTGTTGGTCTGTTCAATAGGAAAGGCATGGTTACGAGGCTCGATTCATTAACCACAGATTAGTTGACACTGCACTTCACCCCTACCTGAAACGAGGATAAAGCAGCTAATCAAAACCAAAAGTAACTTATCATCCTGTCGCAACTCTAGCTGAATGGACTTTGGGAAGTTACATCACATGGCCTCCTGTCTTTGGCTATCCCACTCCCACACCAGCCAATGCTCAGCTAGAACGTTCAAAAGAAGCAGTGGGAAGGGACTGCAAAAGTTGATAAAGAAAAATTTCCAGGGCATCCAAAGATTGCAAACAGTTCAATTTTATTCAGCCTTAATCAAGGAATAGAGAAGGCTGCAAAAAAAAAAGCGTACATTACTATTTTGTGGAGACCATTTGGACATCTTTGAATACAAAAATCATTGGATGCCGCAAAGCTGCTGTCACACACAGGGTGTGTACTGTGCAGCTCACGTGACCGTAGATGCTGAGCTCTGATCAAAGGTCGTCACCCTGACACACTGTTTGTTCCCTCCTCCGCAGATGCTGCTTGATCTAACAAAGTGTTTTATAACCATTTCTGCCTTTAATTCATCCGCCTTTAATTACAGATAAAGTTCAGTCCTTTTCCTGTCACAGCAGCTGAAAGAGGCACTTGCCAAGGAAATGAAGCAAGAGCCCACCATACTGGGCTTGCTTTCAGCTCTGTGCGTGAGTGCACAGGGACAGATGTACACGTTGCTAAGGCAGTAATTAGTAAGATGATAAGAAACTAGCTGTCAGGTGAGTCATTGCCCATGAAGGGGAGGACCAGAGACAGAGCCGCAAGTTAACGCTTAGAAACAAGAAATTACAGTATGTCAGTGATTTGGAAGATAGAATTAATGGCTTTGTTGCAAAGTTTGCAGATGAAATGAAGATAGGTGGAGGGGCAGGTAGTTTTGAGAAAGTAAAGGTGCTACCGATGGATTTAGATAGAGGAGAACAGGCAAAGAAGTGGCAGATAGAAGTGTATGGTCATGCACTTTGGTGGAAGAAATGCAAGGGTTTGACTATTTTCTGATGGTGAGAAAATACTGGAAAACGGAGGCACAAAGGGACTTCGGAGCCCTTGTGCAGAATTCCTTAAGTGCTAGTTTGCAGGTTGAGTCTGTGACAAGGAAGGCAAATGTAATGCTAACATTCATATCAAGAGGACTAGAACATAAAAAGAAGGATGTAATATTGAGACTTTATAAAGCACTGGTGAGGCCTGACTTGGAATATTGTGAGCAGTTTTGGGACTCTTATTTTAGAGAGGATGTGCTGAAACTGGAGAGGCTTCAAAGGAGGTTCATGAAAATGATTTCAGGATTGAACGGCTTGTCATATGAAGAGTGTTTGATTGCTCTGAGCCTATATTCACCAGAATTCAGAAGAATGAGGGGTGACCTCATTGAAACCTAACAAATGGTGAAAGGCTTTGATAGAGTGGATATAGAGAAGGTGGGAGAGTCTAAGACCAGAAGACATGGTCTCAGAATAGAGGAGTATCCTTTCAGAAAGGAGATGAGGAGGAATTTCCTTAGCCAGAGAGTTGTGAATCTTTGGAAACTTTGCCACAGGCAGCTGTGGAGGCCGAGTCTTTATGTATATTTAAGGCAAAGGTTGATAGATTCTTGATTGGTCAAGGCATAGAATAGAGGGGAGAAGGCAAGAGATTGGGGCTGAGAGGATAATCGGATCAGTCATGATGGAATGGTGGAGCAGACATGATGGGCCAAATGGCCTGATTCTGCTCCTATTTCTTATGGTCTTCTGGTCTAAGAAATTCTGTGGATGTTGGAAATCTTGAGCAGCCTACACAAAATGCTGAAGGGATCCAGCAAATCATGCAACAGTTGCAGGACAAAATAAACAGCTGATGATTCAGGCCAAATTATTATTCATCTGGACTGCTCAGTAAAAGACTAAATGAAAGGTCCTGGCCCAAATATCAACTGTTTATTCCCCTCCATAGATGGTGCCTGGGTTGCTAGGTTCATCCAGCACCTCGTGTGTATTGTTCCAGCAAATGTTAGTGAGGCCTGAATGTTGAGTGACTATTGAGACAAAACACTGCAGATTTTGGAATATGGAGAGAAAACAGACAGCTGGAGTAATTCAGCAGTTCAGGCTGCATCTGTGGGCAGATAGTGATAAAAGATATTTTGTGTTCAGGACTATTACTAATCCAGGGTAACTGTCGATCTGTTTAATCAGAAAGATAAGGTTACCTGGTTGGATTCATGGCCACAGATTAGTTGATACTGCATTTCATCTCTACCTGGAAGGAGGAAAAAGCAGGAAAACAAAACCAGAAGTGACTCATCATCCTGTTCCAACTCTAGCTGAAAAGGTATTGGGAAGTTAGGAATTTTGGGAATAAGACCATAACACAAAGAAGCAAAATTAGACCACTTAGCCCATTGAGTCTGCTCCGCCATTCCATCATGGCTGATTTATTATCCCTCTCAATCCCATCTTCCTGCCTTCTCCCTGTAATCTTTGATGCCTTCCTAAGCAAGAACCTACCAACCTCTGCTTTAAATATACTCAATGACTTGGCCTGCACAGCCATTTGTGGCCATGAATTCCACAGAATCACCACCATCTGGATAAAGAAGTTCCTTTTCCTCTCATTCTAAATGGACGTCCTTCTATTCTGAGGCAGCACTCTCTGATAGGTTTCAATGAGATCCTGCTGCATTCTTCTAAACACCGGAAAGTACAGGGCCAGAGCCCTCAAAGTTTCTCATAGTTTATCCTTTACATTCCTGGAATTACTCTTGTGAACTCCTCTGGAGCCCCTCATCCCCCCCCCCCCCCCCCCAACCCCTCAAAGCCAGCATATCTTTTCTTAGATAAGGGACACAGAACTGCACACAATACTCTAAGTGTGCTCTGACCAATGTCTTATAGAACCTCAGTATCATATCCTTGCAATTAAGTTCTAGTCCTCTCGAAGTGAATGCTAACATTGCATTTGCCTTTCTTACCACCTCAACTTGCAAGCTACCCTTTAGAGAATCCTGCACAAAGAATCCCAAGTCTCTTTGCCCCTCTTGTTTTTGAATTTTTGCCCCATTTAGAAAATAGTCTATCCCTTTATTTCTTCTACCAAAGTGTACGACCATACACTTCGCTACACTATATTCCATTTGCCAGTTCTTTAATCATTTTTCCAATCTGTCTAAGCCCTTCTACAGTTCCCCTGCTTCCTCAGCACTACTTGCTCCTCCATCTATCTTCATATCGTCTACAAAATTGGCTACAAGGCCATGAATTTCGTCATCCAAATCATTGACATATAACATGAAAAGAAGTGGACCCAATACTGATCCTTGTGGAGCACCACTAGTCACTGGCAGCCAGCCAGAATAGGCCCCTTTTAGCCCAACTCTTTGACCCCTGCCAATCAGCCAATCTTCTATCCATGTTAATATCTTTCCTGCAATATCATAGGCTCTTATTCTGTTCGGTAGCCTCATGGGCAGCACCATATCAAAAGCCTCCTGAAAATCCAAGTAAACACCATTCATTGACCGTCTCTCATGTCTATTATTTATTTAAAGAATTCCAGCAGATTTGTTAGGGACGGTTTCCTCTTAAGGAAATCATGCTGACTTCGACTTACTTTATCATATGCCTCTAAGTACACCAAAACCTCATCCTTAATAATAGACACCAACATCTTCCCAATCACTGAATTCTGGCTAGCTGGCTTATAATTTCCTTTCTTCTGCCTCACTCCATTCTTCAAGAATGGAGTGAAATTTGCAATTTTCCAATCCTTTGGAACCATTCCAGATTCTAGTAATTCTAGTAAGCTCATTATTAATGCTTCTACACTCTCTTCAGCTACCTCTTTCAGAACTCTGGGGTATACTCCATTGGCTCTAGGTGACTTACCTTCAGACCTTTCAGCTTCACAAGCACCATCTCCTTACTATTAGTAATTACATGCACTTCTACACACTGACATTTTCAAATTTCTGGCATACTGCTAGTGTCTTCAACAATGAAGACTGATGCAAAATACTTATACATTGCATCCTCCATTTCTTTGTCCTCCAATACTACCTCTCCAGCCATTTTCTAGTGGTCCAATATGCACTCTCGCCTTTCTTTTACTCTTTATACAGTATATCAGAAGAACCTTTTGGTATCCTCTTTGATAATATTGGCTGGCTTACTTTCATATTTCATCTTATTTCTCCTTATGTTTTTTGTTGCCTCCAGCTTTTGTTTAAAAGCTTCCCAATCCTTTAACTTCCCATAATTTTTGAAATATTGGTTGCTTTCTTTTTTGCCTTTATGCTATCTTTGACTTCCCTTATCACCCACAGTTGCTTCATCATCCCTTTAGAATACTTCTACATCTTTGGGATGTATCTAACCTGCACTTTCTGAATTGCCCCCCAGAAACTCTAGTCATTGCTGTTCTGCCATCATCCCTGCTAGTGTCTCCTTCCAACAGGCTTTAGGCAGCTTCTGTCATGGTGTGCATTGTCAGGCAGTTGAACTCAGATGCAGAGGTATGGCACACTCCCATGTAGAAATGAAAACAAGAGTTTATTCATAGGAATTGCAATAGAACATTGATGGCTTGACTCAGCGACATCGCGAGGTGAATCACTCTTGAAACACGAGGAACTGACAATAACCATTAATTGTGTGTTGGCTTTAAATGATTACAGTACGTGGAAAGCACACGCCAGTCAAAATAAACTTGGTTCAACAGAAATCACAAAGGCTTAATGACTCTAGATGATACAACAATTAACAAATACAGGGTGCATTGGCTTGCAGAGCTTGTGACAGCTCCTCCCTCAGGCCTCTGTAATTCCCTTTACTCCACTGTAATATTGATGCATCTTTCTGTCTTCTCCCTCTGAAACTGTAGGGTGATTTATATCATATTATGAAAACTGTTTCCTAAGGGTTCCATTACCTTAAGCTCCCTTATCAAGCCTGGTTCATTACACATCACCCAATCCAGTATTACCTTTCCCTTACTAGACTCAAACATAAACTGTTCTAAGTAGCCATCTCATTGGCATTCTACAAATTCCCCTCTTAGGATCCAGCAGCATTCTACTTGCATGTTGTAATCCCCCATTGATTTATTACTTGCCTTTTCTATTTCCTGTTGAAATTTATATCCCTCATCCTGGCTACTGTTTAGAAGCCTGTATATAATTCCCATCAGTGTATTTTTATCCTTGTAGTTTCTTATGTCTACCCACAAGAAGTCTACATCATCCAGTCCTATGTCACCTCTTTCTAAGGATTTGATTTCATTTTTTGCTAACAGAGCCAAACCACCCCCTTTGCCTGTCCTTTTGATATAGTAATAGCTGTATCCTTGCATGTTGAGTTCCCAAGAATGCTGCAATTTTGCCTGATCATCTGCCTGCTCTTCTTCACAGTCTCACGACACACTGCACCAAGATGTATACAAACTGACTGCCCATCCTCTGTCCTATCATTCTGGTTCTCATCTCCCTGCTAATTTAACTTAAACCCACCCCAGCAGCTTTAGCAAACTTGCTTGCAGGATATTTCCCACCCCACCCCGTTGGGTTCAGGTGTAACCCATCCTTTTTGTATAGGTCATACCTTCCCCAGAAGAGATGCCAGTGGTCCAGAACACTGAAACTCTGCCCCCTGAACCACTTACTCAGCCACTCATTCATCGGAACTAATGCCCAGTTCCTGCCCTGACTAGCACGAGGTGCTGGGAGGAATCCAGAGACCACTTCCTTGGAGGTTCTGCTTTTCAACCTCTTCCATAACTCCCTAGTCTCATTGCGCAGGACCTCTTCCCCCTTCCTACCTATGTAATTGGTGCCAATGTCTACCATAACCTCTGGCTGCTCACCCTCCCTCTTGAGAATCCTGCAGCTGCTCTGAGATACCCTGGATCCTAGCACTTGGGAGGCAACACATCATCCTGGATTTTCTATCATGGCCATAAAACCTGCTGCTTGTCTCCTTAACTATCAACTCTCCGATATGCCATCGCTCTGCCTGACTTTACCATTTCCTGGTGTGCCTCAGATCTGGCCACAGTGCCATTGGCCTGGCAGCTGCTGCTGTGCCCTGATAGGTCATCTCCTCCAGTAGTATCTAATGGAGTATATTTGTTGCTGAGGGGACCCTGCGTTGACTGTTTACTCTCCTTACTTCTCCTGGTGGTCACCTGTCTACTATCTGAAGCCTGCACTCTGGGTGTGACCACCTCAGTGAGAGTCTCATCTTTGAAGTTGTCATCCTCCAGGATGTTCCTGAATGCGTCCAGGTGCAGCCAGATCAGTTCCCTGACCTTGTCAGTCAGGAGTTGAAGTTGAATTTGGGTATACTTCCTACAGATATAGTCATCAGGTAGACCGTTAGGTACCCTAAAACCCCACATCTCACAGGAGGAACATTCTATTGCCTGAACTACCATCCTGCTACACTTACTATACCTTCAACTTCTAAAACTTAAGTTCTATCCTGTATCTGTTGTCACCTAAGCCTCTTGAGCCAAAGCCTGACCACTCCAATATTTTTATTGGCTCTGCTAAGTTACTGTTAACATAAGCAATCTCCCATTCTGCAGGCAAGTCCCAACAGGTCTTAGTCGCTTTTTAAAACTGGCATGTAAGGTCTACAAGGAACTGTCTTCAACTCACTCTGCAATCTCCCACTCCGCAAAAAAGGTCCCAACAGGCCCAGCTCGCTCTTTAAAACTGGTTGCATGACATGACATGACATGACATGACATGACATGACATCACAGGAAGGCAGATTATTATCTGAACGGTGTAAAGTTAGGTAAGGGAGAAATACAAAGAGATCTAGGAGTCCTTGTTCATCAGTCACTGAAGGTGAATGAGCAAGTGCAGCAGGCAGTGAAGAAGGCTAATAGAATGTTGGCCTTTATTACAAAGGGAATTGAGTACAAGAGCAAGGAAATCTTTTTGCATTTGTACAGGGCCCTGGTGAGACCACACCTGGAGTATTGTGTACAATTTTGGTCTCCAGGGTTAAGGAAGGACATCCTGGCTGTAGAGGAAGTGCAGCGTAGATTCACAAGGTTAATTCCTGGGATGTCCGGACTGTCTTACGCAGAGAGGTTAGAGAGACTGGGCTTGTACATGCTGGAATTAAGGAGATTGAGAGGGGATCTGATTGCAACATATAAGATTATTAAGGGATTGGACAAGACAGAGGCAGGAAATATGTTCCAGATGCTGGGAGAGTCTAGTACCAGAGGGCATGGTTTGAGAATAAGGGGTAGGTCATTTAGGACAGAGTTAAGGAAAAACTTCTCCCAGAGAGTTGTGGGGGTCTGGAATGCACTGCCTCGGAAGGCAGTGGAGGCCAATTCTCTGGATGCTTTCAAGAAGGAGCTAGATAGGTATCTTATGGATAGGGGAATCAAGGGATATGGGGACAAGGCAGGAACTGGGTATTGATGATCAGTCATGATCTCAGAATGGCAGTGCAGGTTTGAAGGGCTGAATGGTCTACTTCTGCACCTATTGTCTATTGTCTATTGACTTCCTATCTTTGACAGACCTGCACCCATGTCAGGGAAGGTTCATCAAAACCATACACCCTCATGGTTTACTGTTTTCCCTAATGTGTGCAGATCGTTCTTCAGTGTCATTCTGCCATTTTCCACATAAAACATGTTAGCTCTAGATAAGAGCATAAAGGTACGCAAACTACAATGTCATCCAAAGCCGGTTGCTTAAGGTTTTTATAGCTGGGGATGGTAGAGAGGATAAGCTCCCAAAGGCATGTGTTTCAAATAGCCTCTGACAATGAATTCCAGCTCCTGGCCTTCATGTGTGGCAGAATCATTTCTACTGACAGGAGAAGGGGCACAGACGGGTTACTGGCACTTTACAACCAGTCACTTTGGGCAGATGAGGCTCATTAGCCATGGAGTTAACTCATCTAGGAGAAGGAAAACTCTGTTCTCAAACTCTGGGGTCTTGTGGCTATACCCACTCATGGAGAAAGCTTCAGAAGTAAACCCTGAAAAAAACTCCAGAGCTGGAGTCCTACATTGTGGTCAACGTTGACTGGTAACTCCTTCGATGCCACTGGAGACAAACTGTATCGGTCTCTGTCACTCCTTTAGATTCATCAGCTGCATGGAGAGGGAAAACCTGCTGCATGGATATCAGCTTGCCCTCCATATTGTACTTGCTTATGTATCACGTAGACAGCTGGGTCACAACATCCATGGTCGTGCCAGATGGGAAACAGAAGGAAGTTACTATGATTAATCATGAAAATAAGTTAGAGAAGGGAATGTATGGCCTGGGAGGCTTAGATGTGGCAAGAACTATGGACAAAAAACATCAGGACTGAAACTGAAATGCTGTGTGCATAAATAATATGTGGATAAAGTAGAATGGAGCTTTGTTCCTGCAAACAGTGCACAACAAAGAAGTTACCAAAGTTTTATGGAGTGGAAGAGATCACCCCTGCCTGGACGGAGATAAAGTCAGATTCAAGGTATCAAAAGAACTAAATGAAAATCAGTCAACATTGTGGAAGGAATTGAATACACCCGCTCCAAAGAGTTGATGCAAAGACTGCAGATTCAACTTGTCTCAGAACCAATATATAAATTTCCGCCAATGACTTAAATGCTGTTAATATTTGAGATTACATTGAAGTTTGCCTGGAGATGATCTATGAAGATGATGAACCCAAAGCAAATAAAGAGCAATGTTGAGAATTTCGTAGTAGTAGACCAGAAGTTTGTCACATTTACACTTGGAAGTATTAGATTGTAGCGGATTGAGCGGAAAAAGGAATGCCACTAAAGGAATATTAGGATTGATCAAATGCAAACAATCTCCCCAGATGGAGCTCAAATAGTTGTTACAGAACAGGGGAATAAACGTAAACATCATCTGTTCCTAGATGAGAGGAAGCAGATAGTTGTGCATCCATCAAGGCATTTTCCGAAGGAGGAAGATAAAACTGAGCTAGAGGGGCTGATTAAGGCAAAAATAAGAGACATGCCTGCACTCTGGGATCATCATTCAGAATTCAGCTGAACATGCCATAAATGTTATCTCAGAGACGCTAAGCATAGGTAATGGGCTTTGATTCACAGCAGACATCTTTGTGATTTTCTCAAAAGTATAGCAGTTGGATCTCCAGATCACAACATCTCAGGAAGATAATCATATAATGAATAAAGAAAACAACATTTCACAATCAGCTCCTTATTTAAGCTTCCTAGCCACCTGCAATGCCCCAACCCTGTGAAGTGATTTTTGTAGTGATGAGCCAGAACTCTTCTCCGAACAACATAATGGCTCCCAGAAACTACAAGTTCAAAAAATCATAAGGAAGTAACGAAGGTGACCGTTGGAAAACAGGAACTCTTGGGTAATTGAAGTGTCAAAGACTGTCATATTGCTAGGAATTGGAGACACTGTGAGTTTGAAGCCCATGTCAGACTCACAGCAGACTCACTGGCCCAGGCAGTGTTGTGTGTTCAGAGATGCCCTTCTGCATGTTACTTTTGTAAAAAGTTATTTGAGTATGTCACTCTCCTGTCAGCATGAACCATTCTGGCCATTCTCCTCTGGCCTCTCTCATTGACAAAAGGTGTTTTCACCTACAGAACCACTGCTCACTGGATTTTTTTTTGCTGCTTACACATTCTTTGTAAACTCTAGAGACTATTGTGTGTGAAAATCCCAGGAGTTTAGCAGTTTCTGAGATACTCAAACCACTGTGTCTGGCACCAATAATCATTCCATGTTCAAAGTCACTTAGATCACATTTCTTCCTCATTCTGAAGTTTGGTCTGAACAGCATCTGAACCGTTTGAACATGTCTGCCTGTATTTATGCATTGAGTTGCTGTCACATGGTTGGCAAATCAGAGCATTAATGAGCAGTTGTACAGGTGTAGCTAATAAAGTGGCCACTATATATATGCTGTATACATATACAAACCCCATTTCCAGAAAAGTTGGGATATTTTCCAAAATGCAATAAAAACAAAAATCTGTGATATGTTAATTCATGTGAACCTTTATTTAACTGACAAAAGTACAAAGAAAAGATTTTCTATAGTTTTACTGACCAACTTAATTGTATTTTGTAAATATACACAAATTTAGAATTTGATGGCTGCAACACACTCAACAAAAGTTGGGAGAGAGTTAAAATAAGATTGAAAAGTGCACAGAATATTCAAGTAACACCGGTTTGGAAGACTCCACATTAAGCTGGCTAATTGGTAGCAGGTGAGGTATCATGACTGGGTATAAAAGAAGCGTCCATCAAAGGCTCAGTCTTTGCAAGCAAGGATGGGTCGTGGCTCACCCCTTTGTGCCAAAATTCATGAGAGAATTGTTAGTCAGTTCAAAAGGAACATTTCCCAACGCAAGATTGCAGAGAATTTAGGTCTCTCAACATCTACAGTACATAATATTGTGAAAAGATTCAGAGAATTCAGAGACATCTCAGTGTGTAAAGGGCAAGGTCGGAAACCACTGTTGAATGCGCGTGATCTTCGAGCCCTCAGGCGGCACTGCCTAAGAAACCATCATGCTACTGTGACAATTATAGCCACCTGGACTCGGGAGTACTTCAGAAAACCGTTGTCACTTAACACAGTCCGTCACTGCATCCAGAAATGCAACTTGAAACTGTATTATGCAAGGAGGAAGCCATACATCAACTCTATGCAGAAACTTCGGCGAGTTCTCTGGGCCCCAGCTCATCTCAGATGGACTGAAAGACTGTGGTACCATGTGCTGTGGTCAGATGAGTCCACATTTCAGCTAGTTTTCGGAAAAAACGGGCGTCGAGTTCTCCGTGCCAAAGATGAAAATGATCATCCTGATTGTTATCAGCAAAAGGTGCAAAAGCCAGCATCTGTGATGGTATGGGGGTGCATCAGTGCCCACGGCATGGGTGAGTTGCATGTATGTGAAGGTACCATTGACTCTGAGGCGTATATTAGGATTTTAGAGAGACATATGTTGCCATCAAGGTGACGTCTCTTCCCAGGACGTCCATGCTTATTTCAGCAGGATAATGCCAGACCACATTCTGCACGGGCTACAACAGCGTGGCTTTGTAGACACAGAGTGCATGTGCTTGACTGGCCTGCTGCCAGTCCAGATCTATCTCCTATTGAAAATGTATGGCACATCATGAAGTGGAGAATCAGACAGTGGAGACCACGGACTGTTGAGCAGCTGAAGTCTTATATCAAGCAAGAATGGACAAAATTTCCAATTGCAAATCTACTACAATTAGTATCCTCAGTTCCAAAACTATTAAAAAGTGTTATTAAAAGGAAAGGTGATGTAACACAATGGTAAACATGCCTCTGTCCCAACTTTTGTTGAGTGTGTTGCAGCCATCAAATTCTAAATTTGTGTATATTTACAAAATACAATTAAGTTGGTCAGTAAAACTATTGAAAATGTTTTCTTTGTACTTTTGTCAGTTAAATAAAGGTTCACGTGAATTAACATATCACAGATTTTTGTTTTTATTGCATTTTGGAAAATATCCCAACTTTTCTGGAAATGGGGTTTGTAGATATAGACATAGATATATATTCTACCATTGGCTTTGGTAATCCTTCGATGGTGTCACTTGTTTTATGTGATTAATCACGACTTGGCTTTACAGTAAGGCTTTTGGCGATGGGTGTTCCAGAACAAGGGCAAAAGAAAGAAACTGTAAAGAAAATGAGTAGTGTTTGAATCAGTTTAAAATAATTTTGTTGATATTTGAAATTACAAACTATTTCAAATATATTAGAAAGTGAGTGAGGGAGGTACTGTGACAGAGATCAGAATCAAGTTTCAGGCTCGACTTTGAATCCAAATGAATGCCTGCTTGAGATATGGATAATGGCTAATACATCTGCCATGGTGAATATATATGGAAGTTATATACCGTCAAACAAGAGGTATCACAGATACAAAAGTTCAAAGCAAATGTCTTATTGAAGTATATCTATGTCACTATATACAACCCCTGAGATTCATTTTCTTGTGGGCATACTCATTAAAACCAAGAAACATAATAGAATCAATAAAAGGCCACACCTGACAGGATGGACAAACAATGTGTAAAAGACAACAAATTGTACAAATACACAAGAAAAATAAAATAAGTAATAATAAACAAATAAGATATAAATATGAAGAACATGCGATGAAGAATCCTTGAAAGGGAGTCCAAAGTTTGTGGGAACAATTCAGTGAAGGAGCGAGTAAAGTTGAGTGAAGATATCCCCACTGGTTCAAGAGTCTGATGATTGAGGGGCAATAATTTTTCCTCAAACTGGTGGCGCAGATTCTGAGGCTCTTGTACTATTTCAGGTCCATTAAGCTCTCTTTCAAAATTCAAGAAGAATATGTTTTTTTTCCAAAACAGATGGTGAATTCTGCTCTGTTTAATTTAAAGATGTATATCATAATTGTCAAATGGCATTTACTCATCTTTAAGAACCCCTGCACAAGAGTAGCAGAGATACAGAAACACAAATTTTGACTTCCAGAAGTTAATTTCATTCTAGTGCTAGAGTTCACTAAAACAGGAAAAATCAGCTCTTGAGTTTCTCACTGCATGGAGGTGATATGCAGAAAACTAACCCTTTTCCTGGATGCAGTGGGAGGGAAAGAGTCCATGGTCATATGATCTTCTTCATCATCCTTATGATGAAGATCAAACAAGGGTAGAAAATGAAGAGAGAGAAAAAGGTAAGTAACCAAAACTAAAAATCTTCAGATTTAAGTTAGGATTATTTCCCTTGATGTTAACAAATAAGAGAATCTCAACTTGATCGTGAAAGCTGGTGACTGCCATAGAGACACACATCTGCCTTGACAAACATGAGTGTCACTGGAAGCAGTCCAAATAGCTTTCCACATGAACTCGTTTATTTTCTTTAACTGAAATACCTTTTGTGCTCATTTGATTAATTGAGTTGGCGGGTATGTGTGAATATTTTACGCCCTGGCTTTCCTACGTGAGGTTCCTGCAGCTTCGACGTCAAGAAAGCGTTCCACCCTGGATAGGGCACATTGATAAAAGAGGTAGGTCATCAATCATTGCAGGAGTCCATTCTATGCTAACAGAACTCTTTCACCGTGCATGTGTGTTTTTCCTTGTCACTGAGGAAGAATAAAAGATAGGTCTCAAAAACATTCTTAAAGAGACAAAGAATGTTTTATGGATCAATTCTGTCAAAATGTTTCTTTAAGAAGACAAGTTTGAACAGTACTTTAGACCACTACGCTGCTTATGACAGTGTAAGACTATCTCTGTGCAGGGATATTTACTTCCTGCTTGCTTACCAGCTTTGAAATTTACTTGAACATTCATTGCTGTAGGTCTCACTTACTTTATTTATGTTGCTTTGTTGTACTTATGTAGTGCCTATCATAGGCTCTGGACATCCTCCTTCAGCCAATGAAGTGTCTTCTGCATGTAGACACTGGTGTAAACGTTAATATGAACAGATAAATTATGAGCAGGAGTAGGATGCCTGAAAAAAGGAACGTCTCACCTATGAGGTGTGAGTGGGTGCGGCTGAACCTTTATTTTTAAATAGTGATCCCTAATTCCACATTCTTCTGTATGTAGGAATATACTATTTATCCCTCACTCTCACTCATATAAATTCTAGCTAATAGAAATGCAATGTGTCCAATATTTCTTCACAAGATAGCCTGTCCATTCCATGTATTTGTCCAGTACGTGTTCTCTGATGAGCTTCCAATGCATTAACGTTCTTTCTTTAATAAGGAGATCAATGCTGCACAAAGTGCTCCAGATGAATCTCAGGGTAATCTAATATTACACCAAATAAAAAGCAAAACAATAGAAAAATTGAGGAGTTTAGTACTGGCCAGAACACCAGGTAAAGCTCCCCTCCTTCAAAATTGTGTCATGTCAAATCATACGTCAACCTGAGAAAGAAGGTGGAGCCTCAGTTCAAAGCCTTGACGAATAGACTAAACCCCCCGGCAGAGGACTGTCCAGGGATTGCATGAGAACAGGAGTTCCCAAACATCTTTATCCCCTACTATTAACCAAGGAGTCCATGGACTCCAGGTTGGGAACCCCTGCCAGAACGTCAGTTTAGATTTTCTACTTAAATCAATAGCTTTCCAATTCAGTATTTTATCACCTGATATGCAGCTGGTGCTAGTAATCACCAAAATCTCAGTTGTGGTTTTGTACGCAGAGGCTGTGTACTAGAAGGGCCAGAGTCCCCTCTACTTCCTGAGGAGACTGAGGTCCTTTGGAGTAGGCAGGCCTCTCCTTCAAATGTTCTACCAGTCTATTGTCGCCAGTACAATCTTCTATGTGGTGTTGTGCTGGGGCAATGACAACAACACGGGCAACAACAGCCTCAATAAACTGATTAGAAAGACTGGCTCTGTTATAGGAGTCAAACTGGACACACTGGAGGCTGTGATAGAACAAAGAACCCTCCAGAAACTCCTGGCATGTTTGGACAATAATAAACACAAAGTACACTGCAGATGCTGTGGTCAAATCAACACGTACAAAAGCTGGATGAACTCAGCAGGTCGGGCAGCATCCGTGGAAATGAGCAGTCAACGTTTCGGGCCAAGACCCTTCGTCAGGACTGAAGAAGGAGGGGGCAGGGGCCCCATAAAGAAGAATTCTCCAACTTCCGGTAATTCCCTCCCTCTCCCTTCCACCATCCCACTTTTACTCTGCTTCCTCTTCTAGCTGCCTATCACCTCACTCATGATTCTGAAACAATGTTTCCCACCCTCTGCATGCCACCTTGGCTGAACTTTTAGTAATAGACTAAGACAGCTGCTCTGCTCCGAAGAGCGCTATATGAGATCATCCTTACCCTTGGCCATTAGGCTCTATAATGAGTCAACCTATAGCCGGGGAAGTGATGACACTCTCCTGTTAGATTGTATGAAGCAGCTTTGTTTTCTTTCTTGCTTCTCTTCTTATATTTGCATATCTGTGCGCTTGGAATGCTACTGTGACACTATCTATCTATCCATCCATCTATAATAAATAATGGAACGTTTGATTTGATATTGTGCCATTTTGCTAATATATCATATGGGTGGTACAGTTGTGCAGCAGTTAGTGCTGCTGCCTCACAAGTTCACATGTCCACAGTTGACCCTGACCTTGGATGCTGTTTGTGCGAAGAATGCATGCTCATCCTGTGAATGCGTGACTTTCCTGTAAGTGCTCCAGTTCTTTTCCCACGTTCCAAAGACTAGTTGGTGAGTTAATTGGCCATTGTGAATTACAGCTCTAAGCAAATGGTTGGTGGAATGGGTGGTGATTGTTGAACAGTGAGATGTTTACAGGGGAATTAATGTGGGAATAAATGGATTGCTCAGAAACTGCAACACACACAAAATGCTGGAGTAACTCAGCAGGCCAGGCAGTGTCTATGGAAAAGAGTAAAGAGTCGACGTTTCAGGCCAAGACCTTTCTTCAGGACTGAGCGGGAAGGTGTGAGATGCCCGATTTGAGAGGTGGGGGGGAAAGGGGAAAGGGGAAAGACGCTAGCTGGAAGGTTTATAGGTGAAGCCAGGTGGGTAGGAAAGGTCAAGGGCAGGAGAAGAAAGAACCTAACAGAAGAGGAAAGTGGACAACAGGAGAAAAGGAAGGAGGAGGTGACCCAGGGGAAAGTAATAGGCAGGTAAGAAGAAGTAAAATGTCAGAATGGGGAATAGAAGAGGGGGGAAATCGGAATTAATATGACTGGTCACCAGGAAGTCCCACTTGCGCCATGTGGTGTGTAGGTGCCCGACTGAAAATGAACGAACATATTCTCAATGTACATCAATGGACTTCTATCTCATAGAAAGTACAGAAATACCATTGGTGTTAATTATTTACCCAGTACATGTTGATTCCTGTGTACGTGTGATTATAAAAAGGTGATTAAAGAATAAAGCACTCAAATCAAAACAATGTTTTCAAAGGGGTGTTAACATTGAAAACAATTAAGTTTGCTTGTTTTTTTCCTGTGCACAAGCATGTGACCTAAATCATCACTGGATCTCATACTGGACAGACCAATGTGCTGAAAAAGACTGAGTGGACCTTACTTAGCAAGGAGAAGTTTAGTTAGCTAAAGTAAGTGATCTGCTAAACATTTTCCCATCAACGGTAAGAGTAGAGGAGACCACAGACCAATAGGTCAGTGTGGGACTGGGATGGAGAATTAGAGTGATTAGGGATAGGAAACTCAGAGGGGACCCACTCCCACATGGACCTATTGACTTGTGGCTTCCCGTACAAGGAGGATCAAAGCAACCTTGAGGAGCAATACTTCACCTTCCATCTGGGCACTTGGCAGCCTTCTGCACTTAATATTGAATTATCCATCTTCTGATTTCTATGCCTGTGTCAGACGAACAGCTGCAACCACTATTGCTAATTGGAAGACGACTCCATCCACCAAAAGCGAAATTTCATGGTAGCCAACCATTTCAGTTCCTATTCCCATTCCTGTTCTGACATGTTGGTCTATGGTTTCCTCTTGTGCCACAATGAGGCCACTTTCAGGGTGGAGGAGCAACATCTCATATTTCATCTGGGTAGCTTTCGACCTGGTGGCATGAACCTCAATTTCTCCTTCAGAATTTTTTTTCCCTTCCCCTTCCCTTATCTACTGTTCACCTCTCTGGCCTCTTAACTTTTCTCCTCACCTGCCCATCACCACCCCCTGCTGCCCTTTGTTCTTCCCTTTCTCCCATGGTGCACTCTGCTCTCTCATCAGATTGCTTCTTCTCCAGCCCTTTACCTTTCCCACCCATCTGGCTTCACCTATCACCTTTTAGCTAGTTCTCCTTGCCCTCCTCTCATCTTTTTATTCTGGCATCTTCCCCCTTCCTTTCCAGTCCTGAAAAAGGGTCTCAGCAGAAATATTGACTGTTTATTCATTTCCATAGATGCTGCCTGACCTACTGAGTCACTCCAGCATTTTGAATAGGATAGAATTGAACTTTATTGTCATTGCTCAAGACGAGCTAGCGGTGCTACTCCAGTCCATGCGAAACAGATATTCACAACGCATTCAATATAGTTTAATTTTTTTTAAATCCCATATTTACATGCCACGTGACTTCAACAGGCCATAGCATTCAAAGAACCTTGACAAGCCGGGTGTAGCATTATTCAGCTACACAATAGCCTTGGGAATAAGCTGTTTTTCATTCTTACTATCTTGGCTAAGTTGATTCTGTACCTCCTATGAGATGGCAGGAGATTGAACAGATAGCGTCTGGGATGGGATGGGTCTTTAATGGTGTTACGAGCACACTGCAGGCTTCAAGAGTTGCAGATTGTCTCCAGGTCCAGTAGCTGACTCCCAATGATGTGCCGAACTGTTCTAATCACCCGATGGAATGCTTTCTGAGTTTTTCTGGATTTCCAGCATCTGCAGAACGTCCCATGCTTATGTTAACCATCTGTGATGTTGGTTTAGCTTATCTGTTTTTACCCCCTTTTTTCCCTTAGATTTCTACAAGAGTGGAGGACAAGGTCAGGTGGCCCTTCCTAGTTTGCACTTCATAACTACTATAGTCTCTTGTCTATGTCTTCATTCTCTAACTGCTCCCATTAACTCTTTGACCAGATAACATTGATATTTCCAGTTTTACAGTATTATAGACCCACCCTCCATCTCACCCCATCATTCCTGCAGCTTGATGAGTATCTTTTCTCTCCTTCCCAAGTTTGATGAAGGGTCTTCACCTTGAAACATTATCTCCCACAGACACTGACGAGTACTTCCGGTGTTTTCTGTTTTTATTCTGTCTGAGCCAAGCATATATTAGCTCTTGGAGTTAGTTGCATGGTAAGTCTCACTTCTATTTAAAAGTCACAGACAATCTTCTGGCAATCCAAATCAATTGGTTGAATGGGGAATTCTTCACTGTAGTACCAAAGTCTTCTAATTCTTTTATTTCTTCTTCTTTTAAATATGCTTCTACTACCAGGCTGTGTGTAATTTGAACCTGTGATTTACATTTTGATGGGGTGTTTTTGGCCGATTGAGTGATCTGGCATTTTGCTGTCTCCGAGAGAGTTCAGTGAGGTTGGGAGCAGAGTGTGCGGCCAGGACTCAGAGTGTAAGCCTGCGATTGACTCCTTTGCTTCTTTCTTATTGAGGCATCGAGCAAGGCTGAAGTTGATAAAGGTGGGAGTGGAGTGCGGGCAGGTGTTAAGTGCTGCCAGTCTTGCTCTCCCTCTCGTTAGCTGCTGTCGCAGGGAAGTCTTGGGTTCCACGTTGAGTCTCGAGTCTGTGGACTCGTTTTGGGGGACGTTGAGGTTCATGTTGCTTGTGTTTCTGGATTCAGGCTACTCTTTTTTTGCTGCTTGTGAGTGGTTTCACTGGGACGATTGGTGAGGACTGGGGTGCTTTGACGAAGACTGGCACTGCAGACTGCAGTCACCTGGACTAACCTGGATAATTTAACTTTTACCCACCACATTTCCTCATTAGTAAAGGAGGCACAGCAGCATCTACACTTGCTGAGGAGACTGAGATATGCAAGTCTCCCTGACCCCATTCTATCAACTTTCTACAGGAGCACCATCAAGAATGTCCTGTCTGGCTGGGTAAATAATGGGGTAGACTGGGGCCAGATTACCAGAAATTGGAGAATTCAATGTTTGTACCACCAGGTTATAGGGATGTAGGCAAAGTATGAGACACTAGTCCTCTAGTTCGAATTTAGCCTCACCCTGGCAGTGAAGAAGGCTGAGGCCTGATAGCAGAATGAGAATGGAAAGTGAATTTGAAATGGCTAGCAATCGAGATTTCCAGATGTCCATGGTGCTTGCAAAGTGGTCACTCAGTGTGTGCCATGTCAGGAGAACAGGATGCAATAAACAAAGCTGGTGGTGAGGGAGCAGGTCCTACACCTTTTGCGGCTTGGTGGAAGTGCCTAGGGAGGGAAAGGGATGTGTTTCATGGGATGAGTGGACCAAGAGTCATGGAAAGAATGTTCCCTGTGGAAAGCAGAAAGGGGTGGAAAGGGGTGGTGGAAACCCGTTGTAGATGGAGGAAATTGTAAAGTATGAAATGCTGGGAGTTTAGGCTGATGGGATGGTAGGTGGGGACCAAATGAAGACTTAGTTCTCTTCTGCCAGTTGGGGTGGGGTAGGATAGGCAAGAGCAGAAGTGTGGGAAATAGAGGAGGTATGGAGAGGGGCTCCAATTTTGACGGGGTGGGGGAGGAATAACCCCTTCATCATGTGAATGATTAATGTAATGTCTATCTGTTTATGCATATCAGTGAAAGAACTAACATCAGCCTGGATCGAAGTCTTGGAACGTGCCCCGTATGCAAGAATCATCCTTCCCCCATAACTTGACGACTGAAGTTGGAGCGACCTTTCTTTTGTCAGGTAATGTATTTAATATTCCTCTCTCCTCAGGAAGTGTCAGCTCTCCAAAGAAAAAGTCTGGATAGAGAGTCCGTTGGCCAAAGACATCCATGCTGACAATTGTGTCCAAGAAGCTAGTCCCATTTAGCCATGGTTGATCCATATCCCTGTAAACCCCTCCGGTCCCAGTACTTATCCAAATGCCCTTTAAATGTTATTATTGTACCTGTCTCAGCCACTTCACCTTGCAGCTCATTCATACACCTCCACTACTCAACTGCTCTTCAGCCTCAGCTCAGAGGCCCATCGTGCTTACGTCCATCTGCCATCTCCACTTCTGGCCAGCTTCCTTTGGTTTACCCTCCATAAATCTGAAATCATCAGAAACACTTGTCCGTCTCCACGCTTGCTTTGAGTTGCTCATCGGATGTGTGTTTATCACCTAGGTTGGCTCCTGATGACGCAACACATCCAACTCATTCACTCCAAAGGAAGACTAGCACTCGAAATATCAATACATTCCTTGAAGGCAGGAACTCCTGTGTATTTTATTTCCATTTCACATTTACAGTGTCTGCAGGATTGTATTACAGCAATATTTATTTTAAAAACAATGTAATCATAGAACATTACAGCATAGTATAGGCCCTTTGGCCTACAATGTGCGGACCTTTTCACCTTCTCTACGATCAATCTAACCCTTCTCTCCTACGTAGCCCTCCAATTTTCTATCATCCATGTGCCTATCTAAGAGTTTCGTAACTGTCCATAATTAATCTATCTCCAGCACCACACCGGGCGGTGTTCTGCATGCACCCACCATTCACTTTGTAAAAACTTTACCTCTGACATCCTCCCATCCCTTCAATTACCTTAAAATTATGCCCCCTCATATTAGCCATTTCTCCTTGGGAAAAAGGACACTCGATCCACAGCTCTGATCACCTTGCACACCTCTATCAAGCCACTTCTCACCCTCCTTCGCTCCAAAGAGAAAAGGCCACACTTGTTCAAGCTATTTTCATAGAAGATGCTCTCTAATCCAGACAGCATCCTCTACACATTCTCTAAAGCTTCTATGTAATGAGATGACCAGAACTGGATATGTTGAATGTAATAAATGAACTTCTTAGTTGTTTCTAAACAGTAAAAAAATTGAGCCCATCCCTAAATGCCAGAGTATCAACATTCCTTGCATTGTCACTGAGTAAAGACAACACACCTTCATTCTGACTGAATCTAATCTGGCCATTGTTTACGAGCTGCTGTTGTCTTCACATATTCCCCCAGCAAGAGCCGTTGCCAGCTGTTTTTTTCATACAGCAGAATTTCCTTAGGGCAAGAGAACAGCAAATTAGAAACTTACTGCTTTAAACCCATTTCCTGGGGGTGGACTACCCCCAGTGATCACAGCAGCTGAGGTTGAAGCTCTCAGGTAATGTAAGACATTTAGCATGCCTTTTAATTAAGTTGGTAGAAAACAATTTGTTAAAATATTAAGGGATTTCAACACATGGATTTAATATGAAAATGATTTTGAAAATAATATTAAGAGCAATTGGTTATGAAGTGAATTTGTGTGGTATGAAGTGATTATAATTGTTAGAGATAACAATACTCTCCTCAAAAAGACCTATTATATTCAATAAAAGCAAAACTTTTTGACTGCTAAAAATCTCAAATAAACAGAAAGAACAAGAAAAATACCCAGTAGGGCAGGCAGTGTTATGGAGGAATAGAGTTAATATTTTAAACTAAAGAATGTTCATCATCATAGGTACATCGGTAGGTAATGAAGTTTATTGGATGCCTTAGACATTGGCATAAATACTTGCATGTTGTATATACTGTATGTGTGTCTGTAAAATGTACACAAAGACTATGCATGCACATGTATCAAAACCAGTCTTTTTATGAAACATGATGTTTTTATAAAACTTAATTTTGACCATTATTTTTCTCCCCAGTCCTACCGAGGTGAAAATTGAGAATCCCTTTCATTCTTTTTGTTAAGTCAGACTTAAAGATCAATATAGCTCTGTGTGTATGCTTGAAGAATCTAAAATTTGTGTTTCAAGAAGATCATCCCATGGAGATCAGAAAAGAAAATGGGGGAGAAACTAACTTTCAAATTCGAAGTCTTTAGGAAGTGTGGTAGACCTGTGGTGATACTACAAGGTTAGTAATCCAGACACTTGATTAAAGATCTAGCAAGACAAGTTAAAATTTGACCAATTGGAGCCAGAGCATTTAAATTCATATTTAAAAAAAACATTAGTCAATATACCATGAATAAATGATGAGCTCTTGACTTGTCAAAGAAATCCTTCCAACTGGAAATCTGCCATCAGATTTCTGAATGAACAATGAACCAATAAACACTACCTGACAATTTTTATTTACTCTCTTGTTGCACTAATAATTTTATTTATATATATATATATGTGTGTGTGTGTGTGTGTGTGTGTGTGTGTGTGTGTGTGTGTGTGTGTATATATATATATATATATATGTGTGTGTGTGTGTGTGTGTGTGTATGTGTGTGTGTGTGTATATATATATATACTGTATATACATACACATCAGTACATACTGGCCCAATTAAGTGGCTGTCCCAAATCACTGAAGTTTCATGGAATTAGCTTAAAAGGTATAAAAAGGACAAATTACCATTTAACTGAGTAAGAAATTATGTGTTTAGATGAAATACAGAACAAATTCAAACACATCTAATACTACTGGTGGTTGTCTGATGTATCTGATGATGACAGGAAGCCTGTGCAGGTGGGTTTTTAAAGTGCGAAACCAATTTCCGCTCCCTCATCTTTGGAAGTCCAAGTCCCGTGGTAGGAGTAGGTGTCACATCTGGGGTCTTCCCTGGATCCTCGACTTCCTAACCAGAAGATCACAATGTGTGTGGATTGGTGCGAATATCTCCTCCTCACTGACGATCAACACTGGTGAACCTCGGGAGTTTGTGCTTAGCCCACTGCTCTGCTCTCTATATACCCATGACTGTGTGGCAAGTCATAGCTCAAATACCATCTATACATTTGCTGACAATACGACCATTGTTGTTAAAATCTCAGATGGAGACAAGAGGGTGTACAGGAGTGAGATATGCCAACTAGTGGAGTGGTGTCACAGCAACAACCTGGCACTCAACGTCAGTAAGACGAAAGAGCTGATTGTGGACTTCAGGAAGGGTAAGACAAAGGAACACATACCAATCCTCATAGAGGGATCAGAAGTAGAGAGAGTGAGCAGTTTCAAGTTCCTGGGTGTCAAGATCTCTGAGGATCTAACCTGGTCCCAACATATCGATGCAGTTGTAAAGAAGACAAGACAGTGACTATACATCATTAGGAGTTTGAAGAGATTTAGTATGTCAACAAATACACTCAAAAACTTCTATAGATGTACCGTGGAGAGCATTCTGACAGGCTGTATCACTGTCTGGTATGGAGGGGCTACTGCACAGGAGTGAAAGAAGCTGCAGAGGGTTGTAAATTTAGTTGGCTCCATCTTGGGTATTAGTCTACAAAGTACCCAGGACACCTTCAAGGAGCGGTGTCTCAGAAAGGCAGTGTCCATTATTAAGGACCTCAAGCACCCAGGGCATGCCCTTTTCTCACTGTTACCATCAGGTAGGAGCTACAGAAGCCTGAAGGCACACACTCAGCAATTCAGAAACAGCTTCTTCTCCTCTGCCATCTGATTCCTAAATGGACATTGAATCCTTGGACATAAGCTCACTCTTTTAATGTATATTAGATCTGTTTTTGAATGATTTTTAACCTAATCAATATACATATACAGTGATTGATTTACTTATTTATTTATTATTTTTATTTTATTTTGTAATTTTCTTCTAGATTATGTATTGCATTGAACTGCTGCTGCTAAGTTAACAAATTTCACAACACCTGCCGGTGATAATAAACCTGATTTTATGCCCTTTGCTCTCTACGTGACTTTGCAGAACCACCTTCCTGGCCACTGAATCTTACCGTAGATTTCATCTGACCAGACCGCCGGAGCTGACTTTGCATGCTAGTTTAGGATGGACATGTGCCCTTCTCACCAATGTATGAGGTCCACCAGCCCGCCTGCAAGTGGTGGACGGGGGTGTGGCCACTGTCACATGCAGAATTAGAGCGACAGGTGAGAGCTGAGTATCCAATTTGGACCAATGATAACATTCAAGATAATTGCCGATACTTTCAAATTTTCTGTAGTTCCCAATTTGTTGAAGTAGTGAAATAATTTCGTTTTTACTCCAGGCTATATCTGATCTTTCCAAGTCTGAATGCTTGAAACTGCAGTGAGCAAAATAGTTCAGAAATTTCTTACTACTTATCTCTAGCCTACTGTCAGTAACGAACTTCACTGCTTTTTGAAGATGAACACATGCACCTGACACTATTCAGAATCTGTTCACTCTAAGCATGGTATAGCATTTAACAGCCACACCAGCGCATGTGACGCACACTGCTTAGAAACGGTTTGGTAACAGTCTCCTGTCCCAGTTTAGCAGTATGGTGTCCCAAATAAACAAAGAGAATCCTGGCTAGTTTCTCAATTGTTTTTTGTTGTCCCAAATAAGCAGCTGCCCCAATTAACAAACAGCCCAATTAGCTGCAATCCACTGTAGTTCCTTTTGTAATTTATAGTTTTTAATTATTATGTATTGCAATGTACTGCTGCCACAAAACAACACATTTCACAACTTATGTCAGTAATATTAAAGCTAATTCATGTTCCGATTCTTCTGACCTGAAACACTGCTCTCTCTACCCAGCTCGGTCAAGACATGTCTGTGGGGGCATGGAAACACTGTCAGCTCCTATCTCTCTGAATTGGTCCAGCAAGTAACCCTGTGCAATGGCTGACCCTTTCCAAAGTGCAGGAGTACATGTATGTACTGAGGGACAGACTGAAACTCAGCGCACCCTCTGCAAAGGGCCCTATGATCTCCTTACAGCTCAGAACCTCACCAGCACCAATCCCGGTGTAAACAGCCTCTCCAATGTTTAAGTGTGACATATTACTGCAATCCATATACATTGCCATGGAACGTGTTTTTGGTTGTTACAGTGAATGCATGTGTCCCAGCTGTATGTATTATGAATAAAAGTATATTTTGGAAAATAAAACTTATCCTTCATGCCCAGATGCCCAATTCCAATCGAAACCCCTCTCCTGAAATTTCACACTTGCATTATTCTTCTTTCCAATACTTAATTGTGACTCACCAGCCCCCATTACTCCCTCTCCAATCAATATCTCAATCCAACCACTGGGGACCAAAACCCTCTTAACTAATATAATGACCCACCTTCCTACATGATGATCCCACCCCTCACCTAGAACTGCATGCTGGACATTCAATCTCTGTCATGGTCCAGATCGGTTCCCCTTTTAAATTTAGTTAGGTTGCGTTATGATCCGGACCATTGACTCCTTGTTCCCTTCTAATTCCGCTTCACGTGTTCCTTGAGCTTGGCCATTAAGGTAATCTACTCTCGACCTGAACCGGCAGCTTATCAGCCCCTGGCTTTAGCCGTTCGGGTCGAGAGTGTTAGGAAGCCTTCGCAAGTCGCCGTCGCTACCACAAGACAGAGTTATCTAGCCTGCATTGGAGTGCCGGCAATTCGCCTTCCTTCGCCAGAGTGGGTCCGGGCAAGGTCAAACAGCCAGGGGTGAGTTGAAGGCGGAGTCCTGGCTCGACGTTCATGCCCAGTGTCCATGTCTAGCCCTCGAAGAAGAGTCCCGGCTCGGTGCCTGAGTTGAAGGCAGAGTTCCGGCTCAATGTTCATGCCCAGTGTCCATGTCTTTCCCTCGAAGAAGAGTCCCAGCTCAGTGCCTGAGTTGAAGGTGGAGTCCTGGCTTGAAGTTCCTGTCCTGTGTTTGGTGTCCACGCTCTGGCTGCGGCGATCCAAGTTCCCTGTCTCCAAGTCCAAGGTCTGCGGCGATCCAAGTTCCCAGTCTCCAGGTCCAAGGTCCGCGGCGATCCAAGTTCCCAGTCTCCAGGTCCAAGGTCCGCGGCGATCCAAGTTCCCAGTCTCCAGGTCCAAGGTCCGCGGCGATCCAAGTTCCCAGTCTCCAGGTCCAAGGTCCGCGGCGATCCAAGTTCCCAGTCTCCAGGTCCAAGGTCCGCGGCGATCCAAGTTCCCAGTCTCCAGGTCCAAGGTCCGTGGCGATCCAAGTTCCCAGTCTCCAGGTCCAAGGTCCGCGGCGATCCAAGTTCCCAGTCTCCAGGTCCAAGGTCCGCGGCGATCCAAGTTCCCAGTCTCCAGGTCCAAGGTCCGCGGCGATCCAAGTTCCCAGTCTCCAGGTCCAAGGTCCGCGGCGATCCAAGTTCCCAGTCTCCAGGTCCAAGGTCCGCGGCGATCCAAGTTCCCAGTCTCCAGGTCCAAGGTCCGCGGCGATCCAAGTTCCCAGTCTCCAGGTCCAAGGTCCGCGGCGATCCAAGTTCCCAGTCTCCAGGTCCAAGGTCCGCGGCGATCCAAGTTCCCAGTCTCCAGGTCCAAGGTCCGCGGCGATCCAAGTTCCCAGTCTCCAGGTCCAAGGTCCGCGGCGATCCAAGTTCCCAGTCTCCAGGTCCAAGGTCCGCGGCGATCCAAGTTCCCAGTCTCCAGGTCCAAGGTCCGCGGCGATCCAAGTTCCCAGTCTCCAGGTCCAAGGTCCGCGGCGATCCAAGCTCCCAGTCTCCAGGTCCAAGGTCCGTGGCGATCCAAGTTCCCAGTCTCCAAGTCCAAGGTCCGCGGCGATCCAAGTTCCCAGTCTCCAGGTCCAAGGTCCATGGCGATCCAAGTTCCCAGTCTCCAGGTCCAAGGTTTGCGGCGATCCAAGTTCCCAGTCTCCAGGTCCAAGGTCCGCGGTGATCCAAGTTCCCAGTCTCCAGGTCCAAGATCCGTGGCGATCCAAGTTCCCAGTCTCCAAGTCCAAGGTCCGTGGTGATCCCAGTCCCCAGGGTCCCAGTCATGGCCACGACGATCCAAGTTCCCAATGTCCAAGTCCAAGGTCCGCGGCGATCCAAGTTCCCAGTCTCCAGGTCCAAGGTCCGCGGCGATCCAAGCTCCCAGTCTCCAGGTCCAAGGTCCGCGGCGATCCAAGTTCCCAGTCTCCAGGTCCAAGGTCCGCGGCGATCCAAGTTCCCAGTCTCCAGGTCCAAGGTCCGCGGCGATCCAAGTTCCCAGTCTCCAGGTCCAAGGTCCGCGGCGATCCAAGCTCCCAGTCTCCAGGTCCAAGGTCCGTGGCGATCCAAGTTCCCAGTCTCCAAGTCCAAGGTCCGCGGCGATCCAAGTTCCCAGTCTTCAGGTCCAAGGTCCGCGGCGATCCAAGCTCCCAGTCTCCAGGTCCAAGGTCCGCGGCGATCCAAGTTCCCAGTCTCCAGGTCCAAGGTCCGTGGCGATCCAAGTTCCCAGTCTCCAAGTCCAAGGTCCGTGGTGATCCCAGTCCCCAGGGTCCCAGTCATGGCCACGACGATCCAAGTTCCCAATGTCCAAGTCCAAAGTCCGCGGCGATCCAAGTCCCTAGACTCCTAGTCTGATGTTCGTGTTCCTCCTTGACTTCCCGGTTCTCTGTGTAGCGAGTAATAAACGCTATTTTATTGAACCTAAGAAAGACGTGTTTGTGTCCTTCTTGTGGGTCCTCTCCCAGCACCCTTGCCCCCACCTTGTAACAATCTCCTTGTTATCCCCTCGGCTCTCTGCCATTGCTATGTACGGAAAGAGTAATGTACAGCATCTTTGACGCCATACACTTTAGAAATCTATGGTAGTCAACCCCTAAAATTGTTGATTCAGCTGCTATGTTGCATCATTCCAACTCACTTTTCGAGATGGTGAAGTATTTACTGGCCAAACTCATTTTCTGCTCCAAGGAACAAAGTCTCATTTGATTAGAATAGAAATACTCCAACTCACAACAGAAAACAAAGATCTCATAAAGTTGATAGTGAGGGGGCAGATCAGGCCAGACCATCACACAACTCTTCTATTACCTTGAAGACCTCAATGGAAAACAAGCACACTATATATTCACCTAGTTCATGACATTTTAATCAGACTTTTTTCATTTATCTTGCAAATAAGATGTCAATTTATTATTTACAGATTTCAACCTATTCCTCAGTTGTTAACACTATATTTTATGCTGAAATTAGAATTTATCTTCATCCACTCTGTTCAATGCCAAATTTCATTTCTGTGATAAGGAGACACATTTGGGTGATAGAATCAGGCAACTTCACAATATCTCTTTCATTTCATAATAAAAATCTTCATATAATCTCTTCGCAGATTGTTTCAGCTTTTTGCACTGTTGAAAACAATGGTTTCAGCTATGAATTACATTATGCTGTAGGTATATATGAATGATTCCTAGCTCATTAACTCTATTGACAGTGAAACAGAAGAAGTCAGAAGCACTACATTTCATTACATTACATGATAAATCGTATCTTTTATTATTCACTGATATAATTTGAAAGAAAAATCAAGTAAAATTTTTATTTGGCAAATAATCCGCCACCACTCATCTGTCTCCTGCTACAATTAAATTACGCTCTCTCTCAGTAGGATCAATCCACAGTCAAAATCACTTAGATCACATTTCTTCCCCAATTCTGATGTTTGCTCTGAACAACAACTGAACCACTTGGCCATGTCTGCATGCTTTAATGCACTGAGTTGTTGCCACATGATTGGCTGATTAGGTATTTTTATTAATTTGCAGGGGTACAGAGTACCTAATGAAGTGGGCACTGAGGGTATGAACATATGAATCTGTTCCTTCTTGTAAGAATTATGTATATATTATGTTTAATTTATGTTTTCCTTGTGAATGCAGCTTATATGATGCAATACTGTTGCTGGTAAGATTTTAATTGCATTTGTGGATACATGAACTTGTGAATATGACAAGAGTTGACTTTGGTTTTGAACTCAGAGCAGGAGAGGGCCTTACAAAATAGGTTTTCACAAATAAAAACAGTGGAGGTGTTCTATGTTTAAAAACCATAGCAACTCATTTATTGTCTTCCAAACACTGAACAGAGAGTGTGGTAAAAAAAAACTTTACATAATTACCTCATTACGTCAGACCAGCCTCTTAAAGTGAACCCCAGGTCAGTATTGGTGGCAGTGAATTGTGTAAATTTCCACCAGTTACAATACCCTACACAATCTCTCCCCCCCCCCCCCCCCCATCACCCCAGAATTCACTAAAACTGGCATTGTGAGCCTGCCCAGAGCTCGGAGCAACCACCCAGCTCGGCTCCTAGGCTCGACGGATGGAGGAACAGTGGGGGCCTCTGGCTCATACAGAGATGTGTTGACATGCTGATGGTCATGTCCAGACAGCAAGGGTATGATAGCAGAATCCTCCAGATCTTGGTGGGCCAGTTTAAGGCGATCTACCAAAATTACACTCAGTTTTCTCATCTATGATAAAATTCTTTTCTGTCCATTCCAAAATGCAGAGCGGGCCATCATAAGGGGGCAAAAGGGGATGTTGGTGTGGAATATAGGTCAACAGGAACCTGGGAGTTCTGTATGCCTTGATGGGAGGTAAGAATAAGTGCAAAGGAATTGAGTTTAGTGAGGAGGGTGGAACACCATTGAGAGGCCAACCAGCTGGTCAAGGTGTCAGGAATAAAGTTACCTGACACTCGTGATGGCTGCCTGTATACCCACTCAGCCACGGACAACTGCATGTGCTCTTTTGGAGCAGTTCTGATCCCCAGCAGGACCCATGGGAGACAATCATGCCAACACTCATCCACCAGGGAAGTCCGCAGAGCAGCATTTAAGGAGCAGCACTTGCACGGGCCATTGGGTAGCGGCTGATAAGCCATGATGTGCTGTAGCCTAACACCAAGGTTATGGGCCATTGCAGCCCAGAGGTCTGATATGCACTGGGGACCGTGGCCAGAGGAAATGTCAGACCTCTGATGTCCTGATGCTCTGGTGCTGTTGAAACAGCAAGGCAGTCGGGACTTCCCAGCATTTGTACCGAAGCAAGCTTTGTAAAAACACAGGCCCGATGTAATCTGTTTCACAGCCACAGACGTCCTTATGTTGTGGGCCTGGATTATTGAACTAGCAAGGGGGGTAGGAATGAGGAACCACTGCTTGGCTGAGTGTAGACTACCAGCCATTTTAGCAAGCTCCCTGTAGTCTTTCACATGTGCATTAGTGAAGGCTATGCGAGCTTGATCAGGCATTTGCTGTATGAAGAGATCTTTACAAATAAAACAAGGATGATGATTTCCCAGGAGAGACAGCATGTGGTTCATTATCTCTTATGGTTTATCATCACTGAGGCCGGACAAGGAAAGTAAATGTTTGGCATGCTTGGACTCCACCAGTCCAAAAGTCTGCAAAAGGTGAGTTTTTACCGATTGGTATTTAATGTGTTCAGGCGGGTGTTCTAGTAGATACATTATTCTTGCAGCCATGGAGTTGCTGAGCAACACTATCACATAGAAATATTTGGTGTTGTCGGGAGAGCTTTCTTGCAGCGCAAATCGAGTCTCGATTTGTACAAACTAAATGACGGCAATTTGCTTCCAAAACTCCAGCAGTTTCAAAACAACTGCTTTGGCCGACATTTTCAGTAACTCTGGAATCATCCCAGAGCATCGGGTCACCAATGTAGGCTTTCGCTAATAAAAATGGCAGAGGCGTTTTATGTTTAAAAACCGTAGTAACTCATTTATTGTCCTCCAAGCACTGAATCCAAAGCGCAATAAGAAAAACTCCACATAATTACATCATCACATCTGACCAGCCTCTTAAAAAAAGTGAGCCCCAACTCAAAGTCGGCAGCTGTGAATTGCATATGTTTTCACCAGTTATCTGCCATTCTCCAAGATCGTGGTGAATTAATTATACACTCAGTTGAATTTGAACTTGCTGTCATGTGCACAAGTACAAGTAGGCATAGGTGCAAGGATAACCATACTTGCAGCAGCATTACACACACATTATATTAGAAGCATGACATTCATAAGAAAAATATAAATGACAAAAAATTATACAAGAAAAACACAATTAGCACAGAGAAAAACAAAGTCCATTGTAGTGCAAAATTAACTAAAGTGTTGCTGTAATGAGGTAGTGAACTGTGCCAGTTGGTTCAAGAACCAAATGGCTGAAGCTGCTCTTGAACCTGGTGGTGCAGAACTTCAGGTTTCTGCGCCTCCTGCCTGATTGAAGCTGCGAGAAGATGACATGGCTCAGATTGTGGGAATCTTTGATTATAAATGTTGCCTTCTTGAGGCAGCACCTCAGATATATATACTTCTAATGGTGGCGATATATTTGTTCATGACTTATTGGACTCCCTTTTGCCAAAATAATCTTTCACCCCCTTGCTTAACAAAAATCTATTTTATTCTGCCCTAAGTATATTCAAGGAATTCACCGACATTTACAGAAGAGATTCCAAAGACTTTGAAAGTGGGAAAACACGCTTTATCTCTCCAGTAAATGGGTGACCTCTTATCCCTACAGGTTGAATCCTGGTTTTAGATTCTCCCACAAGAGGAAACATCCTCTCCTGTCAAAATTTCCCAAGATCTTTTCAGTTCCAATCAAGGCCCTTCTCACTCTTCTAAAGTGGGGCAAATGCTCATCTATCTTTTGAATTCGAATGGAAAACCACATCAGCTGGGGTGGGCTTGCCATTGCTGAACAGATTCATGAAAAATAAATTAAATATTTATTATAATCTATACACTACTGGAGAGTACTGGAGAGTTTAACATCGGTAGCTGAGCGAAGGGCGCTGAGTAGGCTACGGTCAATTATGGAAAACTCTGAACATCCTCTACATAGCACCATCCAGAGACAGAGAAGCAGTTTCAGTGACAGGTTACTATCGATGCAATGCTCCTCAGACAGGATGAAGAGGTCAATACTCCCCAATGCCATTAGGCTTTACAATTCAACCGCCAGGACTTAAGAACTTTTTAAAAGCTATTATTAATGCTTTTTGAGATAGTGATTTAGATGCATATCATATTTTTTTACTGAGTTAAGTATTGTATGTTATTAGTTTTGCTACAACAAGTGTATGGGACATTGGAAAAAAGTTGAATTTCCCCATGGGGATGAATAAAGTATCTATCTATCTATCTATCTATCTATCTATCTATCTATCTATCTATCTATCTATCTATCTATCTATCTACTAAAACTTTCATGCTCTGTCTGTCTGTTTGTAACCTCCAATTAGCACAAACGGTGCATTACAGTGGCACTATTTTTGGCTAAATCAATTTCATTTTTTAAATCTATATATTACTAAAACTTTCATGCTCTGTCTGTCTTTTTTGTGACCTCCAATTAGCATAAATGGTGCATTACAGCGGCACTATTTTTGGCTAAATCGACTAAAATGCGCTAACTTACAGAATGCAGGCAAAGTTCAGGGTTATATATTCATATAAAATTGTTCACTTGCCAAAATCAACTGCCCCGTTTTCACCAAAGAGCCAATCTGCCATCATGGAAATCGGGATACGGCACCAAGATGCATGCTCACAGCCAGCCTCAGCAGTAACACCAACCGGAGCAAAAGGGCAGGCAGCTCTGTTTCGAGCAGTCACATATCACCATCAGCATGTGCAGGATTGGGACAGATCTAACTGCCACCCATCAATAAGAGATCATTAAATCTTATTGTAATGACGTACTTCTCTTTCAATATTCTTATTAGTTTCTGCATAATGGAATACAGAGTACAAGAAGATATATATTATAAGTCAAAAAAATAGTACCAAATACATTGTATTAAAAATACAGTTACCAGCACAAAACCCTGTATTCATAAAAATTAAATTAAATCGTAATATGAAAATATAATAATTTTGCTGTACAGAAAAAAAAATCTAAACCCACTAGTAAAGTCAGAGCTGTTAGGAAAAGCAAGAAAAAAGGGGAAAAAACCCTTATCATATAATAAAATATTATTAGCCACCATATGTACTTTTACAGCAAATCAAAGGTTTTGAAAATCACTCAAAAATGGTCCCCACAACGTATAAAAATCATGAGTAGATTCAAAAACTGAACATTGGATCTTCTCTAAATTTAAGTATGACATAACATCCCGTAACCCCCGTAATGACGAACTTCAAGACACCTATAAAACCCTTTGCTACAGTCAAAGGACAGCGGTGACTATATCACATCCATTTAGGAGAGCGCCAACCACATCATCAAGAATAATCAGCTTCCTTTGGTATTACTGCTTCGTATCTTCTATCCAGTTTTAGGGTAAAAAAATATGGTCAGCCTAATTATGCCACGTGGAAAGAGAAGGGGGACATTATGGTCAAGAAATGATGCCAAACGTCGTTGGGAAGCGGCAAGGAGAGGGAGAGAACAAGAATCAGATGAGGCCAGGGCCGCACGACTCCAGGATCAAAGAGTCGGAACGGAAAAGATGAGAGAAGAAGAGACAGAGGAGGAGAGGCATGCATGTCTCCAGAATGACAACGAGAGGCACAGGAGGAGGAAAGAGGAAGAGACGAAGGAGCTGAGAAATGCACATCTCCAGGATCAGAGACAAACAACAAACAGCAGAAGAGATGAAGAGACAGCGCATGAAAGGACTGCACGTCTCCAGAATGACAACGAGAGGCACAAGGGTGGCAGATCAACCAGAAATATTGCCATCAGAAGTGTCCGTTAAACGAGGAGGAGCTATATTTGCCTTGCTACACATCTTTCTTCTTCAATTTCCAAAGCAAAGCAATACCAATAGCATTCAGGAAAATTTAATGTTCATTTTGGTCACATCAGACTGCACTACCTTTCTGTCAAAGGGTGCCCCAATGAGTCAGCCCGTTGTCTAGTATTTGTTATAATCTTTATAATATACTTATCATTTAGAAAGGATGAACATCAGAGATATTGTTTTAAGGTGAGTGAGGGGAAGTTTTCAGAGGATATCTGGGGCAACTTTTCACACAGAGTTGTTGGGGCCTGAAATGGGATGCTAACAGAAGCAGAGGCACATGAATGTGTAGGTAATGGAGGGATATTAATCACATGCAGGCAGAAGGGATTAGTTTAATGTAACATCACAATCGGCATAATATTGTGGGCCAAAGACCCCATTCCTGTGCTATTCTGTTCGATGTTCTAACCTTGCTAAACAAGCAAATCTGTCAAATTTTCACCAGCCAACAACCAAACAAGTTTGCTATAGTAAGCTTCACAACATGAGAAATTGTCTTCATCAGAGTAACCTGACCAATTTGCAGAATATGCAAAAAGGAGGAATAATTCAATGCTATTCAGTGTGAAGCTGGGAATAAAATAAGACTGCAGTAGTGTAATATTTCCAGCAACCTCCCATCTGCCAAAACAGGGCCAGGTGCTGTGTCAGCCAAGGCAGGCAAATCAGTTCACGTTTCTTACAGGGAGTTGGCTTATTCACAACAGTGTAAAGGTACTGATGGATGGGGAAGCCTCTGTTTTCACAAGCCTTTAAAATTATTTTTAAAAAGAACCCCTTTGACAACATCAGGCAATTAACAACAAGTTTCCATCATTAACTTAAAAATAAAATATGTCACACTTTTTGATTAATCTATGTCTCAGTTAATTTGGTTCCATGCAGATACTTAAATAAATGAATTCACATCCAGCTTGATTAATAGTTCTTGATTTGATTGATAGCTTGGATGTAAAGATCAAACACTTGCCGAACCAAACAGTTAATAATCTCTTGGACACTGAGGAATTCCTGTAAAATGAATGCTGGTGTTAGTAAAAGCATATATTTTTTTGTTAAGGCCACATATAAAGGCAGCATATTAAAACCAGCTACTGATGTAGGTCTTGTCAGCGTTCTTAATTGCCACTCGGCAAAAGTAAAACCCTTGGGCATTTTCCTTCCATTTCTAATATATATTTAAAAAATTAAATTCACTCTGAAATTTGAAGCTAGGTCAATATTGTTGACAGAAGCATTAAATTCTTATAAGGATGGTATCTCCCAAGTTAGTCCTTCCCATTTTTTGCATCGGTTTCATGCGTAAAGGCATCTCCAATTAAAGTCCAGAGATTACGGGATATCACACGCATATTCAGGTTTATAGATTTTGCTTGAATTAGTTCTTGATCACTGGTCTGTAAAGTCTAATTCAATGCATAATCTTGTGAAGAGCAGTGTACAGTATTTTCACAGGGTATTAACTTTAGTGCTTTGAGAAGTTTAATATGTAAGTTTTACATCAATGCAGAAAGCAGTATATGATGCAGGTAGACAAGGTAATTAAAGAAACAAATTGGTATGTCTTAGGTAGCCGGGATCCTCTTCTAATGAGGTTTATAAGCAATGTTCAGTGAGTCACGGGGGCAGATAAGGCCCTTCAGCCCACTGAGTTTGCACTGACCGTCAATCGTCCATTTACACTAATCTTATGTTAATCCCGTTTTATTATCCCCACATTCCCATCAGCTACCCTGCCGTCCTGCACGCTAAGACTCAACTATGACCATATCGGCCTTTGCAACCCTCACTCCCAGAACATCAGCAGAGGCTCCCAACCTGGGATCTATGGACCCCTTGTTTGATTGTAATGGTCTATGACATAAAAAAAGGTTGGGAACCCCTGGTTTAAGGTGAGTGGAGGAATGATGAGGGGAGATGTCAGAGATAGGGGTATAACATAGAGAATGGGGTTGCACTGTCAGTGATGATGGTAAAGGCTGATACTATAGAGATATTTAAAAGGCTCTCAGGTGAGCACACAGATGTAAGGAAAATGGAGAGTTATGGGCTGTGTAGGAGGGAGAGTTTAGACTGATCTTGGATTAGGTTTATATTGGTCAGCCGCAAGGCCAGTACTGTGCTGTTCAATGTTCACATGGTCATCCACTGGCAATTAAAGGTGGCTATTTGAGCTATCAACTCCCATGTCTTTGCGATGTGGGAAGAAACTGGAGCACTCCAAGGAAACCTGCACAGAGTTATAGACCTAAGGGGATCTGCAGATGCTAGTAATTTTCAGCAGCTTACACAAAATGCTGGAGGAGCTCAGCAGATGAGGCATCATCTATGGAGAGAAGTGAACAGTCGACATTTGACTGTAACTTGACCTGTCGAGTTCCTCCAGCATTTTATGTGTGTTAACCTATGCAAGTTTCTTGGGAACACACAAACAGCTTGGATTAAACCCAGGTCACTGAACACGCGAGGCAGCAGTTCTATTAGCTGTGCCACCACGACTGCCAGGGAGGGAGGGTGACACAAAGAGCCTGATCTTCAGGCGTGCTTTTGTAATGACATCTTACTTGGCACTAGAGAATTGATGAGGGATGTGTAGTCAGTCAACAGGTACCTTGTCAATCACATCACTCACATGCCCAACACCAGCCTCCTGAAACAGACACTCCATTCTGAGCTCTGTCACAGGAAGAGATTTGCAGTGGACAGAGGAAACGGGTCCAAGCTTCCTTCCTTCAAGAAATATAACTTCCTCATAGACACCTGGGAATCTCAGGCCTGTGTCAGCCTTTACTGTGTCAAAGTAAAGGTGCTATTGAGAACAATGAGGCTCAACATGAGGCACACACAGAAGGAATGCACCACACACAAGCTATCCTACTGCCTGCCTGCCCATTCAGTGACCTCACATGGAGAATGAGTTAAAGTTAAAGTCTGCCCCGAACCTTCTAGGCTCATCAGGCAGGTGCTTTTGCCGGTTTCTGTGGCATGAAATGACTGAGAGTACGAGACTCCCCCTCGGATAGGACACCAGTCTATCGCGAGGTTAACCCCTAGCATTTTGCCGGTACCCATTTTCGGCTGGGTGTACTGGAGCAATGTGTGGTTAAGTGCCTTGCTCAAGGACACAACATGCTGCTCGGCTGGGGCTCAAACTTCAGATCGCTAGTCCAACGCCTCAACCACTTGGCCACGCGCCACATGTGAGAATGAGTGGAAGCATTCAAAGTGAGGTGGATAAATATTTTCCAGATCCAGGAATTGAGGGATACAATGACTTAGAACAGAAGAAGAGCTGAAGCCAGTACAGGTCAGTCAGTCATGATCATACTAAATGGTGGAGCAGGCTTGAGGGTCTAATTCAAGATTCAAGATCAAGATCTATACTCTATTTATCACATGCACATTCAAAACATACAGTGAAATGTGCCTTTTGTGTTAGCAACCAACATACCCAAGGATGTTCAATAGGTTTAATGGGCACATTTAATGTCAGAGAAATGTTTGCAATATACATCCTGAAATTCTTTTTCTTCGCAAACATCCACAAAAACGGAGGAATGCCCCAAGTAATGAATGACAATTAAATGTTAGAACCCCAGAGCCCCTCCAGCTCCCCCCTCCCATGCATAAGCACCAGCAAAGCAATGCCACCACCCTCCCTCCCACCAGCAAAAAAGCATCGGCACCCCCTCACCGAGCACTTAAGTGCGCAGCGAAGCATCAATAGAGACACAGACTTCTGGTGCCCCAAAGACTGCTCATTCGCCCAGTAATTTGACATACCACAGGCGCGCGCTCTCTCCCTATCCCTCGCCCTTCTAATAAGGGATAAAGAGGTGTCCCTGTTTCACAGCAAGAGGGGAGACATAACAAACAACTCGCTGGTTTATGGTGTTAAAAGTCTGTTATGTAGCTTTTTCTGAGCTCTGTGCCCAAAGAACTTGGGATGTGTTGGTGGCAGCCTGCAAAAGTAGCCCGTCGCACATTCCAGCGCCAACATAGCATGCCCACAATGCTCGGCAGAACAAAACAGAACACAGCAAGCAACAAAACAACACAAAAAAAAAACTCCATTCCTCCCTCCTGCCCATGCACAGTCCTTTAACCCCAAGACAAGCTGTCTTCTTTGGCCTCCAGCTTACAGTGGATTCAAATTCAGACTCATTACCTTCTCCTGCTCCTATTTTCTAATGTTTTCAGAATCTGTGCCTCTCATCTTGATGGCATTGGTCACCCGCAGAAGCCACAAAGCAAGTCATCCTCAGTCCCAAGGGACAGCCTACAGACTAGAACATTCTTTTACTAGAAGCAATATTCAACAATGAGTCAGCTACCCCACAATGCACACTAAATTTGGCGCAGTTTCATGTCTAATTCCCTGGCGTGCTGCTTTATTTTTCACACAAATCTGCTTTCTCTTGGGACCATCAAGGGTGAGAATCAATAAGAGGCTGATATGCTACAGCTATAAGTCTGCCATGATACTTTCTTGCATTCTGTCATGTTATTCACACTCAGAGATGAACCTTTCCCCCCAGTATGCTGAAATAAACACACAATCAACTTACACTGTGAACACATTACATGATCTGTGCATGTTTTGGCCTGGATCCCCACATTGCTCTCAATATTTTGCATAGAGATATTGAAAAGGAACAAGTGCGAAAATGAGGATGTTGAAAAAGATTAAATAGTAAAGATTAACCTTGTTTGTCACGCGTACATTGAACCATACAGTAACGTGTGTTGCTTGCATCAACAATCAACACAGTCCGACGATGTGCTGGGAACCACCTACAAATGTTGCCAGGCTTCTGGTACAACATTACAAACCCATAACTCTCTAACCTTTGGAACGCGGGAGGACACATAGGAAACACGTGTGGTCACTGGGAGAAAGTAAAAACCCCTTCCAGACAGTGGCGAGTGGTATGCAGAATGGGACTGCTGCTTATTCACCAGTTGTGGCCGAAGGACCTGATATGTGAAATACCTTCAGCATCTCAGCCCTGTATGAACCAGCACCTCCACTGGAGTCTGTGTAGACTGCACCAGCAGAGAAGGAGGTCAGTTGTGCTGGTGTTAGACCTCCACACATATCCATGCTTTTGTGTGCAGGTGCACAAGTCAAAGACTTTGGAGGTGGATAGGCACCAAAACTCAGCTGGTTGAATTCATTCCCCTGCTTTCAATTATAGTGTCACCATCGTCACTGGCAACAACATTGCTTCATGATCTTCCTCATCTTTGTGTTCAATTCTGCTAGCATTTCTCCGGAAGATATTGATTATTTTCCTTTTTTAAAATAGTTGACCAATTCTTGTCATGAAAGCCAATGTTCGTAGTTGATTCTGACATGGTGAGAATTTATTAAGGACCTGCATCCTTTTGCAGTTGACTGCATGAAATAGTTGACTTTTCAATATTTCCAAATATATCCAATGCTTTAGATTTTTCTTGACAATTTGACCAGTAAAGTTTGGGGGTTTGGAAAATGCATTTGTAAAAGAATGTGTCCTCATCCACATTTTTATAGAACATAGAACATAGAACATAGAATAGTACAGCACATTACAGGCCCTTCGGCCCACAATGTTGTGCTGACCCTCAAACCCTGCCTCCCATATAACCCCCCACCTTAAATTCCTCCACATACCTGTCTAGTAGTCTCTTAAATTTCACTAGTGTATCTGCCTCCACCACTGACTCAGGCAGTGCATTCCATGCACCAGCCACTCTCTGAGTGAAAAACCTTCCTCTAATATCCCCTTTGAACATCCCTCCCCTTACCTTAAAGCCATGTCCTCTTGTACTGAGCAGTGGTGCCCTGGGGAAGAGGCGCTGGCTGCCCACTCTGTCTATTCCTCTTAATACCTTGTACACCTCTATCATGTCTCCTCCCATCCTCCTTCTCTCCAAAGAGTAAAGCCCTAGCTCCCTTAATATCTGATCATAATCCATACTCTCTAAACCAGGCAGCATCCTGGTAAATCTCCTCTGTACCCTTTCCAATGCTTCCACATCCTTCCTATAGTGAGGCGACCAGAACTGGACACAGTACTCCAAATGTGGTCTAACTAGAGTTTTATAGAGCTGCATCATTACATCACGTCTCTTAAACTCTATCCCTCGACTTATGAAAGCTAACACCCCATAAGCTTTCTTAACTACCCTATCTACCTGTGAGGCAACTTTCAGGGATCTGTGGATATGTACCCCCAGATCTCTCTGCTCCTCCACACTACCAAGTATCCTGCCATTTACTTTGTACTCTGCCTTGGAGTTTGTCCTTCCAAAGTGTACCACCTCACACTTCTCTGGGTTGAACTCCATCTGCCACTTCTCAGCCCACTTCTGCATCCTATCAATGTCTCTCTGCAATCTTCAACAATATTCTACACTATCTACAACACCACCAACCTTTGTGTCATCTGCAAACTTACCAACCCACCCTTCTACCCCCACATCCAGGACGTTAATAAAAATCACAAAAAGTAGAGGTTCCAGAACAGATCCTTGTGGGACACCACTAGTCACAACCCTCCAATCTGAATGTACTCCCTCCACCATGACCCTCTGCCTTCTGCAGGCAAGCCAATTCTGAATCCACCTGGCCAAACTTCCCTGGATCCCATGCCTTCTGACTTTCTGAATAAGCCTACCATGTAGAACCTTGTCAAATGCCTTACTAAAATCCATGTAGATGACATCCACTGCACTACCCTCATCTATATGCCTGGTCACCTCCTCAAAGAACTCTATCAGGCTTATTAGGCACGATCTGCCCTTCACAAAGCCATGCTGACTGTCCCTGATCAGACCATGATTCTCTAAATCCCCATAGATCCTATCTCTAAGAATCTTTTCCAACAGCTTTCCTACCACAGACGTATGGCTCACTGGTCTGTAATTACCTGGACTATCCCTACTACCTTTTTTGAACAAGGGGACAACATTCGCCTCCCTCCAATCCTCCGGCACCATTCCCGTGGACAACGAGGACATAAAGATCCTAGCCAGAGGTTCAGCAATCTCTTCCCTTGCCTCGTGGAGCAGCCTGGGGAATATTCCGTCAGGCCCCGGGGACTTATCTGTCCTAATGTATTTTAACAACTCCAACACCTCCTCTCCCTTAATAACAATATGCTCCAGAACATCAACCTCACTCATATTGTCCTCACTGTCATCAAGTTCCCTCTCAGTGGTGAATACTGAAGGGAAGTACTCATTAAGGACCTTGCTCACTTCCACAGCCTCCAGGCACATCTTCCCACTTTTATCTCTAATCGGTCCTACCTTCACTCCTGTCATCCTTTTGTTCTTCACATAACTGAAGAATGCCTTGGGGTTTTCCTTTACCCTACTCGCCAAGGCTTTCTCATGCCCCCTTCTTGCTCTTCTCAGCCCCTTCTTAAGCTCCTTTCTTGCTACCCTATATTCCTCAATAGACCCATCTGATCCTTGCTTCCTAAACCTCATGTATGCTGCCTTCTTCCAACTGACTAGATTTTCCACTTCACTTATCACCATGGTTCCTTCACCCTACCATTCTTTATCTTCTTCACCGGGACAAATTTATCCCTAACATCCTGCAAGAGATCCTTAAACATCGACCCCATGTCCATCGTACATTTCCCTGAAAAAACATCATCCCAGTTCACACCCGCAAGTTCTAGCCTTATAGCCTCATAATTTGCCGTTCCCCAATTAAAATTTTTCCTGTCCTCTCTGATTCTGTCTTTTTCCATGATAATGCTAAAGGTCAGGGAGTGGTGATCACTGTTCCCCAGATGCTCACCCACTGACAAATCTGTGACTTGACCCATTTTTAGCAACCAGTTTGGCTCTCAGTTATGGTAATCAATGCACACCTCTCTCCCTTTCTGTTCTGTCAGGGTTATTCGGCCAGGTTTTCACTTTAGTCTGTGATATAAGGTGGTAGAGAGACAACAAATCAAGGTTTTAAATGCTAAGTTGTATTATTTCTTTAAACATCAGAAGCAAAGCATAAGGGACTAGTAGTTATCCTGCTGAAATAACAAAGACTAGGCTGCTCACTATTTTAGATAAGTAGATTTTTCAATAAATATAATGTCAGTTGTTCTGTATATTCAATTATTTAATACAAAGTTAGATATAATTTATAACTTTCCTCTGAAACAGCTGGGCATGTTTTCACACCACAGTGACAACCTGTGGCTCCCTCTACTGGACCAAGGTTCATTGTTAGCCTGCAGTTAAAATTCAGATTTCCTTACACAGAGGCTTTGGAAGCCAAACGCTCTTTGAGTTCTTCCAAAAACTGCATATACCTCCAACCTAAATATTTACAGCATTTCTCTTAAAAGAATTGGAATCTACTGAATAGCATTTCCAGATATTGTCTTGGCTGCTACCCAGAACTGACAATGGAAAGGGGAGGGCGGTAAAATGTCTTTACTTTTTCATTTTCGTTTCAGAGTGTGGGCAGCAGAGAGGAATGAAAGACAGTCTTGGTCATTGTTTAAGTGACCAGAAATAGCTCGAGGTTCACTCCATCTCTAGCTGGGATCCCCAGATGGGTAACCATGGGCACTGATATAGGGGTTAACATATATAATAGTGGTTTTATTAACCCCTGTTAATAGGAGTTAATCCAATAATTTATCAGGTAGATCTTCATTGCACCATTGAAATTATGTTCCTCCCTAAGAAAGGTTACAATATTTTGATGTATACTCATCACATAAACTATAATTGTAGTAAGAAACTTCTACTCTTGTACTCACATCCTCTTTAATAAAAACCAACAAGTTATTTGATTTCCTAATCATCTGCTGTAGCTGCTTATTCATTTCAATAGAGTTTGCTACTGGGATATCTATGTTCCTTTGAATATGTTTCATTCTGGTTGTCTGTAGTCTACAGACTTAGACCTCCTAAATTTATTCAGAAGTTTATTGTTTCAAACTTTCCATCTTACTGCTGGAAAATAAGCTTGGTGGTATTTTGTAAACTAAGTAACACAGATTGGCTGAAAATTAAATCATATGTCCTTTTTTTCCAATGTAAAATAATAGAACTTCTTTGGGTTGTTTGGAGACTAAAATTAGTATTGCTCCTCACAATAACTCTTAGACTTTCCCAGGTTTAGTGCATACTCCTTAAATCAGACTTAGAATATCCCAGGTGTTTGGCACCAGTCCTATAGGGTATTGAAATACTCCCAAAGCATTTTGGAAAGTGTACATACCTTTCAAGAAATAAGCAAAATCAAAAATATCTGCTCCCATGTTTTTTTGTTAATAACTGCTTGCTGAAACACAATTCGCTGTCTTATTTTTGTTTCCATGTACAGTTGAAAAGAAATGCTTTAACAGCATTTTCTAAGTGTTCTTTGTGTGAAAGGCTTGTTAAGCAGCTGTTCTTTTTGGAGGCTTTATCTTTACAGCTGTGATATTCTTCATCACCCTTAAAAGACCTAACCACATCTAAATCAACTTGCATCTGCCCAGGCACTCTCCTCTACAAGTCCAAATTGACATACGAAACACACACTGAAGCTTTTAAAAAGATTACATTAGCACTTAACGATGTCTAATCTTTCCTTTTGCGCTGGCATTATTGGTGTAAAGAGATTTTCTGGAACAAAACTAGTAATGCAGGGAATATTGAGCATTAATCTATTTAATGCCCTCATTAACAAAGTCAAAGTCAACGTTTTATTGCCCAAACATATACCACATTGTGACTTACAGGATTTCGTGATGAAGTGTTCCAATATTTTAATCAGGATTACAATCCTCAATACTCCTTAATTTGTAAATCTATGCTCCTAGATAAGTCTTTAGTGATTTGAAATTAAAGGTGTAGATCATACAGATGTAATTAGTATTTAATTTGAGTTGTGATTGCATAACTAAAGGACACAAGTACAAAATTAACCAGCCTCCAGTGAGACAGGGGATTGGAAGATGTTTTCCATTTGTGATGTAATAGGAGCAGATGACATGCAAAAATCATTGGTGCTTCCCTGATTAGTTCCTTTTAGAAAGGAACTGCTTTCTTCAGAATTGACAATGGCACCAATAACTCTCAAAATTCCTGCCATGCATAATGAACATTTAACGATGTTAGTGCAGGTCCGTGAACTGCCAGCAGATGTCTACACACTCTCCAAAGTATTCTGCACTCAGAGTACCCAGATGGAACCCACTCCACCGCCTCTCAGTTTATTTATGTTTAAACTTTTCAAATGAAATACACCACTTTGATCAAAGGAGATTCCTTCTAATTTAATGTTAAGATCAAGTGGTCAGAGTGATGCTTCTGCTGTCACTCTCAGATGTTCTTAGATTATCATTGTCATCATCGCTTTCCGGACTATTAATACACTGGGAAGAAAACATACCACAAAACAGACAGAAGAAAGCTTAAAACCGGGAGACTCCTTATAAAGTTATCCATAGAAGTGGACAAATTACAATAGATTCTTAGCAAATTAATCAAATTCAGATTGCTTCTAAATAATTGTTAGTTAATTGTTATGGCAATGGGTTTCCTTTCATTTCCTTTAATCAGCACAAATTTAAGCTAGGGATAACCAGTAACATAGAAAATCTGAAATAAATTTGAGAAATCATATGTGAACTGCCAAAATTAAATAGAGCAAGAGACTGCATGGATATAGCTGTCACCTAATCATGACTATTCATTTATTTTCCCTTTTCTCAATATGCTTATTTTTAAATTCGGAACACAAATTGCAAGGCAAAGCTTTTTTGAAGCAATGAGAGCAGAGATTACACAAAGCTGGGCTTCAAAGTCCTGAAGATTGTGGCAGAAAAGAAAGACAGTGAAACTGCAGTTTAGGTGCTACAGAAAAAATTCATTATCCTCTACTTCCATACTTCATTGTTTGTCTAATTTCTATGGTACTAACTGTATAATTTGAATCCATTTATTTTTCTGTGTTGCCATTCTTTGCTTCCCAATGCATTCTTCATTCTACTGCACAATGCAAATCTGTTGCTATGTTGTAAAGTGCAATGAACAATTGGTATCGTACACGACCAAATGGCACAGGGTTGCTTTTCAGAAAACGGGACTGACACAGTGCAAGATGAATGTGCCAATACTCGCGTTACACACAGGGAGAGCAGAGGTTAAAAGTGGTTAAGACAGTAAGTCAATGTGTCTTGAATGGTATAGTAATATGTCATGGAACAAAAGCCTTAAAGGTCAAATGCAGCCTATACCCTGCCTGTCTGCACCTGCCTTTATTACCCACTGCTCGAAAGCAGAAGGATTGCAGGCTCTAATAAACCTTCAAAAACAAACAGATCATTACAAGCTGTGTGAATGAAGTGACGCTCCACTCATGTTGCAGGTATGTCATCCTTGGCTGCAACCAAGCAAGATTTAACCTCTTTTTTAAAACTGCCTCGCAGTACCCAAATCTGACTTCAATGACTGGTCAACAAAATAAAGCTTTCCTGAAGTCTTATCACACAAGTAAATATTTTGCTTGTTGGGTACAAAAGATATTTGTGCACTTGTATTACATTGGTGAGCTCTTTCCTTTCCCATTGGTTTTCTCTACAGTCTCTATATCACAGGCTGCTGCATTTGGCAGAAGCAAAAAACAACTTGCGTTTAAAATTGACGACTGGTCATTGAAGAGAAACTGTGGGGAGCGGGGTTGTGATGAGAGGACACAGAGCTGTGCGGGTTATAAAGATCATCTGAACATAGCTGAATGTTTTGTTCTGTAATGCACTTTCCACACCATTTTCCGTAGTATTAGATACACCCTCAAAGCAGCACAGGCCAATGCATGAGAGGGTTTTCTCCCAAGGACAAAAACTAGTCTTCGAAAGGGAGGTGACAACTACTGAAGCAGGCTCTTCAGGGCTATTATAGTCAGCTATTGCTTTACTACTATTTATTTATAACTGCACCTGCACAGTTTGCTTACAGCTAACAGATGTTAACAGTTACTGTCCTATAGTACTGACTCAGTATGCCCACAGGAAAAGAATCTCAGGGTTGTATGTGGTGACATGCATGTACTCTGATAATAAATCTTACTTTGAACTTTTTATCTGCTCAGGTATAAAGGCCCAAGGACTTACAGTTCTTTCCATACTCCACCCGACCTTAACCTTGCACCTCATGTTATCGTCCAGACCACTGATTAGGACACATGCACGCATGTCTTCAACTTGCAGGATCCCCTTCCTGTCCAAATCTGAGCATTTTGCCCTCATGCAAAGCTCTGCTTATCACCCACTGGGTCCTCTATACCTTTTGTTCACATCTACTCACCACCCCACTCTATCTGGTTCCATTCATCACCTTTTCTTATCAGATTCCATAAACCACAGCCCTTTGTTGTCTCCACATTGTCTCCCAACCTCTGAAGCTATCACCATTCTTCTCTTCCCCTCCTGATCTGCCCATCCAGCACTACTTCTTCTGGTTTGCCAGCTCCTGCCACACCCTTCTCTGTCAAGTCTTTATAAAGGCTATCTCTGCTCCACATTCTCAGTCCTGATCCATCCACCGTTCTATTGCCTCCTCCGCTGCTCAACTGTTTATAGACTTTCCTCTCTCCCGTTTCACCAGCTCTTCATCCCAAGACCTCCTGAGACTGAGTCACGTCTCCTCAGATTGCACTGTCCCTCTCTACCGCCTGGCTAAATACACCCAGCACAGCCACTGCCACATCCTGAGAATACCTGCATTACATCCCCACAAGGAGACAGAGTCTCCATTACCACACTTCAAACTGCTGAGCTGCCTGTGCCAAGCTCAAGGATACAAAATACTTTGCTTCCCAGTCTGACCTGCACCATCGATACCCATGAGGCAGGTATCCATGTTCCTGGAAACCCCCCCAGCCCACATACCCTTCATTTTTTCTGTTTCTTTAGGAATACTAATCAGGAGTAAAAGATTCGCACAAAAGACTGCTTGAGGAACTCAGTAGTTCAGATGCTGCCTGGCTTGCTGAATTCCTCCAGCAGTTTTGATTTATGCTTCAGACGACTGCATCTGCCTCTTGTTTCCCCATTAAATATTTATGCATAGGGCAAATGGTTTCCCAATTTCTGAAAGGATTCATCAGCCTAGATTTACAACCAGTAGCCACACACCATCACAACATGCCTTCAAGACCTACACCTATGTCTTTCAAGTACTGCTAGCAGTGACTGATGCCACATTTCCATTTTTTTTATCCTCGCTTCTCAGTTCTGTCGTGCTGCTCTCTCCTTATCTCATAGTTCACAATCCCAATTACCTTGCAACTACAATTAGCAATCGGAAAGAATTTCTGGCTCAGGTGTCTCTCCAAAAGGAAACCGATAATTTCTTGTCTCTGTAAGATCCATCTGATCCCACGAGTTCACAGTGCACATTTCATACAGGGGGCTTCGCACTGCGAGCCAACAATCAGTATCACTGCTCATGTGACACTGCCGGAGGCCAGATGTTGTCCCTGGAAAGTGGGAAAAGAAGTTGGTGATATAGTGACAGGAGGATGAACGTGTGGTATCAGCAGCTGAAGAATGGAGGAGAGAGTTTTAGGACATGACTGATGCAGATGACTATGGGACGTCCTACCTCATGAATTATCGACACAGATTCTCAGTCATTTTTAAAGAGGAATTGACGAAGCTCATAAAATAGAATAAAATATGGAAAATATATAGGACAGCAGTTACTTATAGCCTGAACAGGTGTATTAAATCATGTGGCTTCCCTTTATGTTATGAGCTTCTGTGGTTCTAAATTGTCTGTTCATCCACCCAAAACATGATCTTTAATTTTTTGGTCTCAAGACCCAGAGCACCAGATCACTGGGGCCAGAGTTCAATCAGAGTCACAGACATTAAACCCATAATGATTATGTAATTCTGAAATTCATTTCCATGGGAGCGTTACTCAAGGGCAGCTGTATGAGCTGCCATCATTCCAATTTGTCGATTGACTGTAGTACGTGCTTGAGACAAGACGTTGGCTACATATGGACAAGGACACAGTGCCATAGCTGGTAGAGCTGCTCCCAGCTCTAGTGGGCCAGGTTCAATCCTGACTTTGGGCGTTGTCCCTATCACACTCCAAAGATGTGCAGGTCCATTGGGTAACTGACTGTGGCAAAAGGCCTGTAGTGTTTAGGTAATTAGTAGAGATTTGTGAATTGTTGGGAGTGTGGAGAGAACAGACTTTAGTGAATATTAGTGGAAATGAGATTACTCTGTTAGGAAATACATGGAACAATTGCAGTTAATGTTATTAATGTTCCTCATGAAATTATTGACAGACTCACAATAAAGGGAATGAGAATATTCATGAAATTGAATAAAAATAGAAAGGATATTAGACATGAAATAAACAAGAGTTAACTCTTTCTTATATTCTGAACAGATGATTTAAGCCATGTGGCCTCTCTTCATTTCACAAGCTCCCATGGCTCTAAATTGTTCACCTATGCAGCCAAAGTTTGGCTTTTGACTTGCCAATGTGTCTGAGACAAGAAGCTGGTTGAACCTGGGTCACTAGAGTTGTGAGCAGCTCTATCAGCTATTACTGTGTCCCCATTCATATGCAATGAGTTAATAATATCAAGACCCAGAGCACCAGATCACTGGAGTCAGAGTTCAACTTTAGTCAAAGACATTAAATATGCACGAGGAAATCTGCAGATGCTGGAAATTCAAACAACAACACACACAAAATGTTGGTGGAACACAGCAGGCTAGGCAGCATCTATAGGGAGAAGCGCTGTCGACGTTTTGGGCCGAGACCCTTCGTCAGGACTAACCGAAAGGAAACATAGTAAGAGATTTGAAAGTAGTGGGGGGAGGGGGAAATGCAAAATGATAGGAGGGGGTGGGATGAAGCTAAGAGCTGGAAAGGTGATTGGCGAAGCATCCCTATAGATGATGCCTAGCCTGCTGTGTTCTACCAGCATTTTGTGTGTGTTGTTACATTAAATATATAATGGTTATGTAATTCTAAAATTCATTTCTGTGGGGGGTGCTACTGAGGGACAATAGATATTACCATTCCACCATTGAAAAGGTGATTGGATGAGTTCTCCCCAATATCTTTATCTATATTTTTCCTTCACCTGATCTTTCCTTCTTATTATGAAGCAGTGCCTCCCTCAGGATTGAGAATGGATCGTCTAACTCTGATTTGCTCTGACTCAGGCTCCGAGTTCACTGATGAGGCTAAGGTGGAAACTGTAGTGTCTTCTGTAGAGGAGGTGTGAGACATCTGTTAAGGGGTGCATTGAGTAATCTGTGAGGCTGTCAATCAGCCAACATTGCTATGTTAGACTACCTGGTCTTGGTCAGATTCACTAATAAACATCATCATGATTTTCTCTTCACACCAGTGGCTAGATTTGAAAATTACTTCAATGGTTTGAAAGTAATTTTGGATGTTTTGAGGTATCATATTATGTCCATAAAAGTTCTCTTGTTGGATTGTAGAAAATATCCATCAAGTTTGTACAGTCTATGTTTTTAAAATATTTTCAAACTTTACATGTATTATTTGGAATACCATATATTTTTACTTCAGACAGGTGCACATTTATAGAAATAGGGTATTTTTATGAAAAGCACCTTTCAAACAGTTATGAACTTGTTAGACATATATCAGTGCTTGCTTGAATTCCAATGCAGGTCCATCACTTACAAACAGCCCGTCTGTAAGCAAGTCGTTTTGATCCCATTTTTATACTAGCGCAATCGGTCATGTCATTTCTTGTGTCGTGGCAGCTCGAATCCTCTTCACTGCAGCATTAATAAGGAGAATCATCTCCCATCTTCCAGACAGTTCAAAGGTTAACTTTATTTTATAAATGTTATTAGAGCTCTGCCCCATCGTATCTCATTTCAGGTTTCGGGAGCCTGCTGTTGTTTGTGCAGCAATGCTTAAGATTATTCACAAGCCTGATCTGCCATTTGCCTCTGATGAAATCAGAATTAGAATGTCCGGTGTTTGTTTTTAAAGCAACCAAGGAATGGAGTAATATTCCACTGTACATACACGCTTCCCTTAATGGACAGATCTCCAGACAGGCTTTCCCATAGATTAGTGCAAGCTTTTCCTATCAAGAGGTCTTCCAACGCAAGCAGAGGATAATATTACTTATAAACAGTTAAAAAGCAATTACAGAGGTGTAATAGAGCTGCAGCCATCAGTCCTTCTGGTTAGCAGCTTATTATTCCTTATTTTTAATAAATCTAGATTACATTCCTAACTTGCCATCACCACAACTTACAAACCTTATACTTCTATTGTAGCCTACTTATCGTGAGGTCCTGTTGGAGATAAAAATTTCCTACTGATGGCCGTTAATAAAACTGGAAACATGCTGCTTCCTCACGCGAGATGTCCTTCTTTTTCAGAATCCCTTGTACATTTCAGAATCTCTTATCACTCAGTATCTCCACCTCCACTGCATCTGTTCTTGAGATGAGGCCTTTCACTCTAGAACATCTGTGGTATACCCACTTTATTCAGTATCCTTCCTTGATACCTCAGCACTATGCTGCTTGGCTGCTCCCTTCCATTTACTGATGGCACAATCTGACTAAACCAAGCAATACTCATTGACTTGTCGGCTTTGATCCTGGTCTGACCTTCCAGCAACATATTGCCTTTATTGATAACTGAAACCACTTCCATTTGTTTTCACAGTATTCCCAACACATGGACCTACCCCAGTCCCTGCACTGCTGGTGACCATATTCCCATCTTTATCGCTCCAGTATTAATTTTCAAGATTCATTCATTACCAAAGAATGTATTATTTATACAAAATTGAGAACTGCATGCTCACAGGTAGCCACAAAGCAAGAAACCTGAAAGAACCCAATTTAAGAAAAAGAGAATAAAAATAAAATTAAAAGACCAACACTCAAAGCGCAAGAGAAAGAAAAAAAATAAAAATCATGCTAACAGTTGAAGCCAACAAAAACAGCATTTTGAACCAAAACTGTGTCCTCAAATCTGAACCCTGGAGCAGTCCAGAGTAGGCCCAAAGCCTCACTTATCAGTCCATAATAAGCAAGGAGCAGAGCAGCTGGGGCAGTCTTCGTAGCCTCAGCACCCGGGAGATGACCATCGTGGAGAGCAAGTAAAATCAGCACTCATCCTGACCGACACCCTGCCTTTTCAGTCTATCAGCCAACCTGGGCTGGCATTTAAATTGTCTAAACAGCGTATTGTACCTTGCAACAGAGCCCAGCAAAAGGCTCCGGGCCTAGACCACCATGTCCAGCGACTTGCCCAAATTCCAGCGCCCAGCTCAAAGCCTCTGTCAAGCTCTTCAGTTCAGCCTGAGACCCGGAGCGATCCAACCTTGCACCTGGGCCAGTTGTACAGACATCGGAACTCCATCTGCAATTAATCTGTAACACACCATCTCAGCTCATCCTCCAAACTCACCTCGCCATCACTCGCCCCGCCACTGGCTGCGGCTATAATTTAACACAATTTACCACAGAGAAGATACTTTAGGTGAAATTTTTAGTCAGATTTCTTATCTTTTTGACTATCAGAAGCTGTCACATACGTTTGGTAGTGCCACTTTAACCAGAAGCAGCCCCATGTGTTGTCTTCATTAACCTTCCACTCCCCCCCCAAAAAAAACAATTGATGCAAAAATACAATCACTCCATCTTTCAAAGTTCTTCTTCTTGTCACTACAAACCTCACAATCTCATTCTACATCACCAAATTAATCTTAAAATCCTCTGTACTTTGTTTTTTCTCTTAGCCTATTAGATCCACCAATTGAATATTCTCCATTCTACATCCCAGCCTAAATCCTTTGCTTCCCTACCTCTCAGCCACTCATTGTTAGTAATTATATTCCACTACTACAGGGTAAATATTCAGCTATTATGCCTTTACACCCTAAATTTCACTTCAGTTTATACCTCCTCCTGCTTCTCTGTCTATTTTTTCCTTTAAAGTTCTGCTAAAGAATGGCTTCTATGATATGTGTTATGCCTTAATCCCTTTCAGAATGAAGTTTAAAGAATAAAGCAGTTCTCGCACTACTATGGACGTCTCTAATTGTGTGTTTGCACTAATGTCTTGCTTTACACAGTCTTTTTCTTGTATAATTTCTGTTCTGTATGTTGTCCAAATCTTGTCTGTGATGCTACTGCAAGCAAGTCTTTCATTGTGCTTGTATTGTGCATGTGACAATGAACTCTACTAAAGACTCAAGATGTTCAAAATGTGGAACGGCGGAGAGTAGGGACAAATTTAATAAACTTATCAGGCAGGGTGGGAAAGGTTACTTCCATTCATAGAGGGGTCAATAACTGGGGATATTGACTTAAATTATGGGTGGATGAATTAGAGAGTGCAGAAGAAAAGGTAACTGGAATCCAGAGACTGTTGGGGATCAGAAACTTTTTGCCTTGAAGGGAATTGGAGGCAGAAAACCCTCTGAATATTTAATAAGTACCCAGAGTTACAATAACCTACAAGACTATGGGATGTGGGACTAGGCTGAAACATTTGTAGTTTGCCCAGATTGCCTGCAACGGTCTGAATGACCTCTCTGCACACAATTGTTTGTTTTTAATGATTCGACAAAGTGAGGTCTGCTTTATATAAGCTACTGGACTTCACTCACTTCGAAAATTGCACACGTAGCTGGGCACTGAGCCTAAGGAGAAAACATTGTATCTTGGAGAGAGTATAAAGGCAAATATGTAGAGCTATTTTCAATGTCCAGGTCTCCTTGGACATTGGCCACAGTGCAGCCAATGTGTTTACAGTGAGGTGGCTGACATCAGTTAATGGGCTATGCTCGAGGAACTGGAGGCACAAGCATTCCATTCACACCTAATATAAAAAGAGCACTGCTGGATTTATGGGGGAAGGCTACAGACTGGGAATATTGACATTGGATATAGACAGTTAAAAAAGGAATCTCATTGATATTTTTAACATGCACTAGATAAACTGGATCCCAGTAAAATGCTGGATAGAAACCAAGTTCTTCAAGTCATTAGGTCAAACTTAGAGCAAAGAAGTATGAATAGACAGAAGGAAATGTAATGTGGAATAGATTACCTGGGAAGGTTTGGAATAGAAAAGTTTAAGTTCAGGAAGATGACAAAATGTTAAAGTTTGTTACCACTAGGCCAGGCAAAATAGATAAAACTAATCTTTTATAGTCCTACACAGTGCCTTTTCCATTAGGGATTTAATTCTACAATATGAATAAATATAAATCTTCAGGTACTTGCTAAATCGATTTAAGGATGAGAAGGGTAATTCCCAAAATAAACGTGTTTCAAGCTATTCGGTTATTATACAACTGAATGACTTGCTCAGTCACTTCAGACTGCAGTTAAGAATCGAGCAAACTGCTGGCGGTCCAGCAATAGTTGTGTATATGTTTAATAAATTGGAGAGTTATTAATAGGGCGAAAGGCTTGCACTCCTTGTTGATATTTTCATGGATAAGTAAGGTTTAAAATAAACTGAATTCTCCAAGTAACATCAGTAATCAGAGGCATTAACTTTATTGCTCTATCCATAAATGCTGCCTGACCTGCTGAGTTTAACCAAAGTTTTTCCAAAGATGAGGGGGCATAGTTTTAAGGTGCATGGAAGTAGGTTCAAGGGGGATGTTAGGGGTAAGTTTTTCACACAGAGAGTGGTGGGTGCATTGAATGCACTGCCAGCAAATGTGGTAGAGGTGGATACAATGGGGTTTTTTAAGAGACTCTTAGAGAGGTACATGGAGGTTAGAAAAATAGAGGGCTATGGGGTAGGGAAATTCTAGGCAGTTTCTAGAGTAGGTTACATGATCTGCACAACATTGTGGGCCAAAAGGCCGGTAATGAGCAGTAGATTTTCCATGTTCTATATTCTATTTTCTACTTTTAATACCACGGCTACATCAAGTAATATTTCTTAGTATACTGTTCAAACACTAATTGATGATATCCAAGGTGTTGAGCAGAACAATTAATGAAAATATTCATGCACTGCACCAAATCAGTGTTTTCAGACCAATGAAGTGATCTGGCACTTTGTTATCTCCAAGAGGGTTCCATAAGGTTTTGAGTGAAGTGTGCGAATTCAAGGCCAAGAAGCCTGGAGATGGGGTGAGAGACCGTGATCAACTCCATTTCTCACCGATTAAAGGTTAAGGAAGATTGAAAATCATTGAGTCGAGTGGGTGTTCCACGCCGTCTGGCAGCCTCTTGCTTGCTGCTGCCAGAGCAGGGTGTCTTTGTGTGATCGTCTCTCTCCGTCTCGCTCGCTGCTTCTGGAGGAAGGATCCTGCATTTGGATGGTCTCTCCTTCTCCCTCCCTTGATGCTGTTGGAGGATGGTGCTGGAGTCCTGGGTTTTGGGTAAGGATTACTTGATGCGCTTTGTGGACTGGACTTCAGTTTACATTATAATGTGATTTTGGTCTCTGATTGCTCCTGTTTTGGGTGATTTTGATCAGGGCAGCCTACAGATAATGAATGACACTGTGCGAGATTGAACTAATCTAAGCTGAACTGAATATGCCTGGACTCTTTGCATTTTGCGTTTTATATTCTGTGTATTTTCTCTTTTTTGGACATTTGTGCTACTTGATTTTTGCACATGGGGGAGGGGTGGTCGAAGGGGTTCCATAGCTTTCTTATTTCATAGCAGTCTGTGGGAGGACAAATCTCAGGGTAATAGACAATAGACAATAGGTGCAGAAGTAGACCATTCGACCCTTCGACCGAATTCATTCTCAGAAATGACCTTCGGCCATTCTGAGATCATGGCTGATCATCTACTATCAATACCCGGTTCCTGCCTTGTCCCCATATCCCTTGATTCCCCTATCCATAAGATACCTATCTAGCTCCTTCTTGAAAGCATCCAGAGAATTGGCCTCCACTGCCTTCTGAGGCAGTGCATTCCAGACCCCCACAACTCTCTGGGAGAAGAAGTTTTTCCTTAACTCTGTCCTAAATGACCTACCTCTTATTCTTAAGCCATGCCCTCTGGTACTGGACTCTCCCAGCATCTGGAACATATTTCCTGCCTCTATCTTGTCCAATCCCTTAATAATCTTATATGTTGCAATCAGATCCCCTCTCAATCTCCTTAATTCTAGCATGTACAAGCCCAGTCTCTCTAACCTCTCTGCGTAAGACAGTCCAGCCATCCCAGGAATTAACCTTGTGAATCTACGCTGCACTTCCTCTACAGCCAGGATGTCCTTCCTTAACCCCGGAGACCAAAACTGTACACAATACTCCAGGTGTGGTCTCACCAGGGCCCTGTACAAATGCAAAAGGATTTCCTTGCTCTTGTACTCAATTCCCTTTGTAATAAAGGCCAACATTCCACTAGCCTTCTTCACTGCCTGCTGCACTTGCTCATTCACCTTCAGTGACTGATGAACAAGGACTCCTAGATCTCTTTGTATTTCTCCCTTACCTAACTCTACACCGTTCAGATAATAATCTACCTTCCTGTTCTTACTCCCAAAGTGGATAACCTCACACTTATTCACATTAAACGTCATCTGCCAAGTATCTGCCCACTCACTCAGCCTATCCAAGTCACCCTGAATTCTCCTAACATCCTCATCACATGTCACACTGCCACCCAGCTTAGTATCATCAGCAAACTTGCTGATGTTGTTCTCAATGCCTTCATCTAAATCATTGACGTAAATCGTAAACAGCTGTGGTCCCAATACTGATCCCTGTAGCACCCCACTAGTCACCACCTGCCATTCCGAGAAACACCCATTCACCGCTACCCTTTGCTTTCTATCTGCCAACCAGTTTTCTATCCATGTCAATATCTTCCCCCCATTGCCATGAGCTCTGATTTTACCCACCAATCTCCTATGTGACACCTTATGGTATGGACCTTATACTAATCATAGAAGCATAGAAAACCTACAGCACAATACAGGCCTTTCGGCCCACTAAGTTGTGCTGAACATGTCCCTACCTTAGAAATTACTCAGGCTACTCATAGCCCTCTATTTTTCAAAGCCCCATGTACCTATCTAAAAGTCCCTTAAAAGAGTCTATAATATCCACCTCCACCACCGTTGCCAGCAGCCCATTCTATGCACTCACCACTCCCTGTGTAAAAAACTTAACCCTGACATCTCCTCTGTACTTACTCCCAAGCACCTTAAACCTGTGTCCTCTTGTTCTAGCCATTTCAGCCCTGGGAAAAAGCCTTTGACTATCCACACGATCAATGCCTCTCATCATCTGATACACCTCTGTCAAGTCACCTCTCATCCTCCGTTGCTCCAAAGAGAAAAGGCCGAGTTCACTCAACCTGTTTTCATAAGGCATGCTCCCCAATCCAGGCAACATCCTTCTAAATCTCCTCTGCACCCTTTCTATGGTTTCCACATCCTTCCTGTAGTGAGGTGACCAGAACTGAGCGCAGTACTCCAGGTGGGGTCTGACCAGGGTCCTATATAGCTGCAACATTACCTCTCAGCTCCTAAATTCAATTCCACAATTGATGAAGGCCAATACACCATTCGCCTTCTTAACCACAGATTCAACCTGCACAGCTGCTTTGAGTGTCCTATGGACTCAGACCCCAAGATCACTCTGATCCTCCACACTGCCAAGAGTCTTACCATTAATACTATATTCTGCCAATATATTTGACCCACCAAAATGAACCACTTCATACTTATGGATAGTCAGAGGCTTTTTCCCAGGGCTGAAATGGCTGCCACAAGAGGGCACAGGTTTAAGGTGCTTGGGAGTAGGTACAGAGGAGATGTCAGGGGTAAGTTTTTTATGCAGAGAGTGATGAGTGCATGGAATGGGCTGCTGGCAAAGGTGGTGGAGGCGGATACGATAGGGTCTTTTAAGAGACTTTTGTATAGGTACATGAAGCTTAGAAAAATAGAGGGCTTGTAGCGGTGTGCTACACGCAGCGCTAAAATAACGACACGGAGTCGGTAAACTGCAGTCAAAGATAAAGTTTATTCCAACTTCACAGCCTTGCTTTAAAGCCTCTCTCCCCCACCGGATGCCTCGAGAGGCACGTACTGAAACCCCCTCAGGCTTTCTTCCTTTGTGCCTGCACGTTGGCTAATTGTCAGCCGGTTCGAGTGCGCTAGTAATTGGGTCGCCACATAACCCCCCCCCCCCCCCCCAGAACCGGCGATACACCCCCCAATGTCCACAGTCTGGGCCGGGCCCTGTTTGGGAGGTCGGCCTCTGCGCCGCGGTGCCGGAAACTCGACCGGTTGCGCCAAGTCCACATGGGCCGGTTTGAGTCGGTCCACCGTGAAAACCTCCTCTCTCCCCTCAACGTCCAGCATGAACGTGGACCCGTCGTTCCTGATCACCGTAAACGGCCCCTTGTAGGGCCGTTGCAGCGGTGGCCGATGCCCGCCCTGTCGTACAAACACAAACTTACAGTTCTGCAGGTCTTTGGGTACGCAGGTCGGGTGCTGCCCATGCTGTGAAGTGGGTACGGGGGCCAGGTCACCGAGCCTCTCGCGTAGTCTGCCCAGGACTGCAGCGAGTTCTTCCTCTCACCCCCTTGGGGCTGGTATGAACTCCCCGGGAACGACCAGGGGTGCGCCGTACACCAACTCGGCCGACGAAGCATGCAGATCGTCTTTGGGCGCCGTGCGGATGCCGAGTAGGACCCAGGGAAGCTCGTCCGCCCAGTTAGCTCCTCGCAGGCGGGCCATGAGAGCCGACTTCAGGTGACGGTGGAAATGCTCCACCAGTCCGTTCGACTGTGGGTGGTAGGCAGTGGTGTGGTGCAGCTGAGTCCCCAACAGGCTGGCCATCGCTGACCACAGGCTGGAGGTGAACTGGGCGCCTCTGTCGGAGGTAATGTGGGCCGGTACACCAAAGCGGGACACCCAGGTGGCGATCAGTGCCCGGGCGCAAGATTCAGAGGTGGTGTCGGTGAGCGGGACCACCTCTGGCCATCTTGTGAACCGGTCCACGATAGTCAGGAGGTGCCGCGCTCCACGCGACACTAGCAGGGGGCCCACGATATCCACATGAATGTGGTCAAAACGCCGGTGGGTGGGGTGGAACTGCTGCGGCGGGGCCTTGGTGTGTCGCTGAACCTTGGCCGTTTGGCAGTGCATGCACGTTCTGGCCCATTCACGGACCTGCTTGCGGAGTCCGTGCCAAACAAACCTGCTGGAGACCATCCGGACGGTAGTGCGGATGGAGGGGTGGTCCCTGGGTCGGGATGTGGTGCTGTACGCCGTGTCAGGGCATGGCTGCCGCGAACTGCAGTGCCAGAACCGATGGGAAATCCGCCAGGACCCTGGTGAAGTCGTTGTCGGACAGCGTGATGGAGCCGAGGTGAGGGGCTGGCAACTGGGTTGCACCCAGGGAGAACGTCTGAAAGGTCTCAGCGTGAACCAGTCTCTTCCTGGGCAGGTCGACCAGTAGGCTGTGAGCCCACAAGAAATCCGCACCCAGAAGCGGTTGGGCTACGGCGGCCAGTGTGAAGTCCCACTTGAACTGGCTGGAGCCGAACCATAGCTGCACCGGACGGGTGCCATAGGTCCTTATTGTGCTGCCGTTCGCGGCCCTCAGGGGGGGACCCGGCGCCCTGCTGCGGGTGTCTTAACTCGTCGGAGGTAAGACGCTGATCTCGGCACCGGTGTCGACCAAAAACCGGCGTCCCGACCTGCTGTCCCACACATACAGGAGGCTATCCCGATGGCCAGCCGCCGTAGCCATCAGCGACGGCTGGCCCTGGCGTTTCCCGGGAACTGGCAGGGCGGGCGACAACGGCAGGCTTCTGCGCCCCACCGCTGGTGGTAGAAACACCATTGCTCGTTGGGCTCCACACCCTGGCCTCTGGGTTTAGCGGGCTCTGCAGCCGGGCCTGGACTGGTTTGCTGCTGGGAGCATGGCCGCGTGATCAGTGAGATGGACGCCCCACTCCCCTTCTTGGCGTTCCACAGCAAGTTCACCCGGGCTGCCACCTTCCGGGGGTCGCTGAAATCCGCGTTGGACAGCAGCAGGCATATGTCCTCGGGCAGCTGCTCCAGGAATGCCTGCTCAAACATGAGGCGGGGTGTGTGTCCGTCGGCCAGAGACAACATCTCATTCATTAAAGCTGATGGAGGCCTGTCTCCCAAGCTATCCAGGTGCAGTAAACGGGCAGCTCGCTCGTGGCGGGAGAGCCCAAAAGTCCTTATGAGCAGGGCTTTGAATTCCGTGTACTTGCCGTCCGCCGGGGGAGACTGTACGAACTCCGTGACCTGGGCCGCTGTGTCCTGGTCGAAGGAGCTCACCACGTAGTAGTAACGGGTGTCCTCTGAGGTTATCTGCCGAACGTGGAATTGGGCTTCTGCTTGCTGAAACCATAGGTGAGGTTGTAGCATCCAGAAGCTTGGCAGTTTCAAGGAAACCGCATGAACAGATACGGCGTCGGTCATCTCCGGTCCAAAAACGTTTGGACCGTCGGGGTCACCAATTGTAGCAGTGTGCTACACGCAGCGCTAAAATAACGACACGGAGTCGGTAAACTGCAGTCAAAGATAAAGTTTATTCCAACTTCACAGCCTTGCTTTAAAGCCTCTCTCCCCCACTGGATGCCTCGAGAGGCACGTACTGAAACCCCCTCAGGCTTTCTTCCTTTGTGCCTGCACGTTGGCTAATTGTCAGCTGGTTCGAGTATGCTAGTAATTGGGTCGCCACAGGCTATGGATAACCCTAGTAATTTTAAGGCAGGGACATGTTCGGCACAACTTTGTGGGCCAAACAGCCTGTATTGTGCTGTTGGTTTTCTATGTTATCTGGGTTGATCTCCATCTGCCACGTCTCAGCCCATTTTTGCATCCTATCAATGTCCTGTTGCAACCTCTGACAGCCTTCTGCACTATCCACAACACCCCAACCTTTATGTCATCAGCAAACTTACTAACCCATCCCTCCACTTCCTCACCCAGGTCATTTATAAAAATCACGAAGAGTAAGGGTCCAAGAACATATCCTTGAGGCACACCACTGGTGACCGACCTCCATGCAGAATATGACCCGTTTACAACCACCCTTTGCCTTCCGTGGGCAAGACAGTTCCGGATCCACAAAGCAATTTCCCCTTGGATCCCATGCCTCTTTACTTTCTCAATAAGCCTTGCATAGGGTACCTTATCAAATGCCTTGCTGAAATCCATATTCACTACGTCTACTGCTCTTCCTTCGTTAATGTGTTTAGTCACATCCTCAAAAAATTCAATCTGGCTCGTAAGACATGACCTGCCCTTGACAAAGCCATGCTGACTATTTCTAATCATATTATACGTCTCCAAATGTTCATAAATCTGACTCTCAGGATCTTCTCCATCAACTTACCAACCACTGAAGTAAGACTCACTGGTCTATAATTTCCTGGGCTACCTCTACTCCCTTTCTTGAATAAAGGAACAACATCCGCAACCCTCCAATCCTTTGGGACTGTAGCCTGTGGTACATCTCATCCGGTCCCGGCGACTTATCCAACTTGATGCTTTCCAAAAGCTCCAGCTCATCCTCTTTCTTAATATCTACATGCTCAGGCTTTTCAGTCTGCTGCAAGTCATCACTACAATCAGTAAGACCCTTTTCCATAGTGAATACTGAAGTAATGTATTCATTAAGTACCTCTGCCATTTCCTCCGGTTCCATCCACAATCTCCCACTGTCACACCTGATAGGTGCTATTCTTTCATGTCTTATCCTCTTGTTCTTCACATACTTGTACAATGCCTTGGGGTTTTCCTTAATCCTGCCCGCCAAGGCCTTCTGATGGCCCCTTCTGGTTCTCCTAATTTCCTTCTTAAGCTCTTTCCTGTTGGACTTATAACCTTCTAGATCTCTATCACTACCTCGCTCTCTAAACCTTTTGTAAGCTTTTCTTTTCTTCTTGACTAGATTTACTACAGCCTTTGTACAACACGATTCCTGTACCCTACCATAACTCCCCTGTCTCATTGGAACGTACCTATGCAGAACTCCACACAAATATCTCCTGAACTTTTGCCACATTTCTTCCATACCTTTCCCTGAGAATATTTGTTCATAATTTAATCTTCCAAGTTCCTGCCTGATAGCCTCATAATATGACAGATGAGATACAAAGTTGAGAAATGTAAGGTTGTACATTTTAGAAGAAGAAACAATCAGGCAGATTATTATTTAGATGGGGAGAAAATTCAAAAATCGTAAGTGCAAAGGGACTTGGGGGTCCTAGTGTAGGATACCCTAAAGATTAACCACCAGGTTGGATCGGCAGGAAGGAAAGTGAATGCTATGTTGGCATTCATTTCAAGAAGAATAGTGTATAAGAGTAAGGAGGTGTTGATGAGGCTCTATGGGGCACTGGTGATACCCCATTTGGAATGCTGCTTGCAGTTTTGGGCCCCCTATCTTAGAAAGGATGTGCTGATGTTGGAGAGAGTTCAGAGAAGATTCACGAGGATGATTCCTGGAATGCAGGGACTAACATATAAGGAGCGTTTGTCAGCTCTTGGATTGTATTCATTAGAGTATAGAAGAATGAGTGGGGATCTCATAGAAACATTTCGAATGTTGAAAGGGTTGGACAGAGCAAATGTGGAAAGGCTGTTTCCCTTGGTGGGTGAGTCCAGGATAAGAGGTCACAGTCTTAGAATTAGAGGGTACCCATTTAAAACAGAGATGAAGAGAAATTTTTTTAGCCAGAGGGTCGTGGATTTATGAAATTCGTTGCCACATACAGCTGTGAAGGCCCAATCATTGAAGGTTTTTAAGGAAGAGATTGGCAGGTATCTGATTGGTCAGGGTATCAAGGGATATGGGAAAAAAGTCGGAAATTGGAACTAGATGGGAAAATAGTTTAGCTCATGGTGGAGTGGCGGAGCAGACTCGATGGGCCGAATGGCCTACTTCTGCTCCTTTGTCTTGTGATCTTGTGATCTTGTGAATTCCCCTTACTCCAATTAAACACTTTTCAAACTTGTCTGTTCCTATCTCTCTCCAATGCTATAATAAAGGAGATAGAATTATGATCACTATCCCCAAAATGCTCTCCCACTGAGAGATCTGACACCTGACCAGGTTCATTTCCCAATACCAAATGAAGTACAGTCTCTCCTCTTGTAGGCTTATCTACATATTGTGTCAAGAAACCTTCCTGAACACACCTAACAAACTCTACCCCATCTAAACCCCTTGCTCTAGGCAGATGCCAATCGATATTTGGGAAATTAAAATCTCCCACCATGACAACTCTGTTATTATTGCACCTTTCCAGGATCTGTTTCCCTATCTGCTCCTCAATATTCCTGTTACTATTGGGTGGCCTATAAAAAACACCCAGTAAAGTTATTGACCCCTTCCTGTTCCTAACCTCCACCCACAGAGACTCCGTAGACAATCTCTCCATGGCGTCCACCTTTTCTGCAGCCGTGACACTATCTCTGATCAGTAGTGCCACACCCCCACCTCTTTTGCCTCCCTCCCTGTCCTTTCTGAAACATCTAAAACCCGGCACTTGAAGTAACCATTCCTGTCCCTGAGCCATCCAAGTCTCTGTAATTTCCACCACATCATATCTCCAAGTACTGATCCACGCTCTAAGATCATCCACTTATGTACTGCATACATACTGTGATAGTAAATGTACTTTGAATCTTTGATAATTCTTTTGAACATTTTCTTTATTAGGCCTGCAGTTTCCTACTTACAGTATCATTTCCTTTTTTGAATAATATTTTTATATTTACTATTTACCAATATAGTGAAGCCTCCCCCAAATAAAACTATGGAAAATTGAAAACAACACATTGATTGATCACTTCTTTTATAACCCACTGTGTACCTACTAGAGCTTTGGGGCTGACATATTTCAAGTTCATAGAAACATAGGAACATTGAAAACCTATGGCACAATACAGGCCCTTCGGCCCACAAAGCTGTGCTGAACATGTCCTTACCCTAGAACTACCTAGGCTTACCCATAGCCCTCCATTTTTCTAAGCTCCATGTACCTATCCAGGAGCCTCTTAAAAGACCTTATCGTTTCAACCTCCACCACCGCCGCCAGCAGCCCATTCCACTCACTCACCACTCTCTGTGTAAAAACCATACCCCTGACATCTCCTCTGTACCTACTTTCAAGCATCTTAAAACTATGCCCTCTCGTGCTGGCCATTTCAGACCTGGGAAAAAGCCTCTGACTATCCACACGATCAATGCCTCTCATTATCTTGTACACATTACCCTTTAAGAACTTGAACTATGACAGCATACTGCTCTGAATGGTTCTTAGTACAACTTCCCTAGAGTTGGCTGGCAGTTATTCTGAATTTCTCTCCCCACCTTCGACAGCCAGGTTTATCAATATGTCGAAGAGGTTATGTGTGTCCTCCATAGTGAAGCTGGATAAGAGGATATCTATTCGTTTCATTTGTCTTCTCCTTAATTTCCCCAGAATCATCTCCTAAAGGACCAATGTTTATTTTGTTGACTATTTTTTATGTATTTAAAGAAACTCTTACCTGCCTTTACATTTCAAGCTATCTTTGAAGCAAACTTTAATTTCCTTTTTATTGATTATTTTGTCACTCTTTGTTGTTCTTTTAATATTCTATCCAATTTTCTGACCTGCAACTAACTGCACAATTTATATGCTTTTCATTAATTTTGATGCCATCTTTAACTTTTGAGATCAACCACAGATGTTGGGAGCTTCCAATGGACTTTTCTATTTTCATTCGATGATTCTCTTCTACGCCTTCCTTAAATGAATGCCATCTCATCTCAATCATCTTTTAAAAGTTTTTCAGTTCACTTTGTATTATGTTATTTTCTTGAGTTCCAGTGTTAAAGCTGTAGCAAAGTGACGTTTAGAAAAACTCACACATCAGAAAATACTGAGAATAGTCTCTCTGTTTTGACAAATAACAAGCTTAAACCAGTGTTCAATGTACAAGTTCTCAATAAGACTTTGTTTAAAAAAATGGAAGTACACTTGTGATTTTAAACACAAGAGATTCTGCAGATGCTGGAAATCTAGAGCAACACACAAAGACAGGCAGCATCTATGGAAGAGAGGAAACAGTCAATGTTTTGGGCTGAGACCCTTCATCAGGGCTGGAAAGGAAGAAGAAAGAAGCCAGAGTGAGAAGGTGGGGGGGGAAAAGTGAAGGAGTACAAGCTAGCAGGTGATAGATGAGAGAGGTAAAGGGCTGAAGATGAAGGAGTCTGACAGGAGAGAAGAGTGGACCATGGGAGAAAGGAAGGGAGAGGGCCACTAAGGGAAGTGAGGAGAAGAGAAGGGGAAAGAGGGGAAGAAATGACTAGAAGTTTAGAGAAATGGACCTTTATGGCTTCAGCTTTTATTTCCAAGTTTTTAACAATATGACTATACAGAATATTGGTTCTACTTCTACTAAACCTGTGCTACTAGTTTATATGAATCGAGTTTAAATTAATTGGTTTTAATGCTGTGAAACCTTGGACCTTTCTGTATTATTGAAAGTAACATTACAATGCACCTCATCCCTATCAAACTCTATCCTATATGATACAGCCATAGGTGAACAATGTTTAAACAGTGCGTGTTTCTTTTTAAACAGATTTGCATGAACCTCAAGGACAGGAAGATAAGGTTTTTTTTACTGTGTACATTCATCTGTGGGCCTTCTAGTGCAGTAGGTCATTTAACGGACAGCCTGGAATCCTGTGACTGACATTTTAAGTGCAGGGTAGGTGCACAGTGAATATCTTTATTGGGACTTCCAATCACAGTTTGGTATGTAAAGATAGATGCAACAGCTGTATAGCCTGTTACTTTGACAATTGAAAGCCACAGTATGTGCTGCACATGAATCTGCTTTAACCACAGAAACCACACAGGAATCTGTGTAATGATTGTCTTACACAGATCATTAAGATAAATTTTACATTTGAAAGAGTTGTAGAGAACTGAATAGAGAAACGATGCAAACAAGTAGTTAAGAGCCGCACTGGAGTTAAATGATAAAATCATCTATTATCAGAACGTGTAACAAACTACTTTCTGGTAATTTGGTAAATAGTATCAAACTCAACCAAACTATCAAAAATAATCAGTGTGAGAAAGAAAATATACCAGGATTATTAACAAGAGACAATCTGCAGATGCTGGAAATCCAAGCAACATACACAGAAAATGCTGGAGGAGCTCAGCAGACCAGGCAGAATCTAAGGAAAGAAGAATAGTCGATGCTTTGAGCTGAGACCTCTCAGCAGGACCGGAGATTAGATGGAGTCTCCGAGGCTCCAAGAGCTGGGGGTGGGCTGGTGAATTCATACAAGGGACAAAGTTTAATGTTACGTGATTTATTCTTTCTGTGTATGATGTGACAGTGTAGAAATTTGCCTTTGTTCACTTATACAACTTGTGGATGTATATATTCTCTGTGGCCACTTTATTACACATGTACTCCTGCTCATTAATGCAAATACCTGATCAGCCATTCATATGACAGCACTCAATGCATAAAGCATGCAGACATGGTCAAGAGGTTCATTTGTTGGTCAGACCAAATATCAGAATGAGAAAGAAATGTGATCTAAGTAACTTTGACTATGGAATGATTGTTGATTCCAGAGAGGGTGGTTTGAGTATCTCAGAAATTGCTGATCTCCTGGGATTTTTGCGCATAACATTCCCTAGAGTTTACACAGACTGGTGTGAAAAACAACCAAAAAAATCCATCCGGCAAGAAACAGTTCTGTGAGTGAAAATGCCTTGTTAATGAGAGAAGTACATGAGAGAAGAACCTGAGACTGGTCAGGTTCAGGCTGACAGGAAGGCGACAGTAAATCACATAACCACACGCTACAAATGTGGTGTCAGAAGAGCGTCTCTGAAAGTACAACACGTTGAATCTTGAAGTGGATGGGCTACAGCAGCAGATCACACCAGGTTCCACTCTTGTACCTAATAATGTGGCCACCGGGTATATATTCCAGCTGAATTGCAATTGGCAGGGGATTCCAGTACTAAATCCTGATAATAGATAATTCATACTAATTTCTAGTTGCTTTTATAATCAAGAGCATTCTAATTTCAGAGCCCTGATTGAACATCCAGACTGGGACTTAGGTGAAGTGTGGGAAAAGTATTATACTGTGTGAGGCCTTGACTATCAGAAGGATGCAACATCAAAGATTGTCTTCCCTCTCAGGATGGTATGCTTCCATGCCACAGTCTGAAAGAAAAGCTAAGACCCCTACAGTGACTGAGCTAATGTTTATCTCTGAACCATCGTAAGTAAATTTGTCTAACCGTGTTCCATTGCTGTTTCCAGGACCATGTGTACTAATTGGTTGCCGTGTTTCGAGCTTTAAGACAGTGACTCCATTTGAAAAGTAATTTATTGGTTGTAAATTGGTTTTTGGTGGGGGGGCGGGTGTAATCCTAAGGTCACAACAGGTACCACAGAAATTAAAGTCTTTGTTTCTCATTCAATAAAAGAGGTTTTACTCTGACATTTGAATGCTGCAGTTGTTAAATAGCAAAATCAGTTTGGGGAATCTCTACACTCACTGCAATTTCATAGAATTTGGAAAGAATGCATGGGACAACAGATATTTCACCAACTGAACAACACTACCCCAGCATATACAACCCCACCCCCTCTCCCCCACCTGCACAACTTTCTCCACCTGCTCTCGGGATTTTCCAATTGCTGCCCTCCAATGCAGAGAAAGACTACAAGAATCCTAACAACAGCTTTTGTTTGGCATCTTGTGGAAGGAGCAGGTCAAAGCAAAAGGAAAGTCAGCTCTCGTGCTCTGTGATACAAATTGCAAATATATGAAGCATTCACAGTATTTTCCTTGAAGCCAACACCACGGTGCTACATGAAGAGAAAGCAGGAGGTGATAGGGGTATTGAAGAGACAAAGATTTTGGTACACGGTGAGATCTTGAAGAACGCAAATGATGTCTCATATCTCAGGAGCCACCTCTCAGACGTTGATGATAAGATTCACCATTGCCACCAATGCTTAAATACAGCCATTGACCAATTGAGGAAAAGGGTGTTTGCAGTAGTGATCATTGACCTACTTTATGCTTCTGAGGCTTGGACTACCTAGAATTGGCACCTCAAGGCAATGGAAAGATAGAACACTCCCAAAACCGCTGGACATACAGGTCTTGATGATAGGTAGAGAAGCAAATCATCCTCAGGAATGAAGATGGTTAGAAAACGTTTAGAGCAGGTGTTCCCAACCTGGGGTCCACGGATACCTTGCTTAATAGTCCATGGCATAAAAAAAAGGTTGGGAACCCCTGGTTTAGAGAGACATGTTTCAAACTCCTGAAAACAGAATTAGCTTGAATGGAAAACTTGGTCAGCATAGACAAGTTGGGCTGAAGGATCTACTTCCATGCTGAATGACTCTGACTGCAATTCTGTGACTCATTATTAAAGGAATGCCTCTGTAGCAGAAAGAAAAAAGGATATCTGGAATGCATTTCAGAATTGTAAGATCAAGGTCAGTTCCTTCTCACTGATTCAGGTGAATGCCATCGGGCAGTGTAGTTCTGGAATCAGTCTGATCAACAAACTACTCAGTTCAGCTGAGATCCACTAAATGAACTCAAAACTCCCCAAACCACTGGCCATACAAGCCTTGGTGGTAGGTGGGAAATCTCTATCAATCTGTGTTCAGTTGCGAATCTGGGGTTGATTAACATGGTACATGTAATATAAAAAGGCAGAATAAGTACATAATGCAAGAGATTCTGAAGATGCTGGGAATCCAGAGCAGCACACACACAAAATGCTGGAGGAACTCAGCAGGTCAGGCAGCATATCAGGAGGGAATAAACAGTCAACATTTCAGAGTGAGACTTCTCGTCGAGGACCTGGCGAAGCACCCGGGGTTCTATGGAAGAGAATAAATGACAAGTCCATAAATGCTGCATGTCTTACCAAGTTTTTCTAGCATTTTGTTTGTTGTTTAAAATCCTGCTGTGACCTGATTCCTTGTGTCCGAGCATCGCTTAATCTGCTCAGTGAATCACAAAGTACCCTGTCGCATCAGGTATCTACTCTATCCATGGGAAACTCTACAGTTTCCATAATGGGTGCATTAACCAACTAGAATTTAAAAAATTATCCTGAACTTGTAAAGATTTATTTTAATTTCAAAAATAAACTTTTTCACAATAAAATAAACAATAAATACAATATTAAAAACTTTTAGATTCTTAGTGTTATTTGGTTTTTACATTCAGTAATGTTAACACTTTAAAAAAACAGCACTATTGCCACTCACAGAGGCTGCTGTAATGCACCTTTTCAAAGTTTCCCTAAGAAGACACTCTGACCCATATTTTCCAAATGATAAGGAAGTAGTAAGAGGGGCAAACGTAAAGGAATAACTAATTCTATCGTCACACAGTTACAAGAATCACCATCCACCTTAGCGTAATTGCATTTACAGAACAAATTATTTACCCTAGCTAAACCTTTCCACTGTATGCAGCTGTGAGAATACTCTGCACACACGGATTATGCTGACATGCATACTAAACTACGATTGAATAGGCTTGCCAACTACTTTCGGAGGTTTAACTTCCAGATGTCTGCTTCCTGCACCGGGGCAGGCAGACTGGTTAAAAGGCAGGCCGGATAAAATTGCCATATTTAGTTGTAGAATGTCAACACTAAAATGGCAACAGGCTCAGTGATAGTCAACAGAAAGTTCCATTAGTATGGGTCCTCATACAGATGACACAAGACTAAATAACATCTTGGCAAAGTTGCTTTCTGTTTGTGGAATCCACTGCTGCTCAACTTGAGTTTCAGTTCAAAGCTAGGAGTGGTTAAGATCTGTTAGTAGACAAAATCTCCACTGAAAATGCTGCTCTCAAAGTACTCTGCATTCCTCCTGGCCTGGCTCTTGTAGAGTCCCCACATTCCTCACCACTATCTGTAAGGAGTTTGTATGTGTTTCCTGTGACTTTGTGAGCTTTCTTCAGGTGCTTCGATTTCCTCCCATATCACAAGGATGCATGGATTAGGGTTAGTAGTCTGTGAGCAAGCAACGTTGGTGCTGGAAACATGACCACAGTTGTGGACTGCCCCCAGCAAATCCTTGGACCGCATTGGTCATTGTCACAAAAGATACATTTCACTGAATGTTTTGATGCACATGTAATAAATAAAGCTACTCTTTAATCTTACTTCCACCAGCACTGGGGAATGTTCTTTCAGCTTCTTTGGTCCTTATCTAAAACCATAGAAACAGGCCCTTCAGCCCATCATGCTATGTCTGACTATCAACACCCACATTATTCTTAGTGATCCATAAGCCTCTGTGCTTTGGTCATCTAGATTTGTTTTAATTGATGTGAGAGTCTCTGCCTCCCTCACCCCTCAAGCAGTCGATTTGAAATTCTAACCAGTCTGTGGTGAAGAAGTTCTTCCCTCTAATCATCCTGCTCCTCATCTCAGGGGCCCTGATTTCAGATATGCCAGCTATGAGGGCAGCTTTCTTACCATCTAGAGACACAAAGAGACTGCAGAGCTTGGAGTCCAGAGCAACAAATAAGATGGTGGCAGAAGTCGGTGATCAGGCAGCATCTGTGGAGGGATGTTGTCGGTCAAAGTTTCAGGTCAAGACCCTGGAGTCGGAGCTGGCTTTCTTCTGATCTACATTATCTACGTCTCCCCACCAGCCTCTCCTCTTTATGAAATGTGCTTAACTGAACTCTTCAGCCACATTTTGAGCAATTGTCTTAATCTCTTTCCTCTGATTTAGATGCAATAATTGAAGGGATCAAATGAAGCTGCTATCATCTTCAGAAGGATGGTGGCACTGCTCACCTGCCCACGTGTGGCTCTAGAGGTGAACAACTTGCTCGGCTTGTGAGATACCAGTTTGCTTTTGGCAGTTACAGACATTCTGTCCAATATTAACCAGAAATGTGGAGAGGATGTCAAAAACGCTGAGTATTACCGTTACCTGCATGAAGGTAAAGAAAGAAAAGAAATAGCAAATGAGACTTAAGAGATTCTGCAGATGCTGGAGCAGCACAAAGTGCTGGAGGAACTCAGCAAGTCAGTCAGCATCTAAATGGAAAAGAGCCGTCGACATTTCAGGATGAGGAGGAGCTCAGTGGATGGGGCAGGATTTGTGGAGGGGAATGACGGTTGACATTTTGGGTCAAGATCCTTCATCTGGCCTGCAACTGAAACATCCACTGCCCATTTTCCTCAACAAATGATGCCTGGTTTGCTGAGTTCCTCCAGCATCTCGTTTTTGTTCCATATTCCAGCATAGGCAGTCATTTTGTTAACAGAGAAAAGAAATAGGATGAGTGAGGGAGACAGACAGAGAGAGAGAGATAGAGACAAACAGACAAAGAAAAGGAGAAAAGAATAGCATTTAAGTAACCTCAGGACAGCACCTGCTATGAAGATGCTGATCAAAATAATGTTGTAGTGCATAAAGATGACAGACGGTTTGTTGATAGGTGAATTCCCACGACGTGACAGTGACCAGATTATCTACTATAGTTTACTTATTGAGGGTGCGGTCCCAGTTTAACATTTCATTCAGAAGCATACTCCTCTGGCAGTCAAGCATTTCATTCAGTAAAATCATGAACTCTGATTTTTGTCTGAGCAAGACAAAAACCCACAACAAGCTGGCTCAAATTCCAACTCCAGCAGCAACACCCAGAAGCCACTCACCTCCATCATCTACAACCAAAGGCCCATTGAAGAGTTGATCAACCAGCCAGAATTTTCAGATACCCCCCACCTTCCTCTGAGCTAAGGAAGCTTAGAGGAAGGGAGGGTAGAAGGTCACCTCCCTTGGGTGTTTTGCAAAGATACCAGGATGACAGCCTGTAAGTCAAATATGCACCACCATCTGTATTCAGACCTTGACCTCTCTTTGAAGGAGGTGAGCTGTTTTAACCTGGAGAAACCACATCCAGGAACTGGAATCTGCCAGATATTTCAGCAGGGGGAAGGAGAGAATGGGGGAAAAGTTGAGTACCTATGCAGTGTGGACCATGTGCTATGGGAGAGATGAGGTGGAATGAGGCTGGAAAATTGGCAGAAGGTCCTTTCATGTTGTGTATGGAAGATGCAACAAGAAGAAGGGTATCTTACTTATTTTTATGCAGTAAATTAAGGAGTGAAGAGGAGCGTGAATGGGGTTTGGGATGTTGAAAGTGCACTGAGATTTGGAGGGTCAGAAATAATGTACAAAGCATTTCTACCAGCTGCTAATGCTGATCAGATTTTCAAAATCAAATACCAAACCTGCAGGGAATGTGAATGTCCATTAAGCCGGGTAAGAACTGGGAGCAAATTGCAGAAATAAACTGCATCAGATGCACGAGCAGTATGCAGCTTTGCCTGTAAAATCCAGAGTTTGGGGGCACAAAAAGAGCATTTTAAATGGGCAGTTAGTCACAAAGCACGCTGAACAGGCCACTGCACAGATGACTAATTTTTGATGTAATAAGTATCACTTTTATGAATACTTAGCTGCTTGAAGCAGAAAGTATGAGACCTGCAGAACACTATATAAGACTTTGACTCTCGTGTTGTTGGACCAGAAGCCTGTGGTGCCCCCAACTGTTCGTGGTGTGCCATAGCAGCCCCTTGCCATCACCAGCACCATGGGTGTGTGGATTTTCAGAGAAATACTCACTTGCTGTCTGTCTTAACAGCAGGAATGTTAAAATTTCAAACAGACCAGCAAAACAAAAGGTTCTCGCCGATTCAAATTCCTCAATGTCACCTCAACTGTCAACAAAAAATGTAAATTACTCCCTAATTTATTTTGTTCAAGCAACTGACTGCAAAAGTGACAAAAAACATGAAGAAATGAATTCAGGCAACAAATTCCGATGTCGGCCAGCAAATATGAACGTGACCTTTGATCATCAAGTTGCAAAATGAAGTCAAGTAGAGCCAGATTTTCAAATATCTTTCACAGCTTTTAAGTGTTTACATATTACGATGTTCTAAACAGAGTGAGGTGCAAATGTTGCATTGAAAGTTTGAGCATTCCTGTGACTAACTTCAAAGACCACACCAGGATGAGCAAATGTACTGTTAATTAATGTCAAATACTGGATCCAGACATGTGACTTCGACTACGTCCACACTACACCGGATAAATTCGTAACCGAAGCTTTTTCTCTTCATTTTTACCCTCCATCCACACTAAAATGGCATTTTCGTCCCCCGAAACGAGAGCTTTTCAGAAACACTTTCCAAGGTGGGCATTTTTGAAAACGCTGCTCGGGCAGATCAGTGTGGACGGGGTAACCGGAGACTTCTGAAAACGCTGTCAGACGGCAGCGCGCTATTTAATTGTTTTCTTTAACGCAACCTAACAATTTCAAAACAGACGGCAACGAGAGTGAAGCCAGAAGGGTTATAAATGTACTCACCAAATACTTTGACCCATAACTTACTGAATAAATAGGTATATTCATTTTTCCCTGTTTTCTGTCCTGCTCGTATGAAGGTGGTTTACCTATTTATGCAAGTACTTCTCTGAGAATAGATGTGTAACAGCTTGATGTAACATTGTATGGAAATACAAGATAATGCTGATGCAGACATGTTTTACACATCTAGCAAGGTGCTTTATTAATGGAACAGAGTTAGTCAGTTTTTCAATTCGTCGTCAGCCGGGTCATACAGTCCGTGAACCCTCTGTCGGTTGCCTCCATATGCTCCAGTATTTGTTTTTTTTTACTTTTAAATCTTCCTGCGTGAGAGCCAACAGCTGCCTGTCATTTAAGTTTTTCTAGTCTGTAATTCGACACCAAGCATGTCGCTTGTTTTCGGTAGATGTGTCCTGCGCATGCGCAGTAGGAGGAGATTCGCTGAAATATCCATTTCAATGTGGACAGAGATATTTTTAAAAAGTCTAGTGTGGACGCCTATCGTTTTTACGCGAAACTGGTGTTTTCAAAATTATCCGGTCTAGTGTGGACATAGCCTTAGGGTGCCCAACTCATCTGCCTGGTCTGGGGCCCTAACATGCAGCCAGAATGATACAATGCTTCAGTGAAGGTAAATGCCTCAAGATATTCTGCAGAAAGAAACTAAGGTGTAAGCAAATAGTCGTTGATTGGCTGTGGAAGAGATGTAGGGGGAATCCAAAGCCTGGTTGGGTTTCTTTGAGTCTTCTGAAGGAAGGATGAGGAGCTATGAGATATTTGGAAAAACGATGTTGGCTTTGGCACATGGATATTATTCCTCCTCTGTTAGTGAAGAAGACAGTGTGCTTAGAGTCATACCGCACAGACACAGTCCCTTGGGCCCTCAATGATGATCAATCATTTATTTAATCTAATTAGCCTGCCAACCTGCATGTCTTTGGGATATGGAGTATTGATGGGAATTCTCTGCCTTCACGGGGAGAACGTGCAAACTCCACACAGCACAAAATTCAGGACTGAATCAGGTCACTGGAGTTGTGAGACACCAGCTCTACTAGCTGTGCTACTGTGCTGTCCCCTTTATTCTCTCCCATCACCCAATTCACCCATGCCATGAATATTGTGCTTTCAGTATAGTGGGTGGGTTGCTCAGTCTCTTCATTTCTGCATTTTACCCGTAAGACTGAAGAAAAGACTCTCCCAGTTTCAGCAACATTATGCATTGCTGCTTTGATGTTTCAGAGAACTCCAGTTCCAGAGATATTCAGAGGTAGATGCTGAGGATAACTCTTGGAATTCATTCAGTGAGTTTATCTTTAAAAGCATCCCAGTAACATTACATTCACATGTTTCTGTTGCTCCACTATCATGAATTAGTCTTGTAAACCCAGAGCATATAGGTAAAGGTTTACCTTTAGCAACCCCTGTAGGTTGCTCACCTTCCTTCTCTCCAAAGTCTTTCTAACATCCATAAAGCACAGGTCACCTTACCTGCCTAGAATTGAATTGACTTTATTACTTACATCCTTCATACACATGAGGAGTAAAAATCTTTACGTTACGTCTCTAAGTGTGCAATGTGCAATTTACAGTAATTTGTAATAAATAGTATGTACAACAGGACAATCAATATAACATAGAAATACAGTTGTGTCAGCATGTATTAATCAGTCTGATGGCCTGGTGGAAGAAGCTGTCCCGGAGCTGCGGTATCATTTCCCGGATGGTAGCAGCTGGTGCCATTTGTGGTTGGGGTGACGCGGGTCCCCAAAGATCCTTCGGACCTTTTTTACACACCTGCCTTTGTAAGTGTCCTGAATCATGGGAAGCTCATATCTACAGATGTGCTGGGTTGTCCGCACCACTCTCTGCAGAGAGCTGCGGTCGAGGGAAGTACAGTGATGCAGCCAGTCAGGATGCTCTCAATTGTGCCCTTGTAGATGACTGCAAGTCTAACAGCACCCATACAACTCAGCTTGCTTAGGGCAAGGGAACACGCTTTATTGGTAACCTATCCACCTCCAATCATCCAAAATATTTCTTCATTCCATCACTATATGGCTGTTTTGCATATGATCTACAAACGCTTGTCTACTCCACAGCCTCAGGAAGAGGGAGGAGGAAGTGCACAGGCTCCTTCACTCATTAACAGTGCTGAGGTTGAGAGGTTCAAGGTCCGTGGAGTTGTCATCACCATTGTCCACTCCTGTTCATCCACATTGACAGCGTGGCCAAGAAACCTCACCAGTGCCTCTACATCCTTTGGAGACTAAAGAAATTTGGCATGTCCCTGTCGACCTTCGCTGATTTTAATTGATGACCCATAGAGAGTGCCCCATCTGGATGCACCGTGGTCTGGTATGGCACTGCTCTGCACATGACCTCAAGAAGCTGCAGAGAGTGTGGACACAGCTCAGTGCATCATGGAGACCAGACTCCCCTCCATGGACTCTGTCTATCCTTGATTCCTCAATAAAGAACCCAGCATAATCAAAGACTCCAACCATTCCACATATTCTCTTTTGCCCCCTCTTCCATTGGGCAGATGATAGAAAATTCTGAAAGCAAGTATTACTAGGCTAAAGGAGAGCTTCTGTCCTGCCATTATAAGACTACTGAATGTCTCCCAATGTCATGAAATGAACTCTTACCTCATAAGCTACCTCTTTATGATATTGCACCTTATTATCAAACTGCAATGCATTCACTCTGTAGCTGTTGCACTTTATTCTGCATTCTTTAACTGTTTCTACCTTGCCTGTGTAATGATTTGAACTGTATGAAGAGTATTGAAGACAAGCTTTTCACTCACATGACAATGATGAACACATGACGACTGCTCGGCAGGAAGGACACAAGCAGGAACAGCACCACCTGCAGGTTAAAATTTCAGCATCAAAGGCAGTTCCTGCTCCCTCTCTCAAAGAAATATGAGTGGAGAAATGAAAGACTTTCCTGAGACTTTCATTACCTACCAGTTTTAGTTTAATATTAAAGGCAGAGATTTGCCTAAGCATCAGTCCTCTCTCTAAATTCTGCCATGTCAGACTTCCCTTTAAATGCTGAAGGTTTTCCAAAATATTTTTCTTTTTGTTTTGGAGGCCAAGGATACTGGTGACTGGTGGGGAAGCAATGCTTCGAGGGAGGAAGAGTTGGGTGTAAAAATCTGGGTGAAAAATTCTAACTTCTAAAAAAATAAATTCCTGAATACACTTGGGACCCTTTGGGCTTGTGTAGAAGGGCAATGCTAATAAACTCTGAAGCAGAGTTTAAACTTTACTTTTCAATATGCATCCTCAGTATATAAATCAACCTCTTAAACTCATGGGATTCAGTTATAAATCTGGAACAAGCTGCACAATATAAACAGCACAGTCACTCCCGTAATAAACTGGTTGTAAATATTGCACAGAAGAAAAAGCAAACCTGAAAGACAGGATAAGTATCTGTAAGTCAGTTTGCTTCTGTCATTGGCCTGTGGACGGCAGTCTGTGGGCACAGAGTGGCTCTGGGTAGCAATTCAGTGACCTCATTTTTCCGACGCTAAGTAGAAACAGGAAATGGCCCTTACATTCAAAGATTGAAGCCTGATGATTGGAGGCGTATCATATCCTTATGGATACCTACCTGATGAATCAATAGTTGCTGGGCCTCCTGCCTTATTGTTAATAAATATCATACAAGTAGGAAGAACTATGAGAGAGCCAGTGGAGCAATTACACTCAGTAGTAACTGTTATAAAGACTGTGGAGCCAGAAATAGCACTCATTCTTTGCTCTCTCATTAAATAATTTAAAAAAGAATATGTTACCAAGTCTTACCTGTTAGTGATTATTAATTGGACTATACACGTATCTAGATAAATTCAGCACTGCAGGTCTATTCATAAAAGACAGCAAACCACTGTCAGGTCCGTACATTATTATATGCAAGAGAACCAGCACCCCGTTTTGGATGTTCACCCAAATACCTGAAAAATGATCTGATAAAATTTTAGATTCGCAGCTTATTTAGATGTCTTTGGAAATAAGTGTTCATGGTCCACATGCTTCACTTTCCTGTCTGATCAGATTCCTTCTTTTTCACCTTTTCCACCTATCACCTCCCAGTTTCTCTCTTCTTCACCCCTCCTGCACCCACCTACCTTCCCCCTCATTTGACTTCAACCATCAACTCCTAGCCGGTACTTTTTCCTCTTCTCCCACCTTCTTATTCTGGCTTCTTCCCTCTTCCTTCCCAGTGCTTGGCCCAATTTATTCCTTTCTATAGATGCTGCCCGACCTGCTGAGATCCTCCAGAATTTTATATGCATTACCCTGGATTTCCAGCATCTGCATTTTGTTAGGGAATGGGAAGGTGGAATAGGGGATGGCTCCCTTTCAGTCAGGAGAGGCAAGTTTGGAGAAAGGTAAAAAACCTCAGTGTTTTAATATGAACAAAGTCACTGGAGAGACACTGAAGTTAGTGGATACAGAAGTGTTTTATTCAACAAAATGAGACACTCTCAGAGGAAGAGACCTGTTCGACCCAATATTACATGACACTTTATATGCTAAATATCAAGGACAATTCTATAGTTACAATGTATCTACAGTGCTTCCTTTGCATTACATATTATTTTCACACCTCCTTCTTCACACCCACACTCCAGACACCCAAAATAAATGTTAATAAGGACTGCCAGGTTTTCAATGAAGTGGTATCCACAGCTCCAAGAAGCTACTGTCCAGGCCTGCATTTAAATTTAATTTAAAATCCACATTCAGGTTGAAAGCTTGGTTTGCTATATACTCCAGAATATGACCTAACAATCAGGTATAAATTATGCTGAATTTATCCTATTCTCCAAAGTTAAGGGCAGTAATATAACGGCAGGTACTACTATGCTGCAGACAGTGACCCAACAATAACTTCACTGACCTTTACAGAAAAGTTTGTTTTTGAATTAACGGGCAAGAAAACTGTCTTCAAACTGATACTAGAGTATTGCTCATCTCCTGTCTATTCTTACTAATATTCAGTTTTGCAAGCCTCATAGCCTTATGTTCCTCAATTCGTCAGTGCATCATGAGGTTTTCTTTGGGCCTCATGGTTCAACCCATATCATGTTCTCTTGCCCACCTGTTTACATGCAGCTTTCATAAGTCTAGCATCCATTAGATGGACAGAAAGAATGGTCACAGAGACACAGGAGGCAGCTGATGCTGGAATATGCAGCAAAAAAAACCAAACTGCTGGGTAAACTAAGCAGGTGAAAGAGTGGCCGATGTTTTGGATTAGTACCCTGCATCAGGACTGAGAGTGGAGTGGGAAGAAAGATGGTATAAGGAGGTGAAAAGGAGGGGTATGGTTGGGGGGCAATTAGGAAGACTGGCACTGGTAGATGGTAGCTGAAAACAGAGAAGAAAGTGAAGGGACAAAAGATTTAGGCAGATATAGCAAGGGGGGGATGGTAGAGGGAATGTCTACACAAAAGCTGGAATGGAATCAGACAAGGGAGAAATGTTGGGCAGATGGAGCAAAGTGTCAGGTATTAAGTGGAAACTGATAAAGAAAAAAATAGGCAGATACCATGTGTAAGAAGGGAAGGGGAGACAGAGACATAGGGCAGAAGTTGATAACACTGGACAACATTTTTTTCAAAAATGTTGCTTTCTCAGAATACTTTCGTTTACGATAGACCACTTGAAACTGAACACAAACATAACTTCAGACTACTTGTACGATGTAGAGATTTGAAAGAAACAAGAAATTAACTTCTATTGAATATAATGCATTTAATTGCATAGTGGTGTTGAAGGCTTGCAAAAGTTCAACTAAGCTAAAAATGTTTTGTTGATGATTTTCATTTGAACCCTGTGTCTAAGGCTTCTTGCTGAAGTGTCCAACAATGATCAGTCAGCATTGATAGATACTAGTTGCCCTGATACAGTTTCTCCATGATCACAATGTCTTGCTAAAACCTTTCACCATTTTTGTCACCAACAGTGTAAAGATTTGCAGGAAAGAAGTCTAAATGGGAACGCAGGAAATGATTCTTTAGTGACATGCTGCACTTCATGGTTTTGTATGCTGGAACTATGTTGTCAAACAGCTGCAGGTAGTTTGGTGCTCTGTAGTTGCCAAGAAAATTTTCAACAACATCCCTGAATGCCTTCAATGAAATTTTCTCCAGCCCTGCTAGAAGTTCTTCGAATTGCTTGCCGTTGATGACCTGTTAGATTTGTGCCTTTGTTTAATCTTGGCATCAGTTATTCTGACTTGACTGATGAATTGAAATAACAAATGTATTTGATTTTTAAAAAAAGGTGCGTGATAGGGAAATTTCATGGTGAGTTTCATGATCTGCAGCCCAAAATCCATAAGATAGACCCAAAAGTATTCAGGAAGTAAAATCTTTGTTGTTCAGTGTAAATAAAACCAGAAAAGGGAAAGATGATGGAAAGATGGAAGGGATGGGAAGGTAGGCCAATGGTGAAGAAATTCAGGTCGATGGGTGATGGGAAGATGGAACCAGGTGTGTGGGGGTGATGAACCTAAGCAGATCAAGTAGTGTCTTTGGAAGTGAAAGAGTGCAGGGAGGGGGGAATGCAAAAGGTGAACACAGGGAGAGGGGAACTGTACAGGTTAGATGGAAGTGAAAAGGATCACAGTGAGTGTACTCTAGTCGGTCAGACATACACAACTGCAACTTCGCTATTCCAACTAGCTCTTATGGTTTCTATTGATTCCATGCTTCTATTCAGCTTGCACAGATTTGGACTCACTGATAAATAGCTGGTCACACTAATCAGGTTAGGAGTTACTGTTATAGAGTCATACAGCATGGAAACAGACTTTTCAGCCCAAATGGTCCACGCTAACAAATGTTCCCATCTAGGCTAGTCTCATTCGCCTCCATTTGGCTTGAAACCTTTTCTATCCACGTACCGTCCAACAACCTTTTAAATGTTGCTCATGTACTGTACCTGCCTCTGGCATCTCATTTCATATACAACCACTCCCTGTTGGATAATGTTGTCTCTTGGGTTCCTATTAAATCTTTCTTCTCTCACCTTAAACCTATGTTCCTTTGTTCCCAATTTCCCAGTCCTGGGAATAACACAGCATGCATTGACCCTATCCTTGCCGGTCATAATTTTATAAACCTCCACAAGATCACCCAATGCTCCTTTATCTCATGCTCCAATGAAAAAGTCCCAAAGTTCTAACCTATCCAACATTGCTTGATAATTTGGACCCAGAGTCCCTTTCTAGTGATTTTCGGTTTGTGGGACAAACATTCTCAACGTGAGTTACTGCATGTCAGATTTATATCATCAGCTGGTTGTATTAACCTTCTTAGACTAAGCTATGTGAAAGGCAGTTCTCTGTCTGTCTCTCACCACCAAAGACACATTGCAATTTATGCCCTAGCCATAAACACAGAAGAAAAGAATCCAGATCTAGAAACTAGGGAATTAAGCACAGAGATGGCTTTGAAATTGTACTTAAGATATAATAACATTATCATAGCTTTCTATATGTTTTACGATTACTACCAAAACAGGTGAACTGAATCTCCTTATATCATTTCCAGGACATGCCCGTAGTAAATTGTTGTATGTGAAGCAGTTGACATTGTTTGACTTCCCTTTGATGCATGGGAAAATTGCCATAACTCTTGCTTCACAACAGACCAGCTTCTGGGTACTGTAAGTGCTTGTATTCCATCTCACCTCTATTCAAGGAGAACAAATCTTCACACAGAGTCAAAACCTTTCAGAACATTTACGAGGTTGTCCTCTGGGTTCAGGAAGCAACTTGTGCAGTGCAAGACTTAGTCTGCCTCTCTTTTGTCCAGCACAAAATGCAGTTAACATAAACCATCAAAGAAGCCAAAGCATCTCCTGGAAGATCACAATATAAAGCTGTTCAACATGGCAGAAGTTTACATGACTATACAGATAAAGACATTATTGTATCCAGTTGTTTTTACCTATCTTCTAGGGAATATCATAATGTCTCATAAGAGAAGATATGATATCTTTGCCACTCAAAGGCTTTTTTGAACTAACACAATTAATCAAACATGCTGAGTTCCAAAGTAAATATTATTGGAATTGTAATGATTTTTCCAGCAAAATAGCCCCATAAATACTAATGGATAATTAGTATCAATGTACTAAAAGTGAATAATGACCACTGTGGCCACACAGGTTCTCGTTGTAGGGTTCAGTTACTAAATGCAGGTAGAGGTATCCTGATGTTGTTTTGGCATACACGCTAAAGATGTTGTACGTTGATCACCTAGTCAAACGGCACAGAAGCAGAACTTTCACCTTCATCTCACTGAGTCTGCACCAACCGTCAGGCAGCAGTTTACAAAAATCCCATTTTATTCTCTTCATTTGTCCCGTTAACTCCTCCATCTCCTACCACTCACTCACATGTCTGGAAAATTTGCCGTGGCCAGTTAGCCCACTAGCTTTTGGATACTTGGGATATGGGAGAAATCTGAGGAACCCAGAGGAAACAAACATGGTTATCAGGAGAACCTTCAAAGTCCACACAGACAGCAGGGAAAGTCAAGGTTGAACCAATGTTGCAGGAATTAAAAGGCAGTAGTTCTTAGTACCGTATATCAAAGTGTTAGCATGGTGGCAAAACTATGTGAAAATCAATTAAATCACATGGATAGAATTTTCAAGTTTTGGACTCCTTTGAAAGATTCACAGCCAATGAATTTAGGCACCATTATGTCGTTGATGGTGAGCTTGTGGTGAACAGCAAGCTCACAGAGCAGCCATGCACGCATGACAAAATACATACTTTATAGGGGTTGATCAATAAGTATTGTGCAGAATATCAACTGTTCTCTCATGCTTTCCTTCAAAACGGTGCCATGATATGTTTAGCAACACAAGAACTGTAGTTGGATTTCAATGTAACATCTTCCCAGAATGATGGCAGATTCGACAATAGAATCTTCAGTAGCTCACAGAGTATCAGCTGACATTTTATGCTCAAATCTCCAGCATTGGACCTGAACCCACAACCTAAGACTCAGAGGCAAGACAGATACCAATTGAGTCACAGCTTCAATAAAAATAAATTTTGTTGAAAATTCAAACTCAGCTTTTTATCCCCTCTTTGCACTTGTCCATTTAACTTTCTAATGCTGTGAGTAATACATTCAAATGGCTGTGTCAAAGTGTCACTAATTTTACTTTTAATTTATATTGGCAGAAAACAATTTGTGGCTGGACATTTGCACTGCAGCACAGAAAACATAAGGTATGTTGAGAAAGAAAATTACTGAAATCCAGAAAAATATGTAAGGTTTTAATTTGATGATTTTAACAGTTTAGCACAATTAAAATGTGGGCAAAGGTAACACAGAATTAATTGCAATTAACATATTTAAGCTATACCAAAAGAAAGAAAGTACAATCATTATTTTAGAACTATCTAATAGTAATTAATGTTTTTAATTAGGCTTCTAGGAAGCAAAGTTGGATTCACAAGAGCTTGATAGCCTGCAATATGCTGTATATTAACTGATGATATAATAAAATTAACAAAATGCTCTTTTGTGACACCTGAGTGTTAGCAGTGGAGTTACTGAATTAAAACAAGAAACTGATTATTAACACATAGAAAATGCAGGGGGAACTCAGCAGGCCAAGCAGCATCCATGGAAAGGAATAAAGTTGATGTTTCAGGCTGTGAATTTCAGATCTCTTTATTAAAGTTAAGAGTAGTTAATTTTGATAGTGATCACATATTTAATACACTTAGAGCATCCATTACATTAATCACTGATAGCATTGCTGATCTTCAGAATACTTCTATGATATTCATTCTCCAACTGACAAAAGACAAAGCGACGAAAGCAAAAAGTGGAATATGTTGGAAATCTGAAATAAAACAGGAAAGTGCAAGAAATACTCAACTAGCAGGAAGCATTTGGAGAGAGAATTATCCAGATAACCAGACTGGTTAATACCATGGTTACCAATGAAACCACTGATAGTAAGCTATTTAAATGATATTTTCTGGGGTTTTCCCACCTAGACTGACAAATGTAAAAGTCTTAATTTATGGATTCATGAGTAATGTAGGATAGTTTAAGAGCAAAGATTTTTTAAAAATAATTTCATTTTAGTTTGATGTTTTTAATTATTTGTACTTTAAATGACTTCAAAATTATTAATAGTTTCCAAATTATTTGAATTATTTGCTTTAATTGCCCATTTCAAACTGTAAGGATAATATACCAAATCATTTGTTTTGACAAGCCAGCAAAACTGAGGTCCCTGTTTTGCCAGCAGTCAAAGGCTCTCAGTGGTAAGGATTCTTCAGTAAGGAGATTCTGGACCTGCTGAAATCCTTGATAAATTGGAGCAGTGAGAACAGCTTGCCGGCACATAGACCTTGCAGGTATGATCACAGGGAAGGGTCTGTATAAGCAAGATTGGCCCCAGTATTTCAGGTTGATAATGAAACATCACTTTTATATACAAAATTAGTTGTTACTCTATCTAGTAGAATCAAACAATGAATTCCCAATCACAAATCCTTCTCTTTAAGTAATTCACTCCATAAATTTTTACTTACGTTTGCTTTCAATTGTTTCTGTTGAATATTGATATCTGTTAAACAGTTTTTTTCATTTGTTTTGCACTTGTATTAATATTTTGACTTAACGCTGTTGACCCTTAAAGTTGCTCCCTCTCATTTGCCATTTCAGTCACTCTCATTTCTCCAATTCAACCTGATGTCGTTCTACCTGTCAACTATCTGGAATACCATTTCTGTACCATTGCATCTCAAGCTAACTCCAATTCAACATCACAATGCAAGTTATATTGCTAGCTGATTGACTACCTCCTTTATGGTTCCATCCCTGTACAATTAATATGAACTGGATATGCAGGTAGCTGGTTTAATGATGGAAAGACTGATATATCAAAATAGTTTGGGAGTTTTCATATGGGAGAGAAAGAATAATGTCAGGAAACAAAATGAAATGGTAAGGCTGTATTTTCTGTTCTATCAGATACCACATTTAACAAACATTCAGCCATTAAATGACATGTTAAATGAAGGTAGGCTTTAATAGCAGCACAGTCCAATTAATTGGAAATTTTTACCTACCAAATTAAAATGCAACTGTTCAGCAAATAACATTTCAGTGAAAGGTGTCTGGTAAAATATAAATTGATTGGATTTATGTACAAAATGTTCATTTTAAACCTACACTGAGCATTCAACATTTTCCAAACCCTCCCAAGTTAACTTTCTCAAATCACATTCTGGCGTATTTGATTTAAAGCTGCACTGATCTCTTTCCAATCTTCATCTAACAGCATCTCCACAGGAAGGATTTAGTGGAAGCTTCAAGACACCTACAAACCTTCAGACCAACGATACAATGTCAAAAAAATAGTTTAAAATAGTCAAGGTGTGGGAAACATTGACATTTTGTAATTCATGTTAGCCAGGGAAAAGTCAAACCCATCAACTGATTTATTTTTAAACATCTTTGACACTGACATTTAACAATGTCACACAAATAGGTGCAATGGACAAGTCATACGGGCATTGAAAATTACAGACATTTAAGTGAAGGAGAAACTTTGCCAGTTAATGTGTGCTTTCCTTCATTTTTCAGCCATCTGTTAAAGCCACAATGTTAAACAGGTGGCACATTTAAAATGGTGAAAATTACAGCATGAATTGCAGAATGTCCAAATATTTGTGCAGATTAGAGAGATCATTCACTCTGCAAGCCTTCTAGGGATAACATCTGTCATGTGCCTGACTTCAACATCTCTGAATTTTGTTATTATCAACCCTTCAGAGTTATGTCCTTCAAGCCTGTTATTAAAACATAAAGGTTTGGGTTAGTGCTGACCTCATAAAATAGAATTGGATTCTATTATCAATGCCACCAAAGCTGCTCTGTCCTCTGGGAATACTTCTAATTTAAACCTATCATGAGCATCCTTGAAAATGATTGAATAAAATCCATCTGCAGAATCTACTGACTACCTTAGTGCACATCACTATGGTTTGGGAGTAGGTACCACAACATTTATGTTGCTGTACTGTGAGGCTACAGTAAATACTGCTAGAAATTGGTTCAGGCTTGAGTTGCTCCAGGGCTTGTGGGCAAATGTGATGCCAAGGCAATACAGAATTGTGCAGCGCAGGGGAACCAGGAAAATTTCAAGTTCAATCCTGACTATCTTGGTAGCAACACTTTAGAAGTACTGTGATCCAAGGGCTAAGGAGAAGGAAAATCAGACAGCAATTCAGTCTCCATTCTGATCACTACCCTGTGACCTTTACCAGTATGTGTGCACAAATGGATGTTTCTTAGAGTTTAGTCTTTGGGATATGAGAGTCGCTAACAAGTCCATCCTTTGGTGGGCATCAGAGGTTAACTGTGGTCTTCCCCCTGGTCAAGCAGTCTGCCATCCCATACTACCTAGACTCAAATACGAAGGGTCAACTTCAGGGATTTACTAAAGAATACCGATAGAATTACACCCCAACTTAATACAGTAACAGAACAGAAAAATGAAAAAGCACTGTGCTGGGCAAGAAATCTAGGACTGTAATGCAGCAGCTGATGTCCTGGTTAAATATTTTGCATGGATGCTACAGAGCATCGAGCAATACAGTATGGAAAGAGGCCCTTCAGCCCTAGACATCCATGCTAACAATTATGCTCATCTAAGCTAGTCCCATTTTTACTGCATTTGCCCAGATCCCTCTAAACCTTTCCTATCCATTGGACAGGTAATGTTTAAACAAACTCTCTTGTAATAATTCAATTGCAAAATCATATATAAACATGTTAATGCCCAATAGCATTGGCCAAATAATAACTAACACATTTTTTATGTGTTCTTGCCATTGGGCTCTGTATTCAATATTGTTCCGATAACTGCATGTGAATAAAATCAATAATGTTCTTATAGTCATGCAAAGAAAGGAAATTTCTGCAGGGATCACTTTTCTATTGCTATTAGTGAGCCAATGCCATTTGAGGCAATTGAGACTGGTGAAACATTCCGCAGAAGGGTGGTTCTAGCTGCACACTAGAAGAGCTGCTTCCTAAACAGCTCTGGCAACCTAGGGTTAGCCCTGTTGAATCTAAATGGCCACAAATACTGTCATGAAAAGGAGATAATACTGCCACTACCCAGTCTTCAGAGAATACTTTACGTCTCTGTTTATTCTCCACAACAAGCTTTATCTACCAATACCCATGATTTGAGATGTGGGTCCCTCCTCCCTACCAAGGAAGATATGTTTTCAGCTAACAAAGTATTTTATTTTAATTCATTTACAGTGATCCATGTCTGAATCCACATATTCTTAAAACGCATTTAAAACTCACAGAGGATTTCTATCTTAAATATTTATTTTCCAATTACAAACTGTTTCTAAAACACAAAGGATTTCCAAACACAAGTACAATTCCTATAAACTAAAAAGACATATGATGATGTGGAAGAGCAAGTCATCTGTTGCAAAAATCAAAGTTAGAGGAATGGATTCTATTCACTCTGTCTTCCTATCATTTTTCTTGATGCTCTTCAAACACTCTTAATAAGCCTGAACCGTTCTTTACATTTATACCCATTTTCTTTGGGTAGTTACAGTATTACCTCTACTTGTGTGACTTCACATGCATTTGATATTTCCTCAGATGTCCTTCCAACACAAACAGTCTAAAAGCATTTTGAAAACATAATTCTTCAGCTACCAACCATTAATACTGTAAAGCTGTGAAGCTAACTTCCTTGAAGATACAAAGCCTTCCAACTGTAAACACATCATAGTTATTGATATGCTAAATAATATTATCCATCTGTTCTGCAAGCTTCCATGAACCAAGCCATTTAAGAGTCAGCTTATCTGTTTGAAACAACCCAAATTAAACTACCAATTGTCTTATTCTGCATCTTGAGCAATAATAAAGCAGGTGTAGTGAAGTAAGCTTTACTTCTCTCAGACAGAATGCCTACTACACACAAAGTTTATTTGCAAAACTGATCTGTGGTCAATACTGTTCTAACATCAAGGTGATTAGTACTTGCCAGTTACATTTCAAGAACCCATCACAGCCTCTGCACATTAACAGTTTCAATGATCTTGTCATTAAGTGTACTGTCCCATACAATACTTCAAATTTGACCAATTTAAACTCCATCTGCCATTTCACCACTCATATCTGTAACTGATCTATATCTTGCCGTCACCTTCTTCTATGCTATCCACAACACTACCAATCTTTATATCATCTATCAACTTACAAATACACCCATCTATTGTATGTTTTATATATATATCAATTGCAGAGGTCCCAATATCAATTCCTGTGGAACATCAGTAGTCACAGACCTCCCATCAAAATGTCCCTTTGACTTTTACCTTTTTTCTCCTATGGGAAAGCCAGTTCTGAATCCAAATGGCCAAATCACCATAGATCCCATGCATCTTAATTTTCTGGTTGAGTCTCCTATGAAGAACTTTCTCAGACACTTTATTAAAATCCATGTAGACAACATCTCAACATCTACAGCTCTATCTTCATCATTTACCTCTGTCACTTTCTTAACAACTCCAAACACATTAGTCAAGTTTGTCAAACATCACATTCCCCACACAAAGTGGGTTGGTCATAACTAGGCTATGGTTTTTCAAATGTTCATAAGTCCTATCCCTAAGATTTTCCTCCAGTGACTTTATTACTGCAGATGTGAGGCTCACCAGTCTATAGTTTCCAGTTTTATGCCTATTTATCTTTTTGAATAATTGAACATTCATTAGCTATTCACCAGTCCTCTGGAATTTCATCTGTGGCCAGAGAGGATATGGAGGAGTTGGTCAAAACCATAAGACATAGGAGCAGAATTAGGCCATTCAGCCCATCAAGTCTGCTCTGCCATTCTATCATGGCTGATCTCAGATCCCACTCAGCACCATACACCTGCCTTCCCAGCAATCTCATCTCTTGCTGCTCTCAATAATCTGCAGTATTTCACGTCAGGCCCTGGGGACTTAACCACCTGAATGTTCTTTAAGAAACCTAACATTAACTCCTTTTTTAATCTCAAAATGTCCTGTATATTAGCAATCTTCACACTAATCTCCCTATCTTCCATGTCCTCCTTGGTCAACACTGATGCCAAGTACTCATTTAGGACCTCACCCACATCCTCAGCCTCCTGCACCCTCTTTTATCTTTGAGTGGTCCTGCCCACTCCCAAGTTATCCTCTTTCACTCGATGCATTTATTTGTTTGTTTGTTTGTTTGTTTGTTTATTTAGAAATTCAGCATGGAACAGGCTGTTCTGGCCCTTCGAGTTGCACCACTAGCAACCCCCCCCCCCCCCCCAATTTAACCCGAGCCTAATCATGAGACAATTTACAATGATTAATTAACCTACTAATCAGTACATCTTTGGACTATGGGAGGAAACTGGAGCACCTGGAGGAAACCACACATATCCTGGGGAAGATATACAAACTCCTTGCAAAGGACACCCCAAGTTGTAATGGTGTCATGTTAACCACTACACTACTGTGGCACCAAGTAGAGAATGCCTTGTGATTCTCTTTAATCCTACTAGCCACAAAAATACCTTATGGCCCCTCCTGGCTTCCTTAATTCTTTCTTGAGTTATTTTCTGGCTTCTTTATAATCCTCAAGGGCACTATTTGATTTTAGCTTCCTAACTCTTACATATGCTCCTTTATCTTCCTGAGTAAATTCACCAGCTCTCTCAACAGCCAAGGATCCCATACCTTGCCAAACTTGACATTCCTTCTTACCGGAACATAGCCTTCTTGTACTCTGTGAAATTAATCTTTAAACAACCTCTACATGTCAGATGTGGACTTGTCCAAAAACAACTGTTGCAAATTAAATTTCCCTAGCTCCTACATAATACAACTGTCATTTTCCCTACTCTCTCATAAATTCCATTATTATCCTTATCTATAACTACCTTAAACTTAAGGAGTTGTAATAATTTTTCCCTGCTTGCTTTCTCACTGTAAGGTCAGTCACTTTGCCAGGCTCATTATCAAGCACCAGGACCAGTATGGCCCCTCCTCCTGTCAGACTATCTACATAGGAACGTAGGCAACTCTCCTGGATGCACCTCACAAATTCTGCTCAGTCTGTTGTTTACATACCTTTCCCACATTTGCCTGAATATGCGTTCCTCATCCTTCCTGTTGCAGTCTCAATCATTTCTCTGTTGTGGCCACAACATCATAGTTCCATATACTGATCAATATTCTTTTTTTGTAATTTATTTTTTATTGAAGTTCATCATCGAACATTTCCATAAGATGTATTTCAGATACTGTACATCTATATCATTTAGTCATATTTACCACAAATCTCCACATAATATTTATCTGAGGTATACACTTATAGAGAAAAGAGGAAAGAAAGAACAAGCAAAAGGAGAAACTATGTACGAGTAGGGAGTGATCTTTTTTTACTACATACTCATTGATTTGGGAGAATAAAATCAGGCCTATGAGGCATTATGTAGTTAAACCATTTTTCCCAGTATGAATCAAATTGTTCCAACTTATGATTAATAGATGCGGTTATCTTCTCCATTTTGTAACTGTCCATTGTAATTTCCATCCATGCGTTTAAAGTTGGGCTCTCCTGTGATAACTATTTTCTGGTAAGAGTCCTTTTACCAGCCACCAGCAGTATATTCATTAAATATTTATCTCTTTTCAACCATTCTTGAGGTATATACCCAAAATATATGGTCTTACTTTCTAAGGGTATTTCACATTTAAAAATGTCTTGGAGGGCATTGTGTATCCCACTCCAATAGTCTTTGATAATGGGACCATCCCAGAAAATATGATAATAGTTTGCATTTTGATTTCCACAACTTCTCCAGCAAACAGGGAGGTTACTAACATAATGGGATTTATTCTAAGTTTATCATCTTTACTCGTAATACTCCTAGCATTAAAATACACAAACTACAACCAGTCATCCCATCATGTCTATTAACTAGCTCTCACCTGTCCTTACTGGTTTCTACCTTCCTCTCAAATTGTTTACTTTTTGACCTGGAGCTCTGGTTTTGTCAAGGTAGTTTAAACTCATCCAGTTAACACTAACAAAACTTCCAACCAGAATATTGGTTCCCCTCCAGTTAAAGTGCAACACATTCCTCTTGTACAGGTTGCCCTGCCCCAGAAGAGGTTCCAATGATCCAAGAACCAGAAGCACAAAGAAATATAAATTACAAAGATAAATAAATTGCCAAAAAGGGGAATAACAAGGTGGTATTCATGGGTTCATGGACCATTTGGAAATCTGCTGATGGAGGGAAAGAAACCTTGCCTAAGATTATTAAGGAGAAGCGCTGTCGACGTCTCGGCCCGAAATGTCGGAAGTGCTTCTCCTATTAGATGCTGCCTGGCCTGCAGTGTTCCACCAGAATTTTGTGTGTGTTGCTTGAATTTCCAGCACCTGCAGATTTCCTCGTGTTTGCTCTAAGATTATTAAGTGTGGGTCTTCAGGCCCCTGTACTTCCTCCTGCCTGATGGTTATGACTACGTTCATAAGACATAGCAGTAGAATTAGGCCCTTTGGCCCATCAGGTCTGCTCTGCCATTCGATAATGATTTAATTATTTCCCATTTCAACCCCATTCTCTTACCTCCACCCTGTGATCTTTGATGCCCTTATTAATCATCAATAAGAAGCTACAGATGGTCAGGGTCAGTAATGATGAATGCTGCCTTCCTGAGGCATTACCTCTTGAAGATGTTCTCGGTCATGGAGAGGATTGAGGCCATAATGGAACTGGCTGGAATCATACGATAACAAAACCTTGCGATTCTGTGCATTGTAGGTTCCTATGTCACTGGTGCCAATGCCACTCAAAGCCAGCTACTCAAATTTCCTTTTGAGAATGTTCTGCGGCCACTCTAAGACATCCTCAACCCTGGCACCAGGGAGGTAACACACCATTGTGGTGTCTTTTTCATGGCCACAGAATCTCCTTTCTCTTTCCCCAAATGTAAATATAATTGTCCCTTAGGAAGGTGGCATCCATCATTAAGGACCCCACAGGACATGCATTATTCTCATTGTTACCATCAGGAAGGAGATACAGAAGCTGGAAGGCACACACTCAGTGATCCAGGAACAACTTCTTCCCCTCCACCATCTGATTTCTAAATGGACATTAAACCCATGAACACTAACTCACTACTTCTTTTTTGCAATACCTACTTTAACTTAACTATTTTATAGACATATATATACTTACTGTTACTCAGTTTTACTCTATATTTATTGCTTATGTATTTCATTGTACATAAAGCTAATGAATTTCATGACATTCTGTATGCTGGTGATAGTAAACCTGATTCTGATTCTGATATAAAGTCTCCTATCATCTCCACCTTGCCTGATGTTACCTTTCCCTGCTGAGACTCAGAGCTGAACACAGTGCCACTGACCTGGCTGCTGCTACATTCCCACAGGATCTATAGGGGTACATTGGTTGTTGAGAGGTGCACCGTCTGTCCCTTGCATAATCAGGCTAGAGATGCAGTGATTATGGAGTCTGCATGAGAGCAAACTGACAGGAGCTAAATGAGTATCAGTACACACCACACTATGATCAAACAGGGCCTTGATGGAGCAGAGTGTACCATATAGAGGAACAGGATCCCTCTTAGGAAGACTACTGATGACATTTACATCATGGAATCAGATAACGATGTATTACAAATGCTACAGAGTGATCAAACTGCAGTGCAACAACAGGTTCTGGATGATGTTGAGGTGTGCAGACCACAGTGAAGCATTATAGCAGCATCTGACTTCAATTGATTGAATGCTGCATTTATTAAAAGAAGCATCAAGTGATATTGCATATTTTACAGTTTTCCAAGGAAATATTGAACTAGCTAAGTTTAAACTCTTTGTATTTAAAAGAACAATGGGCAATATCATCAAAACATTAAAATTTATGATTAGGGTTGAAAAGATAAGTGCTAAAATATTGATTCTGTTTATTACAGAATTTCAAAGTTCAGATTTCAAAGTAAGCCTATTATCAAGATACATATATGTTACCATATACTACCTCGAGATTCATTTTCTTGCAGGCATTTACAGGAAATAAAGAACTATATCAGAATTATACACAAAAACTATACATAACCAACCAAAATGTAAAAGAAGACAAGCTGTTCAAAAAGAAATACTGAGAACATCAATTGTAAATAGTCTTTGAAAGTGATTCTTTAGCTCATAGAATCAGTTCAAAGCTGATTCAAAGCCTGATGGCTATAGGATAATAACTGTCTACAAATCTGGAGTTGTGTGACCAAAGGCTTCTGCACCTACTGCCCAATATTAGTAACATGAAGGGGGTATTCCCTGGATGGTGGGGGTCTTTGATGATGGATGATGCTTTCTTGTTGCAGCACTCCATGTAACTGTATTGGGTGGTAGGGAGGGTTTTCTCGTAATGGACCAAATTGTCCATGCTTAATTGTTGAACATGTATGCACTTAATGTTAAATTTGATAAAGTTTTGGACTCCCAAGAATCAAGCATAAATAAAAGCTGAGTTGGTATCAAGCATCAGCCATGATCTCATTGGGTTGTGTAGGAACATCATAGGACATTTTACCTACTCCTGCTCCCGTGTCTTTATATTCTTATCTTCCAGTCTTCAACTCAGTAGGGCAAAGGAACCAGTAAAAGGAAGAGATGAATTTACAAGAAGAATGGAAGGCAAATGCTCCAATAATATTCCTCAAAATATAAACCTACTGGTGTATGAAAAAATGTTTAGAATTTTCCATAACATGAAGCCACATCATCTGCACTTGTGTCAAGAAACTCAACATGAAAAAGCAGTGTTCTGTTTTTTCCCCACATAAATTTTGTGAGAGCACAATTTATTCCATATCTCAAGTTTTGTGTAGTGATTTGAAAGGATGGAATTTCATAATCTGAATGCCCATAATGTGGGGTACCTGTATTCCATTTCAGTGGAAGAATACTTTGGGTTAAATCATGTCACCAAACTGTTAATGCAGTTTGGGGACTGTTAAAGCCACAACAAAATCACTTGTGTAATGTATTACTTCTCCTCTTGATTCAGGTCTTGCCTCGTTCGTGATTGGTTAGTTACAGAGTCATTCAGCGTAGAAAAAGTCTTGTCAGACCATGCAATCTATATTTATAACAAACCCATATTTACACCAATCCTTCATTAATTCCATTCTATTCTCCCCACAGTCACATCAAATTACCCCACTGTCTATCACTCATCTCCATGCTGAGGGAACTTGACAGCAGCCAAGTAATCGATCAAATCACATGTCCTTAGGGTGATGGAAGAAGATGGAGCATCCAGAGGAAACCCACATGGTCACAGGGAGAATGTTTAAGTCCTACACAGGAAGTATCAGAGGTCAGGACCGAACTGGAGTTACTGGAGTGAAGAGGTATCACCACTACTTAAATGGTTTTGCATCAATATTGATTCTTCAGGTAGAGAGTTTTAATGGCACCAGCCTCCTTCTGAGCATATTGATCAGAGTCCTTCTGGATGTCCAAGTACCCTCCTCACTTGAGCCAGCCTAGACTGGGCTGTTGGAATATCTGCCAACGATCTGCCCACAGAACTGGCTGCACTATAGTAGATAATAGACCCGAGAGAAACCAGGCCTGCTAGAACCCGATTTACTTACAATAAATTATTTACACAGCTAGGAAAAATAATACAAAAGGTCAGACGTGTGCCATATTCTTGCCGTTTGCCTGTGAACATGTAAGATGCTTATTTTTTATTTGCTTCCAAGAGAAACAAAGATACAATTACAATATCATTCTGACATCAACATAGACCCAAAAAGGGAATGTTTAAATAAAAATTAAAGTGCTATTTGCAAAGTGCAAACTGACATGGCAAAGGCAGGGGCAGCTTTGAGGAAAAATACTCTGTTTAACTTGTATTTTGGGATCTAGGAATACATCCAGATCAGAATGTTAGACATCCAGAGTTACACTACATTTTTTGCAGGATACGGGAGCTTTTAATTTGAGAAAAGCAATTAAAGGCTCCCATAAGTGCTGTGGCACTAATGGTTCATGATCACATTTGAGCCCCACAGCAAATTACTTCTAATCCACTTTGTCTGTGTCTAGTTACCTGTGGGAAATAATGTCAATCCTTTCTCTTTGCTGGCAAACTGTTCATAGGACTTTTCCAATATATATTAATCCCTTCATTCATCTCTGTCAACTGAAGACAAAAATAATTTGAGGAAGTGTAAATAGGAGAGCATACAAAAAAGGAGTTCAGCATTATCAAATAGAGGAAAGCAGATGCTCCTATGACAATGCCTATTTATATTACAGGAAGTCAGCTAATACTGCTCCAGCATCTTGGCATAACAAACATAAGAGTAATATTCCAATATGAATATTTAACCAGCTACTCAAATCATTACAATGAAGTACGTGCTGCATGATTAAATTATTTGTCATTATAAAGCTGCAGTCATGATATTGTAAGAATTCCCGTAAGTTCTGTTGGCTGCCTTTCAGGATGGAATCTAAGAAACCTCAGCAAAAAACAAAAGAAGATGGACAAGTGGTATTAAAACATTCTCTTATAAAAATAGCAAGCCAACTCATTCCTCCTTTTTACTTCGTTCTCACAATCCTTTTAAGGTTCACGCTTGCAGTGTTCCTTGAACTGTGGTGGGATCTGATGCATCTGAGTGCTTCACTCTGAACTTAAATGTGCTTACCTACCACATTAGGGCACCTGGTCTTACCCTGTCAAAGGTATTTCCATCGTTCTACCTGTGCCTCTCCTTCACTTTCTCTGAAGTATAAAACTATATTTTTTTCCCTTCCTTGCTCTGATAAAGAGTCCCAGACCTGATATATTAATTGTTTCTCTTTCCAAGATACTGCCTGACCAATGAGTATTTCTAGCACCTGAAATTTATTTCAGGATTTCAATAGCTGCAGCTTTTTTGATATATTCTAGGCCTTGATCTAGAGAAGATTTGTTGTTTGATTTCTGATTCTAAACATGATTTTCTAATGTTATGGGGACCCTTTCTGAGTTATTTTCATAATCTTTGAACTGTTATTAAAGTATGGATCTGAGCCATTATTAATATAATATTATATGGTAAGATATTCTTTTTCTCTTTTTTTCACCAGCCAGCTCATTTTGGTAGTGGGGGTAGATTATTTTAAATAAAATACAACTATTTTATTTCATTTCATTTCATAATTCAACCTTTTTTTCTACATGATTGATTTGGAATATGGGATACTGTGATCATATTACTGTGATTTAAATGGAATGTAATTCATATTACTTGTATCCTTATGAATTTTGTATTTGTAATCATGCAATTTATACAATATTAATAAAAATATTGAAAGAGATATATACTAGGCAGTACCAACCACAGTGGGGGCCAGGTTGAAGTCATATACAGAGTGATGTTGTAATGAATATAGATTTCATATCCTACAGAATGTTCATGCAACAGCTTGATTTATCTGTCTGTTTGTTTATTTATTTACTTACTTATTTAGAGACACACCACTGAATAGGCCCTTTAGGTGCAACGAGCAGTGCCGCCCAGCAACACATCTATTTAACATTAACCTAATCAAAGAACAATTTACCATGACCAACTAGCCTACCAACCAGTAAGTCTTTGGACTGTGAGAGGAAAGCAAAAGTTTAAGGGAAACACGAGGGGGTATTTCTTTACTCAGAGAGTGATAGCTGTGTGGAATGAGCTTCCTGTAGAAGTAGTAGAGGCCAGTTCAGTTGTGTCATTTAAGGTAAAATTGGATAGGTATATGGATAGGAAAGGAGTGGAGGGTTATGGGCTGAGTGCGGGTAGGTGGGACTAGGTGAGATTAAGAGTTCGGCACGGACTAGGAGGGCCGGAATGGCCTGTTTCCGTGCTGTGATTGTTATATGGTTATATGGTTAAAGAGGACAGCCCAGAGGGAACCCACACGCTCACGGGAAGAACATACAAACTTTCTTACAGAGTACACTGGAATTGAACTCTGAACTCCGATGCTCTGAACTGCAATAGCATCGCGCTAACCGCTAAGCTACCATGGCGCTCAAACACAGAATACAGATTTGTAGCCAACATTCCAAATTTAATTAAAAACCTCTGCTTTCATGGGATGATTTGAACCTACATGGTTTGGCGCCTGACGGAGATCTATAAGATTATGAGAAGCATGGATATGGTAAAAGGTAAAATTTTCATCCCGGGATCGAAATGTAAAATACTAGAAGGCACAGCTTTAAGGCGAGGAGGGGAGAATTTAAAGGAGATGTGTAGGGCAAGCATATTTACACAGAGTGGTACTTGACTGGAATATACTGCTGGTGGCGGTGGTAAAAGACGATATGATAGTGGCCTTCAAGAGGCTTTTAGAAGGTACATGAATATGCAGGGAAAGAAAAGGTATGGATCATATACAAATATATGGGATTGGATTAATTTGGCTTCATGCTTGTCACAGGCAGCAGGGACTGAATGGCCTAACCCTGTGCAGCAATGTACTATGATCTATTAGTTCCGGTGTTAGCAATCCTTGAACTGTGTCATTTAACCATTAATCAATCATGTTTTAGATTTAGGAAATGAATATTCCCAATTCGCAACTGCAGTTCAGCAACCTTTGTTAGGCCACCATGTGAATATATATTAAATGGAGGAAGCCTCGGGCTTGTCTGTAACTCTTCTCAAAATGGTTCATCCACACAGTTATGATTCACACATGAAGAAGAGTCAACTGCCAGATGACGTCCAGCTCCTCAAGATGAATTAGGTGCACAGGAAGGAGAAGATCATTGGTGAGAAACCTTTTTCAAAAAAAAAGTACAGAGCCTGTGGTGAAGGTAAATTGTTCAATTAGCACATTTCCCTTTAACTGAACCAAGTACTGCACCTGGCTGTTCACTGACTTGGAACAAGCCGAGGCAGATGTTCTCAGTCATTAGCAGTTGGATGTGCCAGTGCCTGCGGATGACTCCTGATCTGCTTAGCATGACTTGTTTTCATCTTTACTACTTAAAGCATGAAGCATTGAACGGAGGCATTTAAAAAGCCATTTGACCAGAAGGACGTACAAAAGGCAACCTGCTGTTTGTAGGAGAATTTTTTTAAGATATGAAAGAGCCTAAGATAGTAATGTGACTAATAGCAAAAAAATGTGCCATGCCTGTGACAAATGTAAAGGCTTTTGTCTTCACAGGGTGATTTTTCTTCAGTCTAAATAGATACAAAAGGAAAAGAAAAAAAATACTGCATAATCCTTTCAACATTTCTTCTGTTCAAATTATATAATCAGCTGCCAATTTTCATCTGTGCATGTTCCTTTCGCCCCAAAGCAGACAATTGATATCAGCTGAATCATAAGCTAGGATGCGTAAAGTGAGCACTTTAACACATACGCAATGCTGGAGGAACTCAGCAGGTCAGGCAACATCTATGGGAATGAACAGTGGACATTTCAGGCTGAGACCCTTCTTCAGGACTGGAAAGGAAAGGAGGAAGATGCCAGAATAAAAAGGTGGGGGAGGAGGGGAGAAGTATTATTTTCTGCATCCTCAAAACATTAAACTAATTCAAAGGAAGGCACGTGAGTCCAGGAATGTGGGTCTAACTTTGTGTTTATTTTAAGCGAGGAGCACACTTATAACATGGTAGCGTGATGATGTATGTATGCAATTCATGTATTGATACATATAACCCATAATGAATTATTTTAAATGAACAAGAATGTTTAGACAACAACATATTTACAAAATTACTCAAATATTACTTAAATATTAAATATACACCAATCTTTCCAGCTTAGCTATAAATTCCAACTCAATAGAGAATGCAACCCAACTATATTTTCTTCAGCATTTTGTGCGTGTTGCTTCGGATTTGCAGCATTTGCAGACTTTCTCATGTTTATAGTGAGCACTGTGCCTGGACCGCGATCTCTGAGTACTCTGATCTAGTTTCTGTGGCTGCATGAGACAAAAAGTTAATAAGTTTGCAACTGTCAACCAGAAGCCTTTTTGAGTGGAATGACCGCAGGCAGGAATGAAGTCCAAGTCCATATCAAAGGGAATTTATTAGCTTAAAGGGAAGTTATTAGCTAAATCATCCATAAATTTTGATTGAAGTTCCATTAACTTGATAAGTGCATTTTTAGAATAATAGAACTGTTTCAATGTAGAAGAAAGGCATTCTGCCCATTAAGTCTACATTGGTTTCTTGTAGAAAAATGCTCTCAGATAGACACATTACTCAATAGTTCCAACAGCAGAACGCGTGTACCACCAGACTCAAGGACAGTTTCCATTCCATTGTTATCAGACATTTGAATGGACATCTTGTACAATAAACTGGCCCCTTCACCTCACAATCTAGCTCATTAGGATCTTGTACTTTGTTTTTTATCTACACTCTCTCTGTAAAATTCTTTATTCCGGGTTGTTGTTGTTTTAACTTGTTCCACCTCAATGTTGTGTAAAATTATTTGATCTGTATGAACAATACACAAGACAAGCTTTTCACTGTATCTTGGACCATGTGACAATAATAAATCAATACCAATACCAATACCAACACCAACTTATTCTCTGTCAAGGGCCTCCCCAATTCTCTGTTGATTGATTTGCTTTCTTAAGAAGTTAAGGAGCTTCAATTTATCATTGAACACTCTGACAAACCTGAAGCAGTGATGAAGGTTTCATCGCTAGTTGCGTCATGATTTGGTACGGCAATTCAAAAGCCCAGGAAAGGAAGAAGCAGCAGAAAGCAGGAAAGCAGTGGACTCTGCCCAATACATTGCAGTCACATTCCTCGCCACCAAATGAGATGCAGACTCAAGAAGGCAATATCTATCATCAAAGATTCCCCCCCCCCCCAAATCCGGGCAATGCCATCTGTTCACATCAGCTATCAGGTAGGAGGTACAGAAGCTTGAAGTTCAAGAACAGTTACTTCCTTTCAACTACTCAGTTCTTGACCCATCCAAGAAAACCCTAATCACCACAGTTTACTAACAGAATGAACGTGTTGACCACTTTGTACTAAAATGGATATCTTGTTTTGCTATAATTGGTTTTACTTGTAAAAATTGTGTATAATTTATGTTTTATTTATGATTTTCTTGTGAATGCCGCTTATTTGATGCTATGTGCGTGTGTGTGTGTGTGTGTGTGTGTGTGTGTGTGTGTGTGTGTGTGTGTGTGTGTGTGTGTGTGTGTGTGTGTGTGTGTGTAATGTGGCAGCAATGGTTTCCTGCATACATGTATTTGTGCCTATGACAATAAACTCAACTTAGGGCTTGGCTTTATTTCTAGCTTATCTCCATCTGATCTAAATATATTTCAGATTGATCTGCATCTCTGACTAACTGTGGAGTTTGAAGATTCAAGGAAATCCAGTCTAAATCACAAGAGGCGTTTTGAATCATCCCTATATCCCTGAGAATCCTGGACTGTCTTAGACCAGAAATCTTTCACACCGAAAATATACAATAAGTATTTATATCTGCCAGAAAAGAACTAGAAACTGGATTTTAGTACTTTCTGGTAATTTGTGTCTAATTTTTGAAGTTATTTTGTTCAAAATTTATTTCAAGTTCGAGTCATTTTGAAGCTTTTTTGTTCAAAAGAGAAATATAGCAGATGCTGAAAAATCTGAAATAAAAGCAGAAAATGCAGCAAATATTCAGCAGATCTGATGATATCTGTGGAGCGAGAAGCAGGGATATTTTTTCTGATAATGAACTTTCATCAACATTGAGAGAAGCTTATCAACATGTTTCTCTCTGTACAGATGCTGCCTGACCTACTGAGTATTTCCAGCATTTTCTGTTTAAGTATGAATTATCTTTTACCTTTGAGTTCTGCTTCCTTTAGATCAAGAGACTTTGGGGCAAGAAGTTGATCTTTTTAGGATACAAAAGAAACTATATTACAACAAGATAAAGGGACATCTTGGAAGAGTAAATCTACCAATTATTTTCAGCCAATTATCTCCTACTCAGTGTTCCTGAATTACTAACACTGTTTTAATTGCCATGCACCAGTTCAGTTGCCTTCAATCAGAGGGAATTAGATTGTTTTATTCATAAACTGTTAGATGCTAATCAACAGAGCTCAATGGAACTAGAGAAGTCAGAAATGCTTTGGCATGCAGTCGATTCCAGCAGAAGTGGATTCACGTGGCATACTTTTTCATGGTATGGAAGACCAAGTTCTCAGAACAATTCCATCAATCCCCTTTTATATCCTATAATCTATTCCCATGGTGACTCATTGCAAACTGACTTCTGCAAATCTACTCATTACTTCTACTATAGTTAGTTGTTCCACGCTTTTAAATTTAAACTTGCCTGCACTGCATTTTCTCTGCAACTGTAATACTATAATTCTGTACTTTGTTATTGCTTTTCTGTATAATAGATCAATGTACCGATGTTCTGTACAAATGGCTTGTGAAACAAAGCTTTTCTTTGTACCAAGTTATTGTTCCCTGTGATTTTCAATTAATTCCTGCCACCCACTCAGTCTTGGAACAAGTTACCTAGTTAACCTATCAATCCACCCATTTTGAAAGTGTGAGAGGAAACCAGAATGAAGGAAATCATGGGAAACATAAATTCCACAACTATAGCATCTGAGGTCAGGATCAAACTTGGATTGCTAAATTGTTGAACCATTGTGCTACCCTTGTGTCAAATCCATGGATTGAGAGCCAAAAACTGCAGACATAGAATTTAAAATGGACTGGAAAGAAAGATTATACATCTGATCAGTTTCTGTGTCTGTGCTGCAATTGGCACGTCCATAGCTCTCGTTCTTGGCAATGTTAGGGAAGCTTTTACTTCACTGAGGACAGTAATGGAGCATATGACAGCTTTGTTGCAATCTGCTCCTGAAAAGCAGCCAGGCACCAGCCGGTGCGTGCTTCTCCACAGGAGCATGAGCTGCAACTGTGGTAAGTTCGGGCAGACGGTAGTCAACACCCTACTTAGTGTCTGCTGTTCCTACAATTCAGACCCTGGCCATAAATTGGTGACTATCTCATTGACACCTGTCTTTCTCAACTTCATTCATGAGGATGATGGAGATGGTAATTTCAACTAAGAATCAAAGGTGTTTCATTCACAAAATACATTGTGTAAAGCAGCTTTTTTCCAATGTGTAATACACACAGATTCTCCCCTGAGACAGATAGGGGCTCTTTGAAATGTTACACCTTAAATATCATTGCACAATGAGCAGATAGTCTCATGGTACAATTCTTAAAGCGATACCAACCCAATAATAGTATATTATACATATTTTGATGGTGCCAATAATACTAGCCACAATTCTAGTAGGTTTAAAATGGTTATGGGAAAGGATAGAACAAGTCTGCAGGTTAAAGTCCTGAAATGGAGCAGAGCCAAAATTGAGGGCATTGGGCAGAATTGAGCTACGATCAACAGGGTGACTCTACTTAAAGGCAAAGGAACAGTTGGAAGGTCGAAGGCTTTTAAAAGTCTCTAATCAAGAGTCCAGGGGCAGTTTGTTCCTGTTAAGGGGAAGGTAATAATTCATCAGTTAATAACTCATCAGGGATGATTGATAAGTTTGTGGCTTAAGGTAGAAGGAGATGCGTTATTAACTTCAAACTTTCTGCATAATCACTCAAAGAGTTGAACTGCATGTGCATGCAATGAGAGCTGTGTAACTCATCTCCTTCTACCTTAGACAACAAACTTATCAATCACCCATCTGTGGACACTTTCTGGAGGTCCACGATCCATATGCTCCATGATCGCTGGACTAAGTGTGTAAATGTAGGAGGGGACTATGTTGAAAAATAAATGTGCTAGGTTTTCTAAAATTGACTCCTTCTACCGTAGGCCACAAACTAATCAATCACCCCTCGTAAGTTGACAAGAGATAGTGAGGCTCTGGTAAGGAAAGAGAAGGAAGCATAAATTGAGCTTAGACAGCTACAAACCCCATTTCCAGAAAAGTTGGGATATTTTCCAAAATGCAATAAAAACAAAAATCTGTGATATGTTAATTCATGTGAACCTTTATTTAACTGATAAAAGTACAAAGAAAAGATTTTCAATAGTTTTACTGACCAACTTAATTGTATTTTGTAAATATACACAAATTTAGAATTTGATGGCTGCAACACACTCAACAAAAGTTGGGAGAGAGTTAAAATAAGATTGAAAAGTGCACAGAATATTCAAGTAACACCAGTTTGGAAGACTCCACATTAAGCAGGCTAATTGGTAGCAGGTGAGGTAGCATGACTGGGTATAAAAGTAACGTCCATCAAAGGCTCAGTCTTTGCAAGCAAGGATGGATCGTGGCTCACCCTTTTGTGCCAAAATTCGTGACAGAATTGTTAGTCAGTTCAAAAGGAACATTTCCCAATGCAAGATTGCAGAGAATTTAGGTCTTTCAACATCTACAGTACATAATATTGTGAAAAGATTCAGAGAATTCAGAGACATCTCAGTGCGTAAAGGGCAAGGTCGGAAACCACTGTTGAATGTGCATGATCTTCGAGCCCTCAGGTGGCACTGCCTAAGAAACCATCATGCTACTGTGACAATTATAGCCACCTGGGCTCGGGAGTACTTCGGAAAACCATTGTCACTTAACACGGTCCATCGTTGCATCCAGAAATGCAACTTGAAACTGTATTACACGAGGAGGAAGCCATACATCAACTCTATGCAAAGGTCTCAGCCTGAAACATTAATTTTTTACTCTTGTCCATAGATGCTGCCTGGCCTGCTAAGCTTCTCCATCACTTTTTGTGTGTTGCTTGGATTTCCAGCTTCTGTAAATGTTCTTGTCCAAGTGCAGCTCCAGAACTTTTTTTAAAATTTCTGTATTTTCACTTGTTATTTTAATTTAACTGTTTAGGATACATATTGTGGTGACCATTTGGTCCATGATGACGGATGAGAAAGGCTTGTTTAACTCAACAGCTGTTTTTATTGCAACAAGCACAAAAAACAGACGAGGCACTATGACCTGTGGAGACCCACTCGGTGACATACAGAAGGGGGAGGTGATGATCACACACCCTGGTTACAGTCAGGGTGATCCACAAACACATATGTGAATAATTGTATAAACTAAGCTAAAATGTAACAATAAATGTATTCGAACATCCCACTATAATCCCATGCCCCTGCCATTCTGGAGCACTACACTGCCCCCTCCTGAGGGGTGAGCCATCCATGGCAACCCCAGAGTCCACAACAAAGTCCAAACGTCCCAGTGGTGGTTGATGCTGCGGCCTTGGGTGCTGAGAGGTGTCTGTAGCGGACCCACCCCAATGGGAGGCACTATTTGGTGAGGCAAGAGGCAGGGCATCCGGAGTGTCAATTCTTTCCTTCAGCCTTGCTGGATTGGTGGTGGCTGAGGGCCAATATGGTGCCTGCCAGTCCCAGTGCAGCATAACTGCCTTCCACCACTCAGGCAACAGCACCCAACATACCACATCGGTGGTCCAGTCAAGCACCTCCCCTTCCTTTAGCTTCCAAACTTGGGGGATAGTTCCTTCTTCTGGGTGGGGCAGGAGACCCATACTGGGGCCTCCACCAGGTATTGCTGCATTGGCATCCTAAACTGGCATTCCAGCCCCTTCTGGGACATACAAGCATTGTAGCAGCACATGAACATCCTTCTGAACTTCTTCTGAACCCCCTTCAATTCCAGCACATCTTTTCTCAAATGAGGAGCCCAAAACTGTTCACAATACTCAAGCTGGGACTCACCTATGCCTTATAAAACTTCAGCATTACATCCCTGCTCTTGTATTCTAGACCTCTTGAAATGTATGCTAACATTGCATTTGCCTTCCTCACCACCGACTCTACCTGTTAGTTAACCTTTAGGATGTTCTGCACAAGTCCCTTTGCATCTCAGATATTTGGATTTTTGCCCATTTAGAAAATAGTCTGCACATTTATTTTCTACTACCAAAGTGCATGACCATGCATCTTCCGACATTGTATTTCATTTGCCATTCTCGTTCCCATTCTCCAGATCTGAGTAAGTCCTTCTGCAGCCTACCTGTTTCCTCAACACTACCTGCCCCTTCACCAATCTTCATATTATCTGCAATCTTTGCAACAAAGCCATCTATTCCATCATCTACGTCATTGATATACACCATAAAAAGAAGCGGTCCCAACACCGACCCCTGCAGAGCACCACTTGCCACTGGCAGCCAAACAGAAAAGGATCCTTTTATTCCCACTCACTGCCTCCTATCAATCAGCCAATGCTCTAACCATACCAGCAATTTTCCTGTTAACTTAACTTAACTTGGTAAGCAGCCTCATGTGTGGCACTTTGTCAGAGGCTTTACGAAAATCCAAATATACAACATCCACTGCATCCTCTTTATCTATCCTACTTGTAATCTCCTCATAGAATTGCAACAGGTTTGTCAGGCAAGAATTTCCTTAAAGGAAATCATGCTGACTTTGTCCTATCTTGTCCTCTGTCACCAAGTACTCCATAACCTCATCCTTAACAATCGACTCCATCAACTTCCCAACCACTGAGGTCAAGCTAACTGGTCTATAATTTCCTTTCTGCTGCGTTTCTCCTCTCCTAAAGAGTGAAGTGACATTTGCATTTTCCCAGTCCTCTGGCACTATGCCAGAGTTCAATGATTTCTCAAGTCAAGTCAAGTCAAATCACTTTTATTGTCATTTCGACCATAACTGCTAAGTACAGTACATAGTAAAAATGAGACAACGTTTTTCAGGACCATAGTGTTACATGACGCAGTACAAAAACTAGACTGAACTATGTAAAAAACAACACAGAGAGAAAAAAAACCAACTACACTAGACCACGGACCTACCCAGGACTGCATAAAGTGCACAAAACAGTGCAAGCATTACAATAAATACATTACAATCATATTTTTTTTTAAAGATCCAACATGATCTCTACCGTGAACTCTTTCAGAATCTTAGGATGCAGTTCATCTGGCCTGGGTGACTTATGCACCCTTAAGTCTTTCAGCTTTTTGAGCATCTTCTCCATTGTAATAGTAACTGTACTCACTTCTCTTCCCCCACACCCTTCAACATCTGGCACCTTACTAGTGTCTTCCACAATGAAGACTGATGCAAAATACTCATCTGCCATCTCCTTGGCCCCCATTATTATTTCTCTTGCCTCATTTTCTAGAGGTCCTATATCCACTCTTATCTCCCTTTAATATTTTATATACTTATAAAAAGCTTTTACTATCCACTTTGATATTGTTTGCTAGCATGCTTTCATATTTCATCTTTTCCCTCATAATGATTCTTTTAGTTGCTCTCTGTAGGGTTTCAAAAGCTTCCCAATCCACTGTCTTCTCACTAATTTTTGCTTTGTTGTATGCCCTCTCTTTTGCTTTAACATTAACATTGAATTCCCTTGGCAACCATGGTTATACTATTTTGCCATTTGAGTTTTTCTTCATTTTTGGAATACATCTGGACTGCACCTTCCTTATTTTTCCTGGAAACTCATACCATTACTGCACTGCTGTCATCTCTGCCAGCTTCTCCTTCCAATTTACATTGGCCAGCTTCTCTTTCATACCACTGTAATTTCCTTTACTCCCCTGAAATACTGCTACCTTCTCCCTATCAATTTTCAAGTTGATTGTAATCACTGTCTCCTAATGGTTCCTTTACCTTAAGCTCCCTAATCACCTCTGGTTCATTACATTACACCCAATTGAATATAACTGATTCCCTAGTAGGTTCAACAACAAACTGCTCTAAAAAGCCATCTCATAGGCATTCAACAAACTCACTCTCTTGGAATCCATTTCCAACCTGATTTTCCCAATCGACCTACATGTTGAAATCCCCCATGACTATTATAACATTGCCCTTTTAGCATGCTTTTTCTATTTCCTGTTGTAATCTGTGGTCCACATCTCAGGTACTGTTGGGGGGCCTGTACATAACTACCATCAGAGTCCTTTTACCCTTGCAGTTTCTTAATTCAACCCACAAGGATTCAACAACTTCTGATCCTATGTCACATCTTTCTACTGATTTGATGCCATTCTTTACCAGCAGAGCTAAGCTACCCCCTCTGCCTACCTTCCTATCCCTCCAATACAATATATAATCTTGGACAGGATTTAGAAGGATTCTTCCTGGACAAGAGGGCCTGACTCTTGAGGGTAGCAGGTAGTCACACTGGATCTTCATTCCATGGAGTGCAGAAGAAGACGGCGTGACCTCACGGTATTTTATAAAATCATGAGGGGTATGGTTAAGGTGGATGGTCATAGTGCTTTCAACTGATTTGAAGAGTCCAAAATGAGAGGACACAGATACAAATCCCTGTGAAATGTGTGTGTTTTGCCCTGTCCTCTGTTTCTCTCACACAGTCCAAAGATGTACTGTGCAGGTTAATTGGCCATTGTAAATTGTCCCATAATTAGGTTGGAGCAAATCGGGTTTGTGAGTTGCTGGGATGGCATGACTCAAAGGATCAGAGGGGCCTAATCCAAATAAACAAATTAAGATAAGAGGGGAAAGATAAAAGAGATCTGAGCGGTAACTTCATTACACAGAAGTTAAGGAGTAGTTGAAATAAGGTGCCAGACAAAATAATCAAGGCAGATACAATATTACTTAAGAGGCATTTGGAGCGTTACATAGAGGAGTGGAGCTTGGAGGGTTATGGGGTGATTGAGGGCAAATGGGACTAGCAAGTAGGTTGCTGTAGTCAGCCTGAACCAGTTGGGACAAAAAGGCTTTTCCTTTGTGATTCCATGACTCAATTCCCTGTAATTTACTTTAGAAATGAATGAAGTTTTTATTTAGCAATGAGTGTTGATTGATTTTTTAAGCATACAGTACATACAATAGTAATTGCACACTTGATAGTCGAAAAGTGATGATGAAACAAGTGGTTTTGTTGAGTCACTTACATCTTTTAAAAGTCAGAATGCCACTTGTTCAGATCTTGTCAAATCCAAAAGCACATTAAAACTGGCAGATGTTGTGCATTTCTCTCACTCCCTCTAGTGACAAAATGTACATTTGATAACATACAAGTAAAAAAAAATTCCTTTTGTCTTTTGTTGATGAATTGGTGACTATGTCGCCTTTACTTTGTCATCACTCTGTCTCCTTATTTTTCTATACTACTGTGGAGACACAGTGGTCTGACTACAAAACTGTCTCATTTACCATTCTGCACAAAGCCTTCTCTTTGGAATGAAGCACAATTCAATTTTTTTGGAATTCTTCCCTCAGAAGAATAGCTGTTGGATGTAAGTCACAAGATAAAAAACTCCCAAGAACTAACTCCAGCCAATATCGCTTCCTGCCAGAAGTAAGTTACCATGAAAGGAGGGCCATCTGTATCTAACAAAGGTTTTCTCAACATAATTGCTGAGCCCTTGATTCCATTAAGGAAGTAGCAGGACATGGAATGGCATAAGAAGCACGACATTGGGAAGGAGTCGGTGATTCACGACCACTTTGGATTTTGGCCTGACTTCTGTCTAAATGTCAGTACAGTGGTTAATTATGAAATTCCAGCATCTCCTCACATACAGCAAAAGATCCACCAGTTCTACATGTTTTACATTAGATTTGGTACAGAAAGAGTATCACTTTTCATTTGAATGAAGCAGAACAGCTGTGAAGAATCTATGTGAGTTGGTCTAAGACTAAGGAGTATTGGTTTAGATTATTTAATGGTTTCAATTGTTTAAAACATTCTTTGAGTATTTCTTTTTATTTTTTAAAGAAAGCATTCATTTGAAGGTCATCAGTAGTTTTTAAAATATTTTCTGAATAGGTTTAAACATTTCTGAGTGCCATAAGCTTTCAGAAACATTTCTAAAGTCCAACAGTCTGCTAGTTTGCTGCGTGGCAAAGTGTTTTTCTGTATTTTTGTGGATAGGGTTTGTTCCCATTCCTCCCCTTGATTGACTAGAAGGAACATCTGCACTGCAAGGCCATGCAGCTGAAGTTTGGGACTGCTGAGGGAGAACAAAATTAGAGCTATGAGGATTCCTGCAGCATCTAGTTACTTTGTGTTCTCTGTCTCAAAGGCCGACATCAGAACGTCTTTCAAGAGGGTGAACCCTCACAAGGCAACAAGCCCCAATTCAGTATCTGGTGGGACTCTGAAAACCTCTGCCAATCAACAGGCAGGTGTTGTCAAAGACATTTCCAGTCTCTTATTGCTCCAATTAGAAGTTCCTACCTGCTTCAAGAGGGCAACAATCATACCAGTGCCCAAGAAGAACAAGGTGAGCTGCCATAATGACAATCACCCAGTAGCTCACACATCATAAGGAAGTGCTGTGAGAGTTTGGTTACTGATAGAATTAACTCCTGTCTGAGCAAGGACATGGACCCACTGCAACTCACTTATCACCACAATAGATCTACAGCAGGTGTGATCTCGTTGACCTTGAATCACCTGGACAATACAAATACATGTCAGGGTGCAGTTTATTGAGTACAGCTCTGCATTTAATGCAATCATTCTCACAGTTCTGATCAAAGAGCTCCAAAACTTGGGCCTCTGTACCTCAATCTGCAACTGGATCCTCAGCTTCCTCACTGGAAGACCACAGTCTGTGCAAATCAGGACTGACATCTCCAGCTTGCTGACACACCTCAAGGATGTGTGCTTTACCCACTGCTCTAATTCTCCCTACACCCATGACTATGTGGCTAAGCGCAGCTCAAATGCTATCTGTAAATTTGCTGACAACCCATCTATTGCTGGCTTCAAATGATGACAAGAAGACATCCAGGAGTGAGATAGATCAGCTAATTGAGTGGTGTCACAGCAAGAACCTTGCACTCAACATCAGTAAGACCAATAATTTGATTGTGGACTTCAGAAAGGGTAAGACAAGGAAACATACACCGGTCCTCAGTGAGGGATCAGAAGTGGAAAGAATGACCAATTTCAAGTTCTTGGGTTTCAACGTCTCTGAGCATTTATCCTGGGCCTAACATAATGATGCAGTTACAAAGAAGGCACAATAGTGGCTATATTTCATTAGGAGTTTGAGGAGATTTGGTATATCACCGAAGATACTCATCAAAACCAGCAGGTTTACAAACAGATGATGGGTGTAACATGAATGTAAGGAAGGACAAGCCAGTGATTGGGTACACATGTAGATAGAGCACAAAGTTAAGTTGTACCACAGAGGCAAAATTCAAAAGAGCGAAGAATGCAGGACTGAAGGTGTTGTATTTAAATGCACGCAGCAGTCGGAATAAGGTGGATAAACTGATAGCGTAGTTAGAGATCGGTCGGTATGACATTGTGGGCATTACTGAGTCATGCCTGAAAGAAGGCCATAGTTGGGAGCTTAACATTAAAGGATATACTTTGTATCGAAAGAATAGACAGGAAGGCATAGGCGGTGGTGTGGCTCTGTTGGTAAGAGATGGAATTACATCTTTAGAAAGTGGTGACATAGGGTCAGAGAATGTTGAATCTTTGTGGGTGCAGCTAAGAAATTGTAAGGGTGAAAAAAAAAACATTATGGGAATTATATATAGGCCTCCAAATAGTAACCAAGATGTAGGGTTGAGATTGCAAAGGGAGCTGGAAAAGACATGTAATAAGGATAATGACACAATTTAAATAGGCGAATTCAGTATCGAAGAGGATTGGGAAAATCAGGTTGGTATCAGCTCACAAGAGAGGGAATTTGTTGAATGCTTTTTTAGAGCAACTTGTGCTTGAGTCTACTCAGGGAAAGGTTATCTTAGATTGGGTGTTGTGAAATAACTCAGACTTTATTAGGGAGCTTAATGTAAAAGAACCCTTAGGAGACAGTGAACATAATATGGTTGAATTCATACTGCAACTTGAGTGGAAGAAGCATAACTCACTTTTATCTGTATCTCAGTGAAGTAGAGGGAATTACAGAAGCATGAGAGAGGAGCTTGCCCAGGTGGATTGGAGGAGGATGCTGGCAGGGATTTCAGCCAAGCAGTGATGGCTGAAGTTTCTGGGAATAGTTCACAAGGCGCAGGTTAGATACAACCCACAGAGAAAGAAGTTCTCAAATGGCAAGGGCAGGCAACTGTGGCTGTCAAAGGAAGCTAAAGAATGTACAAAAACCAAGGAATAGACACTTAAGGTAGCAAAAGTGAGTGGGAAGTTGGATGACTGGGAAGCTTTTAAAATCCAACAAAAGCCAACTAAAAAGCAATAAGAAGGGAAAAGATGAAATATGAGGACAAACTATTCAATAATATAAAGCAGGATACCAAAAGTTTTTGCAGTTATATAAAGAGTTAAGGGGAGGTGAGAGTTGATATTAGAACATTGGGAAATAATGCTGATGAGGTAGCAATGGGGGAATAAAGAAATGGCAGATGAACTTAATAGATACTTTGCATCTGTCCTCACATTGGAAGACACTAGCAGTGTGCCAGAGGTCTGTGAGTGTCAGGGAGCAGGAGTGAGTGCCACTGTTATTACAAAGGAAAAAGTGCTAGGTAAACTCAGAGGTCTTAAAGTGGATAAGTCACCTGGGTCAGATGGACTACATCCCAGAGTCCTGAGAGAGGTTGCTGAAGAAATAATGGACGCATTGGTCATGAAATTTCAAGAATCACTTGATTCTAACATGGTCCCAGAGTACTGGAAGATTGTAAATGTCACTCCACTCATTAAGAAGAGAGGAAGGCAAAAGAAAGGAAATTATAGGCCAGATAGCATAACATCAGTGGTTGGGAAAGTTTTGGAATCTATTATTAAGGATGAGGTTTTAAGGTACTTGGAGACTCATGATGTAGTAAGTCAAAGTCAACATGGCTTCTGTAAAGGGAAATGTTGCCTGACAGATCTGTTAGACTTCTGGAAGTCACAAGCAGAGTGGAACAAAGGAGAGACAGTGGATGTCATTTGGTTGGATTTCTAGAAGACATTTGATAGATCCCACACATGAGGCTGCTTAACAAGATCAAATCCTATGGCATTACAGAAACGATACTGGCATGCATAGTGGAATGGCTGACAGGTAGAACACAGTGAGTGGAAATAAAAGGGGCCTTTTCTGGTCAGCTGCCAGTATCTAGTGGTGTTCCTCAAGGGTCAGTATTGGGATCGCTGGTTTTCACATTGTTTATCAATGATTTAGATAATGGAATTGATGGCTTTGTGGCAAAGTTTGCAATGATACGAAGATAGGTGGAGGGGTAGGTAGTGCTGAGGAAGCAATGCGATTGCAGCAGGACTTAGACAAATTGGAAGAATGGGCAAAAAAGTGGCAGATGAAATACAGTGTTAGGAAATGTACGAAAATGCATTTTGGTAAAAGGAACAATAGTGTAGACTGGTATTTGAAGGGGAGAAAGTTCAAACATCAGAGGGACTTTGGAGTCCTCATGCAAGACTCCCAGAAGTTTAATTCACAGTTTGAAACTGTGGTAAAGAAGGCAAATGCAATGTTGACATTTATATCAAGGGGAATAGAATATTTTAAAAAAAGGAAATGATGCTGAAGCTTTAGAAGACTCTAGTCAGGCAGAATTTGAAGTATTGTCAATAGTTTTGGGCCCCTTATCTCAGAAAGGATGTGTTGTCTTTGGAGAGAGTCCAGAGGAGGTACACGAGAATGATTTCAGGAATGAAGGGGTTAATATATGAGGAGCTTTTGGCAGCTTTGGGCCTTTATTCACTGGAATTAAAAGAATGCAGGGGGATCTCATTGAAACTTGCGGAATGTTGAAAGGACTAGAGAGGGTGGATGTGGAGAGAATGTTTCCTATGGTGTGGATATCCAGAACCAGAGGGCATAGCCTCAAAACTGAGGGGCAACTCTTCAGAACAGAGGCAAAGAGGAACTTTTTTTAGCCAGAGAGTAGTAAATCTGCCACAGTCTGTGGTGGAGACCAAGTCCGTGGGTATATTTAAGGCGGAAGTTGATGGTTTCTTGATTGGTCAGGGCATCAAAGGATATGGCAAGAAGGCAGGTGTATGGGGTTGAGTGGGATTCGGGATCAGCCAAGATGGAATGGCGGAACAGACTCGATGGGCTGAATGGCCTAATTCTGCTCCTGTATCTTATGTTCTTATGGTTGTACTGTGGAAAGTATTCTAACTGGCTGCATCACTGTCTGGTATGGGGAGGCACTGGACGATTGAAAGAAGTTGCAGGATGTTGTAAACTTAGTCATCTCCATCATGGGCACCTGCCTCCCCAGCTTCCAGGATATCTTCAAGGAGTGAGTCCTCAAAAAAGCGGTGTCCATCATTAAGGAGACCCATCACCCAGGACATGCTCTCTTCTCATTGCTATTCAGATTCAGATTCAGTTTATTGTCATTTAGAAACCACAAATGCAATGCAGTTAAAAAATGAGACAACGTTCCTCCAGAATGATATCGCAAAAATGCATGACAAAACAGACTACACCAGAAAATCCACATAACGTTTGGCAATCCCCAATCCAGAGTCCGGAGAGGCTGCTGCGTATTAATATCGCGCTACCTTCTTAGCGCGTTCCCCGGAAAGGAGCTCCAAATCCACCAGACAAAACAAGATCAAAAACTAAAGCTACAAGACCTGCAGAAAACCACATAGTTACAACATATAGTTACAACAGTGCAAACAATAGCATAATTGATTAGAAACAGAACATGGGCACAGTAAAAATAGTCCAAAGATGTTTAAAGACTATAAGTTCAAAAGAAACCACCACACAGTTTCCAGAAGTCCTCAGGGTCCCAATAGACTTGTCATCTCACCCCGGCGGCAGAAGGGAATACCCCCGCTATGGACTTACACGCCACCGCCTGACTCAGCCTCGCAGACGCAGCACACAATGAAAGCGCCGTCCGACTCAGCCTCGCAGACGCAGCACACACTGAAAGCGACCTGACCGCAGCGGACTCCGAGTCCGTCAAACCTCCGAGCCTCCGACCATCCCCTCAGGCGCAGCTTCTCCGAGCACCATCCTCTGCCGAGCGTATTAAGACAGCCCCGCCATCGGCAATGCGACCCCGAGGACTGTGGGCCTGTTCTTCCCAGCAGAGACCCAGACCTCACAGCAACGAAGAAGATCTTCCTGGAGATTTTCAGATGTTCCTCCATGCTCCCACGTCCGTTTTTCAGCCGATTATGATTGCGCACGGCACCCCGCTTCACAAATAACATATAACAGATAATCAGCTCTGGAGTGGCCGCTGCAAGCTGCGTCGCACCGCCATCTTGGCCATCGTGTCACTATCACGAGGACGGAGGTGCAAGAGCCTGAAGACACACACTCAAAAATTCAGGAATAGCTTCTTCCCCTCTGCCATCACAATTCTTTCACATAACAACAAATTTCACAACATATGCCAATGATATAAAACCTAATTCTGATTCTGATTTTTTTTAATGAACAAGTTGCTCTCAAGGGAACTGCATTAGGGTGTTGGTGAGCTTCACCAGCAATCAGCACTGAACATGGGCAGCTTGCTCAACTGCCAAAGAATCATATAACATACAAAATGGTCCTTTAGCCCACTGAGTTATTGCTAACTATCATGCACACTGTAAAATAATCCCATTTTTATAGATAAGATTAATATCTATAATTTTTTGGAGCTCAAGACCAGAGGGACTAGGCTTAAAGTGAGAGGGAAATTTTTTAAAGGGAGCTGAGAGGCAAATTTTTCACACCAAGGATGGTCCATGTATGGAATGAGCTGGCAAAGGAAGCGATCATGGCAGGCACACTTTTGACTCCTAAAAGACATTTGGATAGGAACATGGATAGGCAAGGTTTAGAGGGATATGGTCCAAACTCAGGCAAATGGGAGCAGCTCATTTCAGTGCTTCAGCTGGCATGGATGAATTTTGCCTACGGACTTGTTTTTGTGTCATGCATAGTTTTATGAATCCATGACTCAATTATGCCATTATGTTAGTATTTGAATTTCATTAGCCTTATATCCAAAAAAGGGGGAAAACTCTTCCCACAGATGCAGGTTGTTTGTTTCCAGTGTTAAGTGTTTCCAGTGTTTTTTCACCTCTGATTTCCAGCTTCTGCATTTCTTCTGATTTCCATTCAAACTCATCTTTACCGAGAATGTTAGAGGGAATCCCTCACCTGCTTATTAACACGCCCCCCCCCCCGCCCCCCATTCTCAAATCACACACTTACACTTGGGGTAATTTACTGTGGCCAACAAACCTACTGAGTAGGATGTCCTTAGGATATGGGAGGAAACTGGTGCACTTGGAGGAAACCCATGCAAACTCCACACAGCCTGGAAAGACAAATGCTCAGGAGCAAGAAAAGTCTACCAAGACTTGAACTGAGTCCCTCACAAGCAAAGCCCTTTCCACCACTGAGAACGTTTACATGGAGTGGTGCCACAAGAAAGCAGCATCAGTCATCAAAGATCCTACCATCCCAGCCATGTTCATTTTTCACTATTACCATCAGGCAGGAGATACAAAAGTTTAGGCCAGGTTCAGGATAGTTATTACCTTACAACCATCCAGCTCCTGAACTGACAGGGATAACTTCATTCACCACTACTCTAAACTGATTCTATGACCTGTAGACTCACTTTCAAGGATTCTTTACAACTAGTTCTTAGTATTATTTTTATTTGCAATTTGTCTTCTTTTGCGCATTGGTTAGTTGTCAGTCTTTGTGCAAATTTATTCTTAAAATTCTATTACATTTCATTTTTTTGCATTATAAATGCCTTCAAGAAAATAAATCTCAATGTAGTATATGTTATCATATGCATATTTAATAATAAATTTACTTTGAACTTTGCTTGTAGCTGCTTGTAGCAGTAATGTGCCCTGAAATTCTCAAAGTAACATACACTGCCAGTTAATGAGAGTAAACGTAGGAGGTTTGGAGCTGCAGTAAACATATTATAATATGTTAATAAGCTCAGACAGGAGCAGGCTGGGCCATAAAACAAGCCTGGAGTTTGGAGTTGCATCATCAGCTAGTCCAGAGTTCGATACCAAAGACTGAAGCCCAAAGGTTAATCAGAAGTCCAAAAGTTGAAGCCCAGTGGCTGAAGCTTGGTGTCAGGAAGCTGGAGACCTGGACGCCTGTCCTGGAGTTGGAGAACTGTTTGTCAAGATGGGTGGATGGGAAGAAGGAAAAGAGCTTGTGTTGCTTGTTGTGTTCTGTGTTATTCTGCCAAGCATTGTGGGCATCCTATGTTGGGGCTGGAATGTGTCTTAGCACTTGCAGGCTGCCCCCAGCACATCCTTAGGTGTGTTGGTTGTTAACGGAAATGGCACATTTCATTGTATACTTCGATGTGCTAAATTAATCTGAATCTGAAACCACAATGAAATTTATGGGGTGGATTGTGTTGGGTTGGGTGGGGGGATTTGGTGATAGTTTGGGCCAATATATTTTTTTTGCCCCACTTCTATGCCCACCCAAATGCTGCAATTATACCAATAATGTGTAGAAATCCAGGAACAAACTTCTTGAAGCTTAGAAGCAAGGTAGTGCATTCAGAAGAATGCTTGCCTTTCGATTCTGTCTCACCAACTAGTTGTACCTCTGCTTCTCTCCTTCATCTCTGCACACATTAGTTCCCTGTTTGCCTTCTCCAAGTAACTGAATGGACCCTGAAATCTCACTAGGATGGAGATGCAGTAAGGGAGGAAGTGCCCCCTTCAGCCCCCTCCCCCCACCCCGCCATCACTCCAGCCAGATTCCACAGACCTTGGTAGGTGCAGAATTTCAGGCTTATTACTGATGCTGTTACTTGCTGGCTCACAGCCTTGCAATGACTGTATATACATGGATAGAGATAACTGTGCAGTCTGTTCACCAGATGGCTCCATTTGAAAAACCCACAGATTAAAACTGCTATTAGCTTTTCCGGTAATGAAACTGACTTTATGACACCACATAACTGGCAAGTGAGATGGTCATTAGTGAGAATATAAAACCTTTCTTTTCACGTGGAATTATTAAACTTGTGCTTTAAACACCCCTCTCCCTTTGCGCCTTGCTGACCAAGACCTTTCTCAATAAACAGCAACAATAAACAAATCAGCCTTCTGCAACCATCACCATATGTTCCTACATAAAAACAATCAATGATAAGCAGCTCCCTGAATGACCGTACTTATATACCCATTGAGGAGACATCACTGAACAAGCAAGTGGCAATGAGCTGTATTTTTGACTATTGGGGGCATAGCAATGGAAATACTTATTATCATGGGTATAAATTGTTTCAGTAGCATGATGGTCATTTTAATCTTTATTAGCTATTATACATGGAGTCTAATTTTGATGCAGAATCTGGATTCATTGTCACATGCTCTTTTGCACGCAATTTATTCACAATTGAGATAGGATGTTTACTAGAATTGCCTGAAAATTGATGATTATGTAATAATCTCTAAGTTAATTTGCTGTAGTGTCAAGATGCTGCCTTCATGTATATTTGCTTGCACTCTGAGGAAGCAGTGTGCAAAGGATGGAACTGTGGGCATTAATTACAGTGTGCATCAAAGAGAAGCCAAAACTGTGTCAGTTTATTCTCTTCAAAATGGTCTCAGTTTCTTAGCTGAGTGTAGTTCAGATGAATCCCCATCCAAATTATACTACACAAGTTGTGTCATTTCATAATTCAAACTCAGCAGTTTCCATTTTTTTCCAGTGGCCATAAAGGCTCAATATAATTATCCTGGAAAACTCAAGAAAATTAAAATAAGGCAGATTAATCTGGAACGTTGTGTTCTATTACACTTCGAGATCGGAGCTCGGGGTCATGATTAAGAAAGTGAAAGGTAATCGTGGGACAAGCACTGGAAAATTCTTCTTCAGTCAATATGCAACCCATGTGCAGAATAAACATCTTGGTGGAGCACGGAAAGAAAAACTCTGGAATATTTAGGAGACAATCGGATGCCATAAAGGAAGACATAACTTTGTATTGGATAGAGGAGAGGAAAAAATCTGAATAGCTCTTTTCAGAGGAACTGGCACAGGTGCAAGCTTTTTCTGTGCCGCAAGCTCGTCGAGTGATACAGCACAGAAACAGGCTCTTCAGCCCAACTGGTCCCAACTGACCAAGATGCTCCATCCAAACTAGTCCCTTTGGCCTACAACTTTCCAAACCTTTCCTATCTCTATATCTGTCCAACTGTGTTTTAAAAGTAGTTATTATACCTGCCTTAACCCTTTCCTCTGGTGCTTCATTGCACATGCATACTGCTCTCTGTGTAAAAAAAAGTTGGCACTTTAAATCTGATTAAATATTTCCCTTCTCACTTTAAATCTATGCCCTCTGGCTCTTAATTCCCCAAACCTGGGAAAAAGAATGCATTCACCATACCTGTGTATTTTCATGATTTTATAAACACCTATGAGATCATTCCTCAGTCTTCTACATTCCCAGGTAGAGCCCTGTCCAACAGCCCTGTCCCATAACTTAGTCCTTCAAGTCCTGACAAGATCCTTGTAATCCTTTCCTGCGCACTTACCAATTTACATGTCCTATAAAAAAGATCTCTCCTACATCTTGCTGCATAATTTTACAAAAATGGGCTGAAGAGACTCCCTCATCTGCAATTGTCCAGTGTCCTCACTAGAGCAAACTTGCATGTTGCTAAGAAAGCATAAGGCTCTGTAGATGCTGTGTTTTGAAAACGGTCTAGTAATTAAATTCGTAACCACTGACCCTCGAACTCCTGGGATGAGACAGTGAAATGGTGGGAATGCTGGCAGATCAGTGATGGGTCTGGCTTTTAGCCCATTTCTCTCAGACACCACTAAGCTTGTCAGCCCCTCTAGGGTGCAGCCACAGCTGCAAGATGTTGGAGGATCCTTGCCATTTCTGGCCTTGGCGGTGGGAAAAGCCACCTTGGAGTATGTGTGGTCTGTGGCTGAATGCAGAATACCAATCAGCTTCTCTACAAGAATTTCAGGATGCAATTGCCACTCATCCGCAAACACATTGCCCCTTGCAACACTGGATCTCCAGAAGCAGTGACAAGTCTTGGTAACTGTAGGAACTATTGCCCACTGAGGTCTCACTGCTACATTCAGACCACAGCATAGAACTACGCTATGAACTCAACTTCAATCTAATTTCCTATTGATAAGCACTGAGTGTGAAGTAAAATGAAACTTTCATAAACCTTTGAGTAAATGGGCTGCATATACAACATTTAGTACTTTTAATATTAAATAATATGAACCAAAGCTTGGTGGGCTGGAGGAGTGAGATAATGTCTTTCTAACACTGTAACATAAAATAAAGAGGAGCATTATGTGCTGCCAATATAACAAATGGTCACTAAAGCCAGCTGAAAATTTCATATGAATACTGTGTATCCAAATCCTCCATTTCTTGTTCTCCGCTCACCACTTGTCTAAATAGAAATAAATCATTACCAAATGCCTAGTCTTATTTGGAAAGGATTTACTTCAAAGCAAACAATTGCAAAACAGAGACCTTTCATTGATTCTGGCAATAAAGATGGCTAACAGATTAAAACCATTTCTTTTTAATGTTGCAACCTCAGGATTTAATGCAAATTACTTCTATGATCATGTTAACAAAAAGAAAATTACCAAATGAAACGTTAAACAGGCCTTCCAAAACACAATATTGGAGCTGTTCTTGGCATGTTTACTGTGACATTTTCCCATTGTGAAGCTTTCATTTAAATGGATAAAGATACTTTAAAAGGCTGTTCTGAAATCTCTTATATATTGGCCATTATGGAGCTACAGTACTATACATAGATCAGAGCCGACCATATTTTATGCTGATTCCACAGGTCTCAATAGCTGTAACTGCTGTTGGAAGGCAAGTAGTAGTGGGCTAGGTGGAGTTCAGTCAATATTTCTGACCTCTACCTTTACGCTTTGATGTGGAACACCACTTCTGAGTTTTTGATATACACTGTCAGTGGGCAAAGTTTTTTGAGGGCAGTGCCAATCTAAGAAACTATTCCGATTGCCTAAACTCAAAGCTTGCCAGTTGTAAGATGTACTGCTTAAAGTTTGGGGCAGAGGTGATCACAGGTGGGACTGGCACCTGTAGACTAACATATTGGCTTTCAGTGACTTCATGAGAAGGGGAAAATAAACCATTAAAAATATGAACAGGCATATTGTGCAAAGGCCAAAGCTGCTCCAATTTATAGACTTCTGTTTTTGACAGATTGGCCCTTTAGCTTCAGAAAATCCCTGAGCAAGGATCTTAAGCAGTCTATAACCTTGCTCAAATTTCTCCCACATTATGTTTCTAGAAGTCTGAAAGAAGTATTAATTGAAGAACATCCTTGTCAAAGCCAAATGGAGAGACAGCCTATTGCTTGACCAGTGTCATTAATCCTGAGCCGTATTAGATATTTGACCTTATTCTTGAAATTTTTGTCCAGACTTTGAAAGCTTATCTCCTGTGCAATTCCCTCATTAGACTTGTAATTTGCTTCAATCATTAGTTCAGTGTTAAGTACCATAAGATGTACTGTATATCCTATTCCGTTCGCAGATCAGGGGCATTTTCCACATAAGATGAATCAGCAATGAGATCTCCCTTGGTCCTGAGGGGAAAGCAATCTTGTTCAACTTTACCTTCTCACTAAGTTATTTATACAATTTTGTATTGCCATTATATTCTATCTAATGATAAAATCAAACACAACAGGGGCAGAGAATCTTGGTTCCACCAGGCAGAGTGAATGTTGTGTACAGTTAACCTTGTAGCTCATATACAGCTTTAGTGGCTGTTCCTTGGGATGACAATAAGATACTGCAGCTCCATCAGAGTGTTAATCACATCACTGTCTCTGTTAAACTCATTGTTCTGTTAAAGATGGCACTGGCAAAACACAGCAACACTTCATAGGCAGCAAACGAATCACTAAATATTCTATCAATTACACTTTTTCTAGACTATGATCTCTGCATATCTGCAGCCTGTAATTTCCCTTTGCGAGTTGTGCTTTTGAAACGTCTGTACGACCTGGCATTTTTGCGGTATGCTGAAGGATTCAGCAAACTGGAGTCTCAAGAATGCAGGTGCGTCGACTGCGGCCATTGCTGGAGTGGACTTGGAGCCGGATTTAAGTGGTGAGGCCTAGAGCCCAAGAGTTGAAATAGCACCATTGAGTTTATATTGCTGCTTCCCATGCTCCTCTTAACATGAATATCTTCATTCTGTCCTGCATTAAACTTCATCTGACTCACTAGCCTGTCAACACCCTCCTGAAAACTATTACTAACTCCTCACTCTTTACTGCATGTCTGAGCCTCACCACATCTCCAGCCTTGGATTGGGTTATATCCAAGTCCAGGTTGTCATTGTAAGATTCCAGGTAAGATAATGGGAACAACCCCACACTTCATGCATCCACTTCACCCCAACCCATTCTACCACAATCTTTTGAGTCTCTACATGAAGCTCATACTGACATGTTGTCACTGTATCTCAAATAAAGTCCATCAGCCCTGTATCATTTCCTATTTTAATCAAACTTCTATCTCAACTCTTATTAATCATCCAAATTATGGTTGGTTGACCATTGCATTAAAGTCAGCTTCAAAAATATGTTTCTTTCTCAAAGTTGCTGAAAATACACACATGAAGGAAGAAAGCAGAATAACTTTGCAAATCTTGGTTCGTGGCAAGCGTTTGTAATTTGAATGTTTATATCTAGAGTTTAGTCTGCAGATGGGAATACCATTTCCTTTATGTCTGACCTGAACAGCAGATGTGTGACTTTGACAGGAATCAAGGTGAAGAAGGAAACCAGCACAAATTGGAAAAATAGCCTGGGCTCAATGACTAAGATTTTTTAAGGCAGCCAGTGCATCTGCCTGACTGATGACAAGGTTTGGAAATCTCATCAGTCCGAGCCAGGCCAAGACCTCTGCTTAACATGGGTGGTCACCAGAAGAGGAAAAAAAGATTTACAAACAAATGAGTCTACAAAATGTGAGAGCCATGTATCTGGTGGATACATGCTCCAGAGCAGGAAAAGAAAAGTGGCATTCCCCGGCTGGAAGAAAATTAACCAATAACAATTGACTTATAAAACATACTACTTGAGCAAACAGATCTTATTCCTCCTAACTAAAGTGTTCATATTTTCTTTTAACCTTCAACTTGCAACCAGTTCCTGACACAACAACATAATACTTCCAGTATTTTGTAATGCTGAACATATACACATACTTTAATGCTTATAATATTAATTAAAGTTTGGTCATAATCACTTTTCGCTGATTGCAACATCATTCAGTTTCCCCACACAAAACAACTGTCAATCTGGAAGGATACAAAACAATCACCCTTGTCTTCTCATCCAAAACTGCTTGATAACCTTGCTCTTTGGCATGGTTTAAAAGGGGAATAGAGGAAATCAAAAGTCCAGCGATCTTAATGTACTCCAGTACCAACAGGCTATTCAAATTTGTGGCATGGAGAGAACATGGAGGGGCATGGAGGGATCATGGAGGGATCATGGAGGGGCATGGAGGGAGCATCAAGGGAGCATGGAGGGGCATGGAGGGATCATGGAGGAGTCATGGAGGGAGCATAGAGGGGCATGGAGGGATCATGGAGGGATCATGGAGGGATCATGGAGGGACATGGAGGGGCATGAAGGAGCATGGAAGGAGCATGGAAGGAGCATGGAGGGGCATGGAGGGATCATGGAGGGATCATGGAGGGACATGGAGGGGCATGAAGGAGCATGGAGGAGCATGGAGGAGTCACAGAGGGAGCATGGAGGGAGAATGGAGTGAAAATGGAGGTGCATGGAGGGAGCATGGAGGGATCATGAAGGGATCATGGAGGGACATGGAGGGGCATGAAGGAGCATGGAAGGAGCATGGAGAGGCATGGAGGAGTCACAGAGGGAGCATGGAGGGAGAATGGAGTGAAAATGGAGGAGTCATAGAGAGAGTATGGAGGAGTCATGGAGGGAGCATAGAGGGGCATGGAGGGAGTATGGAGGGGGCATGGGTGAGGCTTTGAAAATTGGAGACTGACAAGTAATATGGAGTAACAAGAAAGGTGGTAATTACGTTTAGATTCATAGAGTTATAGAAACGTACTGCACTGGAAAAGGCCCTTTGGCCCATTTAGTGTGCGATGAACCACTTAAACTGCCTAGTGAAATCAACCTGCACTGGGACCATAGCCCTCCATACCCCTACCATCCATGTACCTATACAAAATTCTCTTAAATGTTGAAATTGAGCTCACATGTACCACTTGCACGGTAGCTTGTTACACACTCTCATGACCCTCTGAGTGAAGAATTTTCACCTCATGTTCCCCTTGAATTTTTCACCTTTCACTCCTAACTCATGACCTCTGGTTGTAGTCCTACTCAGCCTCAGTGGAATAAGCCTGCTTGCATTTACCCTATCTATACCTCTTATAATTTTGTATATCTCTATCAAATCTCATGGGAGATTTCATTATGCAGATAGATTGAGAAAATGAGGTTGGTGCTGGATCCCAAGACAGAGAGTATTTGTAGAATGCATAGAATGCTTTTTAGAGCACTTGTGGTTGAGCCCACTAGGGGAAAGGGAATTCTTGATTGGGTTTCATGTAATGAACTAGATTTGATTAGGGAGCTTAAGGTAAAGGAGGCCTTAGGAGGCAGTGATCATAATATGATAGAAATTTGAGAGGGAGAAGCTAAAAGAGCAAAGGGAATTATATAAGCATGAGAAAGGAGCCAGCCAAAGTTGATTGGAAGGGGACACTAGCAGGGACGACAGCAGAGTAGCAATGGCTGGAGTTATTGGGAGCAATTTAGAAGATGAAGGGTAGATACATCCCAAAGAAGAAGAGTGATTCTAAAGGCAGGATGATGCAACTGTGGCTGACAAGGGAGGTCAAAGACAACATAAACACAAAATAGAGGGCAAATAATAGAACAAAAATTAATGGGAACTTAGAGGATTGAGAAGCTTTTAAAATTCAACAGAAGGCAACTAAGAAGCCATAAAGAGAGAAAAGATGAAATATGAAGGTAAACTAGACAATAATATACAAGACAATTACAAACGTTTTTTCAGATATATAAAGAGTAAAAGAGAGGTGAGAATAGATATCGTACTGCTGGAAAATGACACTGCTGAGGTAGTAATGGAGGACAAGGAAATGGCAGATGAACTGAATAAGAATCTTCCATGTGTCTTCTCTGTGGAAGACACTGGAAGTATGTCAGAACTTCAAAACATTCAAGACTGTCAGGGAGCAGAGTTGAGTGCAGTTACTATAAGTAGGGAGAAGGTGCTTGGTTAGTTGAGAGGTATGAAGGTAGATAAGTCACCTGCACCAGATGCACTAATCACAGGGTTCTGAAAAGCATAGTTGAAGAGATTGTGGAGGTATTAGTTATGATTTTTCAAGAACTATTAGATTCTGGATTGGTTCTGCAGGACCAGAAAATTGTAAATGTCACTTCACTCTTCAGGAAGGGAGGAAAGGAGTAGAAAGAAAATTATTCACCAGGTGGCTTAAACTCAGTGGTTGGGAAGATGTTGGAGTCAATTGTTAAGGATAAGTTTATGGAGTACTTAGTGACACGGGCCAAGATAGGACAAAGTCAGCATGGTTTCCTTAAGAGAAAATCTTGCTTGAAAAATCTGTTGGAATTCTTTGAGGAAAAAGCAGGCAAAGAGACAAAGGAGAGTCAGTGGATGTTACTTACTTGGATTATCAGGAGGCTTTTGACAAGGTGCCACCATCAGGATGCTTAACAAGTTGAGAATCCTTGGTATTGCAGGAAAGATACTAACATGGATATAAAATTGGCTAACTGGCAGAAGGCAAAGAGTGGAAATAAAGAGAGTCTATTCTGGTTGGCTGCCAGAGACTAGTGGTGTCTGCAGAGGTCAGTGTTGAGACTGCTTCTTTTTGTCAATAACTTGGATGATGAAATTGATGGTTTTGTGGCCAGCTTTGTGGATGATATTAAGATAGATTGAGGGGCAGGTAGTATTGAGGAATCAGGGAGGCTGCAGAAGGACTTAGACAGATTAGGAAAATGGGCAAATAAGTGGAAGATAGAATATAGTTTTGGGAAGTGTATGGTCAAAGTGTTTGGTAGAAGGAATAAAAGCATAGACTATTTTCTAACCAGGGAAAAAATTTAAAAATTCAAGGTGCAATGGAACTTGGAAGTCCCCATGTAGGATTCCCTAAAGGTTAACTTGCAGGTAGGGTTGGTGGTGAGGAAAGCAAATGCAGTGCTGGCATTCATTTCAAGAAGACTGGAATAAAAAAGCAAAGATACAGTGCTGAAGTTTTACAAAGCATTGATGAGGCCCACTTGGAGTACTATGAGCTGTATTGGGCTCCTTTGTAAGAAAGGCTATGCTGACATTGGAGAAGATTCAGAGGAGGTTTATGAGAATGATTCTGGAAATGAAAGGATAGATAGATAGATACTTTATTGATCCCAAAGAAAATTACAATGTCGTAGTAGCATTACAGGTGTACATATATACAGATATTGGAAGAGAAGTGAGAAAGAATTAAAAAATAGGTTACCTTACAAATAAGGTGTTCAAGATTTACAAGTCATCATTTTCAAGATATTCACATTCACACTGATAAGATGGTAGTGCAAGGATATCACACGAGGAGCATTTGATGGTTCTGGGTGTGTACTCACTGGAATTTAGATAAATCGGGGGGAGATCTCAGTGAAACCTATTAAACGTTGAAATACCTTGATAGAGTGCATGTGGAGAGGATGTTTCTTGCAGTGGGGGAGTCTAGGACTAGATGGCACAGCCCAGAATAGAGAGGCGGCCATTTAGAATAAAATTGAGGAGGAATTTCTTTAGCCAGAGGGAGGTGAATCTTTGGAATTCTTTGCCACATGCAGCTGTGGAGGTTGTTTTGTATTTAAGGAAGAGGTTGATAGATTCATGACATGTCAGGATGTGAAAAGTTATCTGGAGAAGGCAGGAGATTGGAATTGTCAGGGAAATTGGATCAGCCATGATGAAATGGCACAGCAGATTCGATGGGCCAGATAGTCTAATTCTGCTCCTATGCCTCGTGCTCGTATGGTCTTAATATATTAATATTGTTTAGAATGCAATAATAATTTCAACTATTCAAACAAATATATTGAGAAATTCATGACTTTTGACATCTCAGGGTGTCTTGCGTGGTATATATGAGCAATGAAGCTTTTGTCTTGAGTACAAGAGCTGTTTCAAAGTAGGAAATGTATCATCAGTTTCCATCCGCAAGCTGCCACAAACAGAAAAATTTTTAAAAAATGGATCACTAACTGCTTACTACACTATTATTCAGCTTGAGTGAAGTTAATTGAATGATGAATATTGCCCTGGATATCAAGGACATCTCCCACACTCTTATTATTAGACCCAACGCCTTGGGTCTTATATGTTGATTTAATAGAATGGAGAGAGCTTTAATTTAAGAACAACATGTCTGAAAGGTATCCTATCCAGCAGCACAGCATTGCTCCCACTATGAACAGCACTTATCACAGGAACAGGATTTGATCCCACAACCATCATCTTAAAAGCAAATGCACTACTCTCTTGGAGAAGACATGTCATTCAGCCCTGAATGACTAATCCCTTATTCCAGATAGCCCAACCACAGGAAGTATCAAGTCCATGTATACTCTACCAATCCTCTTAAGAATTTAGTGTGTATTATGGAAGCGTTGTGCTGATGATGGATGAAAGCAAGGTTTTTTTCTGTCTCTCAATACAAACAAGCCACCCACATGGGCACCATTTCATCTTTGAGTTTCTTTTTAATGCTCCAGGAGCATTTGCCAAATCCAAGATAGGTCTTGGCTGCCAAAAAATAACTAAGATTAAAGCCTAGAACAACACTTCCCATATTTTCTTTCTGTCTTCTTACTCAAGGGCAGCACGTTTGTCAATGCAGCTGAAAATAGGAACTTACCATCTAATGAGTTACACCCAGAAATTCTGCAGACTGTCAATCTGTGCATAGAAGAGTGTATTTTAAAGCCGTGGATGAATTTTACTTCCCCAAAATAACAAGATTTTTGTTTGTTTGCTATATGATAGAAAGAGCTAAGGGACATAGGAGTCCTTGTGCAGAATTCCCTAAAGGTTAATTCGCAGGCTGTGTTGGTGGTGAGGAAGGCAAATGAGATGTGAGCATTCATTGAGAGAAGACTAGAATATAAAAGCAAAGGCATAACGCAGAGGCATTATAAAGCACTGGTCACGCCTCACTAGGACCAGTTTTGGGCTCCTTATCTAAGAAAGGATGTGCTGACATTGGTGAGGGTTCAAAGGAGGTTCACAAAAATGATTCTGCGATTGAAAGGCTTATAATATGAGGAGCATTTGAAGGCTCTAAGACCTCCACATACCGGAGTTCAGAAGAATGATGGGTACCTCATTGAAGCCTAACGAATGTTGAAAGGCCTCGATAGAGTTGATATGGTGAGGGTGTTTCCTATGCTGGGGGAGTCTAAGACCAGAGGACGTAGCCTCAGAACAGAGTGGCATCCTTTTAGAATGGAGATGAGGAGGAATTTCTTTAGGCAGAGAGTGGTGAATCAGTGGAGTTCATTGCCACAGTCAGGTGTGGGGGCCAAGTCATTGTGTATATTTAAGGGAAAAGGTTGACAGATTCTCGTTTAGTCATGGCATGAAGAGAGGTAGGGAGAAGGCAGGTGATTGGAGCTGAGAGAAAAATTGGATCAGCCATGATGAAATAGCAGGGCAGACTCGACAGGCCAAACAGCCTAGTTCTGCTCCTATATCTTACGGTTATGGTATGTCCTAAAAGGTTAGTCTCAGTTTTCTGATTTTGAAGCAAAATATATACTGGAGGTAAAATTAAAAAATGGAAAAAAACCCAGAAAATACTGGTAACATTCCGAAGGTCAGGCAGCACGTGTGGAAAGTAAAACAGTTCACCTTCCAAATACAGGACCCCTCATCAGAACTGAAAAGCAGAGTTAATTTTCAGCAGCAGAGAAGGTGGGCTGGGTAGGACAAAGGGAATATCTCTTATATTCTGGAGCTGGGGATGGAATAATGTGGCAGTGATATGAACAATAGGTTTTTTTGCCTGTGTATTTGGTTAATAGTCGGGTTGTGGGATATGCCCAGAAAGCAACACTATACAGTAAAAGTAATAGTAAAAGATGAACAATGTTAAAATTATAACAGGCAGAAAGTGCTAGTTCAATTGCAGACAGAAAGAATGAGCAAGTTACTGATGGTTGGAGGTATTGTGGTATCGCTGTAACAGCACAGGATAGCACAGACAGCAAGGTCAGAGTGTATGTGGGATGGTAGAAATAAAATGGAAGGCCCAGGTCTGACTTTAGAAACTGAACATCAGTGCTCTGCAAAGCAGACACTTAATCTGCACTGTGTTTTAGTGTTGAAGAAATCATACTGTGACCGGTACATTTAGTACATTAGATTGGAAGATGTGCAAGTGAACCACCACTTCACTTTGAAGGCCTCTTTGGGCCCAGGGTGATGAGAAAGCAAGAGGTGAAAGAACCGGTGGTACTGATTGTTTCAAGGAAGTTCTGTCTTAATTTCAGGTTTCTAGCATCTGCAGTTTCTTAATTTTCATTTTATGAGAAGTCATCCTCTGCCAGATTAGTCACGTGTATGTGGATCAACCAGAAAATCCATCAGTCAGCTCCATGACGGATGCGATTGAAAACGTCACACTAAAGGCCGACTCCAGAAGAGTCACCTGTGGAATTGAACTCTTGAGAACTCTTAATCCAATATTGCACTTCAGAAATTGGATTGTGTATCCTCTCCTTTGGGATGAAATTCCATTGGATTTGCCTAGTTGAAGCTTTGCCTTTGGCAAAATAATGCATTTGAACTTCCGGACTGAACCAAGCTACATCACAAAGATGGAAGCACATTGGCCTGGAAGTTAGAACACATTTACACCGTAAAGTAATATATATATGTTCTAGAATGTGGTCTGAATATTGCGCTCAAACTGTTCTATAAGTGTAATACTTTTCTTGTTGACCAGGATTTCTCTGTAAGTATATAAGATATATGTGTACCATAAATGTGTGCCAGTTTCTAGGCCACAGTTACTCTATATTTGCTACGAGGCAAATGTGAGTAAATGGGATTAGTGTAAATAGTGGGCAGCATGGCCAAAGAACCTGTTTTGTGTTGTATATCTCTATCTTTATAACACATGGGACAATGTTAGGTGTAAATGGCTCCATTTTCATGTTTGACAATTGCCCATAACTTGATGAGCCCCCAGTTGGCAACAGAATGAGTCTCCCACGGTAACTGCTGACCATTCCCTTACAGGTCATCATCCTCACTGGTAAAAAAAATGTTAAGTCTGTTTTTGCAAACAACACCCAACTTCCATCCTACCCCTCTCTAAAGTTGTCTTGGTTATTACACCTCTACCTACCAGCCCATGATCCAAATATCCAGATTCACATGAGAAATCAAAGCAGGAGCTTTTCATGACTGATCTGCCATTCAGTTACAATAGATCACACACCCAGAGAAAGATGTTAATCATGCATCCACACTCTCTGCGGTCAGGCTTGAAGGCTCATTGACCGCCAGCCTCTCACCGACAACATTTAAAGGATAATGCCGATCCTGAAAGAATGTGATAATGGGGGAGCAGCAAAAGGTATGGATACAGAGCCTTGATATAAAGCAGATGCTGATGAGGCAAAACCTCCATTCTGTTGAAGGTTGAGTTGAGCATCCTCCAACAAAGTGGGAGAATATTCAACTTAGTGGGAGATCTGTTCATCTTTGACTCAGTCAAAATATCTACCCAATCTAGATTGCTTTGCAAAGGACACCATATTGATAAGTTGCACTGAACTGAAAGAACCCATAATCTGATCAATACTCCACTCATAGAACATAGACTACTACAGCATGGGAATAGGCCCTTGACCCATGATGCCTGCACCAAACTCAATGCCAAATTAAACAAAATCTCTTCTGCCTTATATACATGTGTGACCTAACAGCCACTGTTATATCTGCTTCCACCACTGTCCATAAGGCCATAAGACCATAAGACATAGGAGCAGAATTAGGCCATCTGGCCCTCGAATATGCTCCGCCATTCAATCATGGCTGATCCTTTCTTTTTCTCCTCCTCAACCCTAGTTCCCAGCCTTCTCCATGTAACCTTTGATGCAACATCCAATCAAAAACCTATTAATCTCTGCCTTAAATACACCCAACAACCTGACCTCCACAGCTGCATGTGGCAACAAATTCCACAAATTCACCACCCTTTGGCTAAAGAAATTTCTCCACACTCTGTTTTGAAAGGACGCCCCCCCCCCCACCCCCATCTTGAGGCTGTGTTCTTTTATCCTAGACTCTCCCACCATGGGAAACATCCTTTCCACATCTACTCTGTCTAGGCCTTTCAACATTCGAAAGGTTTCATCGTTCATCATTCCCCCCTCATCATTCTAAATTCCAGAGAGTATAGACCCAGAGCCATCAAACATTCCTTGTATGATAACCCTTTCATTCCTGGAATCATCCTTGTGAACCTCCTCTGGAACCTCTTCAATGCCAACACATCTTTTCTAAGATGAGGGGCCGAAAACTGTTTACAATACTCAAGGTGAGGCCTCACCAGTGCCTTATAAAGCCTCAGCATCACATCCCTGCTCCTGTCCCTGGCCACTTGATCCAGATCCCTACCACTCTCTGTGCTAAAAAATACCTTGCCTTGCACATCTCCTTTAAGTTCTCCCCCTCCCCCTTTAAAGTATGCCCTTTAGTAGTTGACAATTCTACCTTGGGATAAAAGGTTCTGACAGTCTACACTATCTATATCTCTTATAATGTTATAAACTTCAATAAAGTTTCCTCTCACCTTCCCATATTCCAGAGAAACCAATCCGAGTTTGTCCAACCATGTTCCCTCTAATTCAGGCAGCATCCTAATAACCTTCTTCTGCGTTCTTTCTAGAGGTTCCATACCCTTTCTGTATTGGGGTAAGTAGAACAACCCACAATACTCCAAGTGCAGACTAACTGAAGTTTTATATTCATTCCCCTACACATTCTACTTGCAATTAGCAGGTGCATATCATACTGAGAAGGAGGTTAATATTGATGCTACTATTTTGCTCTGATGGCTATAATAAGGTAATTCAAAGACAGCCGGAGGCTTGGAGATTAATCCAGAGAAATGAACTCAAATTGCATCATGGCAGCTGTGGAATATAATTAGAAGAGTATCTGGAATTTCAATAACAAGATTAGTGAGTTTCAATAACAATATAAAACTGCTGAATGGTGTTAAGTACCCATTCAATTCATTTATTCTCCTTCATGAACATTGTACTTCAAAGCTGCAGCAGGCCTGGTGATGGCTTCCAGATAGCAGAGACACTTTGGTCATTAGTGCAGTTTGGTTTCTCGTTTCTTGAAGATGGTTGTGATGACAGCATCACTGAGGTCACAGGCACAGCCCTCCCCACCATGGACAGCACCTACAGGAATCACTGTCACAAGAAGGCAGCATCTATCATTATGAGATCATGCTGCTACTGTCAGTCAGGAGACAGCAAAGTCTGAATTCCCATGCAATAGGATCAGGAACAACTACTTTCCTATAGCCATCAGGTTCTTAAATCAATGGAGAGGATCCAGAGGAGGTTCACCAGAGAATGACCCCAGGAATGAAAGGATTAATATATGAGGAGCATTTGATGGTCCTGCTCCTCTACTCGTTGGAGTTTGGAAGAATGAGGGCAGATCGCAAAGAAAACTATTGAATACTGAAAGGTATAGATAGACTGAACATGATGGAGCCACATTTAGGCTGGAGGAAAAACACCTTATTTTCTGTCTGGGCAGCCTCCAACCTGATGGCATGACATCGATTTCTCAAACTTCTGGGTGTGCCTCCTCCACTTCGTATTTTTTCATCCCCTTTTCCCTCTCTCATCTCCTTGCCTGCCCATTGCCTCCCTCTAGCGGTCCTCCCCCCTTTTCTTTCTTCCATGGCCTTCTGTCCTGTTCTATCAGACTCCCCCTTCTCCAGCCCTGTGTCTCTTTCACCAATCAACTTCCCAGCTCTTTTCTTCATCCAGGTTTCACCTATCAGCTTGTGTTTCTCTTTCCCCTCCCCCACCTTTTAAATCTACTCCTCAGTTTTTTTTTTCCCAGTCCTCCCGAAAGGTCTCGACCCAAAACTTCAACAGTACTTTTTTCCATAGATGTAGCCGGGCCTGCTGAGTTCCTCCAGCATTTTGTGTGTGTTGCTTGGAATTCTAACATCTGCAGAGGATTTTTTTTCTGTAGTGGCGAAGGCCAGGAGCAGGGGAGGCTCAGAATAGAAGAGTATCCCTTTAGAACAGACAAGAGGAGGAATTTCTACAGCCAGAAGATGGTGACTCTGTGGAATTCATTGCCACAGACAGCTACGGAGGCAAAGCCATTGAGTATGTTTAAGGTGGAGGTTGATAGGTTAACCAATTAACCATCCAACCGGTACGTCTTTGGACTGTGAGAGGAAACCGGAGCACCCGGAGGAAACCCACACGGTCATGGGGAGAATGTACGAACTCCCAACAGGCAGCGGCAGATATTGAACCACTACGCTACCTTGTCGCCCCATTATAATGGTAATGTGCAGTCGAATGGAGTCAGGAGCACTAGCACAGTGACAGAGTCTTAGTGAGGAGTGTTTCAACTGCTTTCAGCCAGTACTGATCACCCATCCACCCCGATAAGCTCTTTACCATTCTGTTAGGGTGAGCATTAGCAACTAAATAACTCCCTCTATTGCAAAGGCAAAGGTCATGGTCTACTGAGCAGTTGTGATTGCTGCCGCCCGGATGATTCAGAGGCTCGGTCCACATACAGTAGGTACCTTTAAGAAATGAAGAGGTATTGCCAGCATTGTCTCCACCAGCAGGAAAAGTGAACTGATGTCCTCTCCCAGATGGCCATTCCCAGCTTCCAGGTTCTGACCGGTTCCACTATAGGCAGGCCACCTTGTTCCAGTCAGAAATAAAAGGAAGACTGCAGATTCAGAAAATCTCACATAAAACAGTGCCAAACTAGTCTCCTAAAATGAAGACTCTTCTCTGAGTTCTGTCACAGTATGGGATTTGCAGGAGAACAGAGAGAACACATCAAGAATGTTTCCCTATGTTTCCTTGAATAAAAACGGAGTGCTTTATAGGGAGCACACAAAGGCCAGGAAGTAACAGTAGACGGGGTGGACCAAGCAATGTACTCGCCCATTTTTCCAAGCTTCACCGGTGGCAGAAGTTGTAGATCTGCACTGAACTGATCAATCACTTCAAAACTCAATGGAACTGATGGGGGGTGCAGTGAGCAAGTAATCCTTTATCTCAAGGGACCATTTAATATGTAGGGGAGACCTGGAACATTTTTAGCAGCAGAGGAAAAGTTGTTAAACAGTTTCCATTTACTGCGGAGGACACCAATGACTTTCTGGTTATCTTACAGCAATGGCCCATCATGTTCTTTGACAAAAACCTGAAACACATAAATCCACCCTTGATAATAAGGCCTGCCCTTAATAATAAACGGTATCCATTTTTACAGATTCCATAAATTAAGTTTGTCTATAATTCTGGAAAATACACACAAATTACTCAATGTTGTAACCAGATCTTCACAGCATTATGATGCATGGTATCATAAATACGTAAGGCTAATGAGAAAGAATAATTAATAAAGTGAAGAAAGAGAGAGGGAGAAACCATTTCCGGCATTGTTAGGAATTAATGTATGTACTGTATGTATGCATCATGTTGAAAGCTTGAATTTAATAACTTTATGGGAACTTGCTCTAATATAAGGATGCCCATGTATAACCAAGGGACAGCCTGTGTCTTGCAAATATTTTCTGTTATTGAAAGTGATTCATTGGAGTGACACAGAAATCAGCCTCATTAAAAAGGAAACACCTTGACAGCGATCTAACAGAACTAATTCTTTGTCTCATGTGTGAATTTCTGTATATCTCTCATTTTCCTTTAAATGATTTAGGATATTTTATTTTGTTGGAGGGTATGATATAAATACAAAAAACAAAATGCTGGAGGAATTTGGCAAGTCAGGCAGCAACTGTGGAGGGAAATGGACTGAGGTCAGCATGGATCAGTTGGGTCAAATGGACTGTTCAAAGTTCAAAATAGATTTATCATCAGAGTATGTACCATATATGCCACAACATACTGCCTTCAGATTCATTTTCTTGCAGGCATTCACAGTTGAGCAGAACAATACTACAGAATCAATGAAAAACTACACACAAAGACTAATGACAAATGTGCAAAAGAAGACAAACTGTGCAAATAAAGTAAATAAATCAATATGTAAATAAATAACACTGAGAACGTGAGTTGTAGAGTTTTTGAAAGTGAGCCCATAGTTGTGGAATTAATTCAGATTTGAGGTGAGTGAAGTTATCAATATTGGTTCAGGAGACTGATGGTTGAAGGGTAATAACTGTTCCTGAACCTGGTGGCATGGGCACAGTGTTTCTCTGCTATATAACTCTATGACTACACCAATCGATGTTTCAGGTCAGGACCCTTCATCTGAACTGAAAGAGAGGAGATGGCCAGTGAAAAGGGGTGAGGGGATGAGGTGGAACAAGAGCTGGCAAGCAGTAAGTGGATGCGGGTGAAGAAGTGTTTTGGACGAGAAGGGAAGACTGGAAATAGTAACAGAGGCTGGGAGGAGGTGGGTGGAAGAAGCAAAGTGCTGCAGATGACGGAATCTGATATGACAAGAAGAATGTGTCTGGAATCACATAAAGAAAGGTGGTAAGGGTAGATGGGAACAGTAGATGAGCTGTTTGGAGTTGGTGTAGGAGGAATTGGGCAGAAATTAGGACAGAAGGAAGGGCAGAGAGGGAATACTTTCCCAAAACTCGGAGAAGTCAATGTGCATGGCATTGAACTGTAAATTACAACGTGAAGTGCTGTAGTCTCCTGTGCAGCATATACAGTCAGTAAAATGAAAGTGGTTATCATTAACCATGATGTCTGCACCCACTGCCCTGTTGTTTTGGAATAGGTCTCTACCAGCTCTGATTGCTGTTTAAGGTCACACAAGTAGTACTCATTCAAATATCCACTCTACTTGTCCCCATCCATTTAGCATGCAATCATTTTCTTGGTCTCCAACCCATTAATATACACTCAGTGACAACTTTATTAAGTACACCTGTACACCTCCTCATCAATGAAAACATCTAATCAGTCAATTATGTGGCAGCAACTCAATGCATAAAAGCATGCAGATATGGCTGTGAGGGTTCTGCTGCTGACCGTCAACATTCTCCCGAACATCCAACGTAACCTCTCATGGTTACCTTGGTTGGCAGTGTGTCCTGGGCACTGTAGTCACCGTCAGCAAGAGTGATGGGGGCTGGTGGTTTGCACCACCTGCAAAGTGATTGAGGGGAGCCTGTGGCAGGAAATTCACATGAGGAGTTAAGTGATAATATGGAATGGATTTTGGCAAGAAGCAAAAGGAAAATAAGTTGGGTGGGGGGAACAGGATCAGATGAAGAGGGTCACCTGCTGAAGGGCATTAGTACTCAGTTAGAAGATGCCGTCAATTTAAAGATAATCATTACCTTCATATCTAATTGTGACAAAAATCTTCACCTGGTTAGATTGACAATGGCTATTCAGAAGGATATTGGTAAAGTAAAATCAGCAATATGTCTTAGTAGAGTGTTGATTACATGTACTGATTGAAAACAACAGGAGAAAATATTAAAAATGAAGGCTCTAGATGGGAATAAAATTGTTGGTACAGTGGGAGGGGGAGCAATGAAGATTCAGGGTGTTATTTCAGGTGTACCTCTGTGTGTATCTATGGAGGATATTCGGGACAACCTGAGAGGGGTAAGGTTGTTTTGGCCAGGAGATTACAGACCTCGAGAGAAAGGGAAAAATGTGATTGTTTCTTCTGTTGTGTATTTCTGATGAAGTGCTACCATCAAAAGTCTATTTGGGCTGTATTAGTTATTCATTCAGAATGTATGACCCTTCACCATTGTGGCATTTTAAATGCTAATTAGTGGAACAGGTCACTGCTTCTTGCAGGAGAAATTGCGATGTGCAAAATGTGGAGGTGAACGTAAATATGGGAATCGTGAAGTTGGTGCTGAGGCAAGATGCTACAACTGTGGGGATGCTCATAGTGCAGCTTATTTAGACCATAGGAATTAGACCATTCAACGCACTGAGTCTGCTCCACCATTCAATCATGGCTGATCCCATTTATTGCCCTCCTCAGCCCCATTCCCCATAACCTTTGATGCCATGGCCAATCAAGAACCTATCAATCTCCATCTAAAATACACCCAATAACCTGACTAGGCACCTCCTAGGCTGCCTGTGGTAACAAATTCCACAGATTTATCACCCTCTGGATCACTGTTTTAAATTGACACCCCTCTATCCTGAGGCTGTGCCCTCTTGTCCTAGACTTCCCCACCATGGGAAACATCCTTTCCACAACTATTCTGTCCAGGTCTTTCAACATTCAAAAGGATTCAATGAGATCTCCCCTCATCCTTCTAAATTCCAGCGAGTACAGGCCCAGTACCAACAAACTTTCCTCATAAGATTACCCTTTCATTCCTGGAATCATTCTTGTGAACCTTCTCTGAACCCCCTCCAATGCTAACTTATCTTTTCTTAGATAAGGAGGCCAAACTTTTCACAATACTCAAGCTGAGTGCCTTTTAAAGCCTCAGTATCACAACCCTGCTTTTGTATTCTAGACATCTTGAAATGAATGCTAACATTTCATTTGCCTTCCTCGCCAATGACTCTACCTGCAAGTTAACCTTCAGGGTGTTCTGCACAAGGACTCCCAAGACCGTTTGTATCTCAGAGTTTTTTGGATTTGCTAACTATTTAGAAAATAATCTGCACATCTGTGTCTTCTACCAATATGCATGACCATGCATTTTCCAATGTTGTATTTCACTTGTCACTTTCTTGCCCATTCTCCTGATCTGAATGTCCTTTTGCAACCTTCCTGTTTCCTCTACACTACCTGACCCTCCACCAATCTTAGTATCATCTGCAAAGTTGGCAACAAAAACATCTACTCTATCATCAAAATCATTGATATACAGCATAAAAAGAAGTGATCCCAACACTGACCCCTGAGGAACAACACTAGTCATTGGCAGCCAAATAGAAAAGGATCGTTCTATTCCTTTTGCTGTCTCTACCAATTAGACAATGCTCTAACCATGCTAACAACTTGCCTGTAATACCATAGGCTCTTTACTTGGTAAGCATCCTCATGTGTGACACCTTGACAAAGGCTTTCTGAAAATCCAAATATACAACATCCACTACATTCCCTTTATCTATCCTACTTGTAATCTCCTCAAAAAATTGCAACTGGTTCATCAGACAACATTTTTCCTTAGAGAAACCATGCTGACTTTGTCCTATCTTGTCATGTGTCACCCGGTACTCCATAACCTCATCTTTAACAATTGATTCTAACATCTTTCCAAACACTGAGTTCAGGCGAACTGGTCTCTAATTTACTTTCTGCTGCCTCTCGCCTTTCTTAAAGAGCGGGGTGACATTTGCAATTTTCCAGTTCTCTGGCACCATGCTAGAGTCCAATGATACTTGAAAGATCATTATTAACACCTCCACAATCTCTACTGCTACCTCTTTCAGAGCTCTAGGGTGCAGTTCATCTGGTCCAGGTGACTTATATACCTTTAGGTCTTTCAGCTTTTTGAGCACCTTCTCTCTTGTAATAGTAACTGCACTCACTTCTCTTCCCTCATACCCTTCAACACCTGGCACACAGTGAGGAAAGATGCAAAATACTCATTTAGTTCACCTGCCATCTCCTTGTCCCCCATCATTATTTCTCTGGCCTCATCTTTTAGAGGTCCTATGTTCTTATCTCTCTTTTATTTTTATACACTTGAAAAAACTTTTTCTATCCACCTTGATATTATTTGCTAGCTAGTTTTCATATTTCATCTTTTCCCTCCTCATGATTTTTAGGTGTTTTCTGCAGGTGTTTAAAAGCTTCCCAATCCTCCATCTTCCCACTAATTTTTGCTTTGTGTACACCCTATCTTCTGCTTTTACCTTTAGGTTGCCCTGTTTTACAAAAGGCTCAGAAAATTCAGAAGGTGAAGGTAGTGTACAATATTTCTTATGATGAAACTGCAAAAAGATTTGATTCCTCTGCATCTGTTGGGTGTAGGGTTAAAACAAACACAAGGATTCAAATGGAGGAAATCATGGAGTGAGGCTATACAGGCGGGGGGGGGGGAGGTGAAGTATCTAGTGAGGTATTGATACTTAAAAGAATAGATTTTCTTGTGTTTCTATGTGTTGTGGTTAATGGAACAGTACAGGTAGGAAGGAAATTTGATAGACAGAATAGTGGTGGATGCAACATCAATGTATTTGGATTTAGTGGGAATTACCACAGAACAGATACATGAAGTACTTAGGAGAGAAGATTTGGGGAATGATAGTAGAGGTAATGGGCTGGTGGGGGGGGGGAGGGGTGGTGATTGTACACAGGGTATCACACATTGACTGCTCCAATCAGCTTATAGTTCTTCATTGGAATATGAGAAGCCTGTTAGCCAGTAGATGGGATTTACAGCATATATTTTAGGTTTTGGTGTTCCCTTGAGCGTTATTTGTGTACAAGAAATGCGGTTGCGATCACATTTATCGTTTAAGTTTCTGGGTTATGAGGCTGTGAGATTTGACAGATGTACAGCTGTGGGAGGAGTTTGCACCACCTTTGTGAAGGAGGGTTTATTGCAGAGAATTTTGCCTTCTGCAGAGAATACTGAATGCGTAATAATCGAATTGTGACATCCACTGGGTGGGATCGAAGTTGTGAACGTTTATAATCCAAATTAGGAACTGTCTGTGGAAGGGTTTGGGAGAATTGTGGAAAATTATTCTGGTAAAATTATTTTTTGTGGTGACTTTAATGCACATAGTGGTTTGTGGGGCAGTAAGACTACAGATGCTAATGGGAATTAGAGGAGATTCTGGAAGAATATGATTTAGTTTGTGTAAATGATGGAAGTAAGACAAGGATGGATATTGCCAAAGGAGAGGGCTCTAGTCTGGACTTGACTCTTATCTCTGTTCTACTTGCTGGACTTAGTAGTTGGGATGTATTGACTGATTGTATAGGGAGTGGTCATTTTCCGGTCCTGATTGTAGGTTCACTGTTAGAATTTGGGTTCTTGTACTAAATAGTGCTTTAAGAGGATAAACTAGGGAAAAATTACCATTGTGTGTGAGAAATCATTTGATCAATTGTCTCAAGGTAATACCATGGAAGAGGACAATCTGAGTGTGATTTCTGGTTTGTTTGGGCAATCCATCAAACCATTCCTTTGGTGTCTAGGAGAGCCAAAAAAATGCGTTCCTTGGTGGACACAGGAATGTACAGAGGCCAGCAGAGACCAGAAATGGGCAGTTCATGTTTTGAAACGTAGATTAACACAGCAACCCTTGCTGAATTTTCAGAAGGACACTGTGACAGGAAGGAGAATTATTGAGAATGCTGAACGGACAGCTTGGAGGGATTTTGCTCATCGATTGGGAGCGTAACTGTCATGACAGTGGTGTGGAGAATGTTAAAGAAAATGAATGGTGTTAAAGGTTATAACCAGATACCAGTGTTAGTGAGAATGGATATAATAAGGTCTGGAAGCAAGGAATGCTCCCAGGAGGCTGGAAAAAGGAATGTTTAGCTGCCTATTGTTAAACCTGGAAAGGATCCGATTCTGCCAAGTAACTACAGGCTTAATGCTCTCACCTCTTCACCATGTAAAATAATGGAGAAAATACGAGTCATAAGGCTGATGCTTGTTTTGGAGAAGATAGAATTCTCCAATGTCACTACCAATGTTTCTAAAAGGGAGATCTACATATGATGCCCTTGTTCTACTGGGAAATGCCATTTGGAAAGCTTTTACAGTGAAAGAAACGGTGGTTACAGTGTTTCTGGAGATAGGAAAAGCTTATAATATACTTTGAAGGGAGGGGCTTTTGACTAAACTAAGTAAGCTTGGGAGGGTATGTAACTGGGATTTGGATTTTTTGTTTGACTGGTTGTTTAGAGTGAGGGTGAGTGAAGAAATGTCATTAGAGAATTTGTTGAATAATGGGACCTCTTCACTCACCACCACACCCCCCCCCCCCCCCCCGGGTAGTGTTATTAGTCCAATATTATTTAACCTGATGATGAATGATACATTTGATGGTGTTGGGCCTGGGTTCAGTTTGGCTTTCTATGCTGATCACGGGGCTCTGTGGGAAAGGGGTGGTGGCAATACACCTTCCTGATAGGTGCGAGCCACCATTAGCACGAAAGAAAAAGAAATAGAGAAGTTCTGTTACTTTATGGTAACAAATGGTAGAAAGCGTCAATACCTTTAATTTGGTTTGCTAAAGGACTTGCATGGTCGACACATATAAAGGAAATAATAACCAAAAGTAAGAAAGTTCTAACTGTTATGAGGTGTTTAATAGGAAAGATATATGGAGCTGATAGGAAATCACTGAAAGTAATATATATATATAGGATTAATAAGATCAATAATGGACTATGGAAGTATGGTGTTATGTTTTGTAACTTCAAAATATTAAATTACTATAAAAAAAAGACATGAAATTCCAGGAATGCAGGTTTAACTTTGTGTTTACTTTAAGTGAGGTGTGCACGTATCACGAGATAGTGTGATGCTATCTACAATTCATGTATTTATACATGTAACTCATAATGAATTATTTGAATGAATAAGAATGCTTATCAACCTATATATATACCAGATTATTCAAATATTGGTTAAATATTAAATACACAACATATAGTATAGGGATTTTCATCACATGGTCTGCTCAAGAAACTGGATATAATTCAAAGACAAGCATTAGGGTTAATCAGTGGGGCAATAAAGACAACACCAGTGGTGGCAATGCAGGTGGAGTTGGGAGGGACTCCTCTGGAACTAAGACGAACACAGCTTGCGTTAACATATTGGTAAACCTGACGTACAAGGGCCTGGAGAAAATCATCCAACTGAACAGCTTTTAGATCTATGCTGGGAAAAGGAAAGAAAGAAAATCAGAAGTTTTGCATGACCATTTGAAGGAAAGCGAGAAAGGACAGAAATTAGTAATAAGGCAGTGAATGCGCTATAGTATCTTTTCCTGAGATGCCTCCGTGGCTGTGTGAAACACCAGAGGTGGACCTTAAGTTATTCAAAAGGAGACTGAAAAATAGAGAAATGATTTTAAAACAAGACATAGTTGAATTATATGTAAATAATACACAGATGATCTAAAAATGGTAATAGTAGATTAGGGTAGGATTTGTAGCGCCTGATGTTAACATTAAAAAGCAGGTGAAGATAAATTTTGATTTCTCATTATATACAGTTGAAATGACAGCTGTACCATTTGGTTTGCGTAGAGTAAGTGAGAGTTCTAATATAGTCTGATTAAACGCAACAATCAGAGGCAAAACCATCATTATTTGTGAGATAATACAAACTTTACTCAGATTTAAAGTGATGGGACACTGTACATGTTTTATGTGAGTTCCAGCACATATTGGTATTTGAGGGAATGAGCAAGTGGACAAATTAGCAAAGAAGACAGGAGGTGATAATATTGAAATTAAGATTTGGGCACACAGGGTTAAATAGTACATTGTTTTTAATGAAGAAACTCAATAATGGGAGATGTGAGTACTATAATCAACAAGAAATGGTTGAGCATGTAATGGTGAGGTGTTCACGGTATAATCAAGAAAAGCATTTTGATTTTAAAGTTATCACAGAATAAAACACAATTTAACATTAACAATATTCTGCAGAAAGCATCACAGGATTATTGCTTTAAATATATAGTGCAGTTCCTTAAGAATATAGGTCTTTTTCATAGAATTTGATGAGATATCCTGACCGACATCCCCAGTTCAGAAGGCAGTGGTAATGCAGCTTAAAGCTGTTTGCCAACCACTATAAAACCTCAGAAGAAGAACAGGAAGCTTGTTCTGTTGTTGTTCAGACTAAACATCAGAATGGGGAAGATATGCAATTTAAGTGACTTTTACCATGGAACGATTGTTAATGCCAGATGGGGTGGTTTAAATATCTCCGAAACTGCTGATCTCCAGGGATTTTCCTGCACAACAGTCTCAATAGAGAAAGATGTGAAAAGAAAAAAAAAACATCCAGTGAGTGGCAGTTCTGTGGGAGAAAACACCTTTTTAATGAGAGGTCAGAGGAGAATGCCCAGACTGGTTCAAGCTGATGGGAAAGTGGCAGTAGCTCAAATAAACACAGGTTACAACAGTAATGTGCAGAAGAGTATCTCTGAATGCACAGGCACTTTGGACCTGAAAGTGGATGGGCTATAGCAGCAGAAGACCACAAACATAAACTCAGTAAACATTTTGTTAGGTACAGGAGGTACCTAATAAAGTGGCCACTGAGTGTACAAAATGTAAAAAAAAACCTTTTCTTGCCAGTTTAACCTGTCACAATTTAACCCAGAGCCATGTGTAATTACATGGGGCATGAAATTAGTTTCAATGCTTCCTTTTAGGCAGGCTCATGGAGGTGAGGAGACTAATTTAATTATTTGTTACTGCAGTCATTGATGACCTCAGAGCCAAGAAACGTTTAACAAATTTAGTTTGTACCTAGAGTTATGAGTAATTATTCAGATTACAGAATTGAGCAATAGTTGCACTTGAACGTCTGGGCAAGATTAACACCAGTTTTAAATGATTTAGAATCCACCCCTTTGAGCCCAAGGCACCCAACAGATGTTTAAAGCATCATTATCCATTACTTAAAAGATAGTCCAGTCCGCTCTGTCAGCCGACAGCATTTTGCCCTGGGCTGCTGTCATAACTTTCTACTTTCCTGTGCAAATATAAGAAAATAAATTGACTTCAAACAGGCTATGGTAAGGTGACTCGCAGAATCAACGTATCATCCTCTCAAACGTCAGGAAAGTGAAAGAACACATTACTGTGGAATCCAGTTCACAGAAGAAAAACATTTTGCATTATATTTGCAGAAGGACTTTGATTTATAATCAATGTCAGACTATTTCAATCATTTCTATACATTAAAATCAAAAAATCAAGGATCTGAATAGGCAATACTTTATTTCACCAGCATGTATATTTTGTTATTCATTTGTTGTAGTTGCATACCAATGGCATAGCCATGAAAGCTTATCAATAATACTTGTTATAAGTTTCTGGAGTGCAGTATAATTAAAATCCACTGTGTTGTCTAAAATAATGCACAAATGGAGAAGTGGATTTACATCTTTTTCTTTATGCTTATTATGGCTGCAAGTCTCACCACTAGAGGACAGTAACAGCTTGTTTTGTTCAAAGCCACAGAGATTCAGAACTTAAGAGGATTTTTGAAAACACTTAACTTGTTAGCAATGCAAATAACTTATGCTTAAATGAGATTTATATTCATTGTAAAATTGAAGTTAAGAGGATGCAAACTATTCATTCGCCCTATTTGATTGTTATTGGCCAACCCAGAATTTAAATACTTAAATCCTAATCTCATAGATTCCTAAATTGGTGCTCTTTGTATTCTAGTAGTAATACAACATAATTTCACCTACAATCAGGTATCCTATTTCACATGCGAAATATGCACAATTAATTATATTTCCAAAGTTTGTAAATGAACTACAGAAATGGTCACTCAACCTAACACCTTCCTCTAGCAGTCCAGATTTAATCTATTTTCCCATCAATTCCACCCAACTCAATTTATTGTATATTCTAACAGAAAATCTCATGGAAGTAATCTCCAATTTTGTGTAAGAATAAAGGATTTTCTAAATGCTCCTTTGCTATGAGAAGGCATATAGGAGCGAGATATATCTGCTAGTAAAGTGGTGCTACAGCAACAACCTTGCACTCAATGTCAGTAAGACCAAATAACTGTTGTAAACTTCAGAAAGGGTAAGACAAGGGAACCAGACCTCATTGAAGGATCAGAAGTGGAAAAAGTTCTTTGGTGTCAACATCTCTGAGGATCCATCCTGGGCCCAACATACTGATGGAGTCACAAAGAAGGCACAACAGCAGCTATATTTCATCAAAAGTTTGAGGAGACTTGGTATGTCACCAAAGACGCTCGGAAATTTCTACAGATGTACTGCGGAGAGCATTCTAACTAGCTGCATCACCGTCTGGTATGAGGGATGGTTACTGCTCAGGGTTGAAAGAAGCTACAGAAATTTGTGAACTTAGTCAGCTCCATCACGGGCACTAGTTTCCGTTGCATCCAGGACATCTTCAAGGAGTGATACATCAAAAATGAGGCATCCATCATTAAGGATCCCTATCATCCAGGACATAACTTCATCTCACTGTTACCATCAGGAAGGAGGTACAGGAGCCTGAAAGCACACACTCATTGATTCGGGAACAACTTCTGCTCCTCTGCTATCAGATTTCCGAACGAACACTTAAACACTCACTACTATTTTGTACTAATTTAACTTATATATATATACTGTAATTCACTGTTTTTATTATGATATACTGCATTGTACTGCTGCTGCAAAAACAACAAATTTCACAACATATGCAGGTAATATTAAACTAGATTCAGACGATACATGTTCAGCACTTACTGCAGTATACAAATTCTCTCACCTCCGAGGGACTGCCTAAGTAGTGTTGAAATCAATTTCATGCAGTAAATAATAATCTTATTTACCTTTCTGTATTCAGAAATATAGAGAGACAATGATGTATACATCCAAGAGGAACCTACTGGTACTGATAGGTGTTCCAACTGTATATGAATGCTGCCCATGTTCTCCTCAGTGGTAGAGTTAATGAGGTGCATTTGCAGAGGTCTAGCAGGTAACTGCTATATGTTTTGCAAATAACACATTACAACCATTCCAAACAATTAGTGAAGGAGATGCCAATTAATTGAGTATGCTGTCCAGGTTATATTCATGCTGCACATATTTAGGCAGATAGGGCAAATTCCATTGCACTGGTGGATGATGGAAAAATCTATACATTTCATATTTTACATTTCTAAACTATGATACAGATCCTACATACTGTATATCTAATATGTGATGTGTGGCATGTCATATCTAAAATTGCTGACGGCTATGCTTGCACGTGCCTGAGCAGTAAATCTTCCTCAGATTCCCAGTGTTGTAGATGGAACAAACCATGAAATTTACACCCTTGTAACTTCTGTACTTGGAAATCTACTATGTCACAACAGTGAGGCTCCTGAGCGGATTTCTGTATTAGTCCCATCCTGCCAGCTAGACAACAAATTTCTCACTCATGTCTCATCAACCAGTTCCATGTGTATGTCACCGAGATCCTTCCAGTTCCAAGATTTTGTATTCAGTTCATATCTTCTGTAGAATCTTATCAATTGCCATTTCCAAATTATTTAAGCCAAATTCCATCTCCAATAAATGAGATGGTGATGGACTTTAGGAAGACTAAGTCTGCATTTCTCCCTGTTACTGTTGATGGTGAGGACATGGATCTGGTGAGGACCTCCAAGTACCTGGGGGTGCACCTGGATGAGAGACTTAAGTGGAGCACTGACACAAGGACTGTGTACAAGAAGAGCCAGAGTCACCTCTACTTCCTGAGGAGACTGAGGTCCTTTGGAGTATGCAAGCCTCTTCTTCACATGTTCTTTTGTCACCAGTACAATCTTCTATGCAGTGGTGTGCTGGGGCAATGGAATCAATGTGGGTAATGACAACAGGCTCAACAAACTGATTAGAAAGGCTGGCTCTGTTACAGGAGTCAAATTGGGCACACTGGAGACTGTGGTAGAACACAGGAAATCCTGGCAATTCTGGACAATGTTTCTCACCCTCTGCATTCCACCTTGGCTGAACGGAGGAGCACTTTTAGTAATAGACTAAGACAACTGTGCTACTCCAAAGAGTGCTATATGAGGTCCTTCTTACCCTTGGCCATTAGGCTCAATAACGAGTCAACGTATAGCAAGGGAAGTGATGACACCCTCCTGTTAGACTATTTGAGGTAACCTATTTTTCATTCTTTCTACTTCTCTTCTAATATTTCTATCTGTGCTCTTGTTATGCTATTGTGGCACTGTAATTCCTTTGGCATCAATAAAGTATCTATTCATCTATCCAAATTAGTGACCTACTCAAAATATTCATGTGTTGACAGTTACCTAGCCTCAGCAAATTAATATATCTTTTCATTAACTAATGATATCTGAAATGTATACTGTATGTTTATTGTGAAAGATTTCATCACAATTTCTGTGTTTTTTTAAAATTTACTACTTGCTTCTATTCTCTCCAATTTTAAGATTATCATATCAAGAAAAATAGTGTTTCTAATTTAGAGGTCTTGGAAAATTTTGCTACATACTTCTCCAATAGTCTGGATACAAATAATCTGTTCCTGAAGGGTTGTTTAGCATTATTTTCACTATTACTGTATAACAAAGTGGCCACAATTCCTACTAAGTTCCCTCTGTAGCTGTTAGTTCTCATATATAACTGCCATCTTACCCTTTTTCTCTACTGGGATAGAGATACAAATTGTTCATTTAACAACTCTCCTTTTCAGAACAAGAACATGAGCAACACATCTAAAAACAAACAGACACAAAAATGACTAATGAAGATCGGTAATTTTATTAAGAGCCTGGACAACAAATAAAACTAATAATTCTATTGCGACTGGGCATCCCTACAACACCACAGATCCCCATTCATTAACCAGCTGGACTAATGACTAAATGGAATAATTACATTTGCATGTGCTCAATTAAATCATGGCTGATTGACATTTCAAACTCTTGTTGAATTTGTAACCCTTTATGTATTTAATTACAAAAAGTCTGTCAATCTCAATCCCAAAATTTTCAACTGACCTAGGCTTGTGTTGGAAGATGGTTGTAAGAAAGACCTCACTGACATCACCAAATATTTTGATCCAGTGATCTGTATTCTCCCACCACAGAAAATCAGAATCAGATTCAAATTCACTATAAGTCTCTTAGCTCAATTTTATGTCCAAATATTTCCTGGTTTAAATAGCATCTCTGCATATGTCACCCAAAACTCACATTTTTAAGATATTTACAAATTAGAGACTTTTTAAGATCTCAATTATGTACATTCCATTTAAGCTCAGATAAAAACTTTAGTTTGACACCTTTTCATAATGGTTCAATATCTAATATTTATGGTATGTTACTGGAAACAAGGAATATTCATTTAGACAAAATTAAGAATCTTTGGGAACACGATCTACAGACATCGATATCTGAGGAAACTTGCAATGAAATTTTTAAACCGGTTAATATTTCATCGCTATGTGCTCGTCGTTCCTTCATACAATTTAAGGTGGTACATAGAGCTCATATGACTAAGGATAAACTATTTTGTTTTTACTCAGATATATCTCCCTACTGTGACAGATGTAATAATGGAGAAGCCTCATTAATTCATATGTTTTGGTCTTATCGGATTCTTGAAAAATTTTGGAAGGAAGTTTTTCAAACTTTTTCCTTACTTTTTAAAGTCTATTTTAAGCCTAACTCTCTGATGGTCGTTTTTGGTATTGTTGTAGGACAAGATGTTAAGTTAAAGGCAACTGATCTACATATTTTGGCCTTTAGCTCTCTTATAGCTACGAGGTCACTTTTGTTTAAACGGAAAGATGTTCTTCCTCCTATTCATGCTCAATGGTTATGTGGTGTTATGTCATGTTTAGATCTAGAGAATATCCATTGCTCAATTTCTGAATCTCGTCAAGACTTTCAAACAATGTGGGGACCTTTTCTGAATTATTTTCAAAACCTTCAATTCATTATTTAAACTCAGATGTTGTCTATTATTAATTTTTATTATTTAAGAAGATATTTACCTTCTTTTCTCCTTAATGAACAGCTTCGGTCTTGGTAGGGGTTAGATTTTTTTTCTTTTGTAATTAATTAGTATAATTCAATATAAGTATTGATTAACTTATATGAATATGGGCCAATGTAATTGTTATTATGAGCAAATATAATGTAACTGGTGGAAATCCAAGCAACACACACAAAATGCTGGAGGAACTCAGCAGGCCAAGCAGCATCTATGGACAAAAGTACAGCCGACGTTTCAGGCTGAGATCCTTTGGCAGGACTGGAGAGAAAAAAATGAGGAGTAGATTGAAAAGGTGTAGGGAGGGAGAGAGAAACACCAGGTGAAACTGGGAGGGGAGAGATGAAGAAAAGAGCTGGGAAGTTGATTGGTGAAAGAGATAAAGGGCTGGAGAAGGGGGAGTCTGATAGGAGAGGACAGAAGGCCAAGGAAGAAAGAAAAAGGGGGAGGAGCACAAGAGGGAGGTGATAGGCAGGCAAGGAGATAAGGTGAGAGAATGATGAAGTTGGGGGGAGAATTACCAGAAGCTCAAGAAATCAATGTTCATGCCATCAGGTTAGAGGCCATCCAGATGAAATATAAGGTGTTGTTTCTCCAACCTGAGTGTGACCTGATCACGACAGTAGAGAAGACTGACAGATTGGAAAGGGAATGGGAAGTGGAATTAAACTGGGTGGCCATTGGGAGATACCGCTTCTTCTGTCTCCTCTGCATTCTCTCCAGCACAACTACATTCTTATGGAAACCAGAACTGCACACACTCCTTCAATTGTGGTCTAATCAGTTTTTTGTAAAGTTGCAACACGATGTCCCAAATTTAAATGCAAGAAGGCCTGAAGATGCTGAAAATCCAGAGCAAAACACAGAAAATGCTGAAGGAACTCAGCAGGTCGGGCAGCACCCATGGAAATGAACAAACAGCTGACATTTTGGACCAAGCTCCTCCTTCAGGACTGGAAAGAAAGGGGGAAGATGCCAGAATAAAAAGTGTAGGAGTGGAAGGACAAGCTAGAAGGTGATAGGTAAAGCCAAGCGGGAGGTATCCTAAACTTAGAAGGAAAGCATGCCATTTGTCTTCATCCACACCCTGTCTACCTGTGTTGCTACTTTCAGGGATCTATGGACTTCAAGCCTCCTCTCCGAATCAACAGTCCTTGGTGTCCTCTCATTTACTGAATATGTCCTTCCCTATCTAACTTTGTATACATGTCATGAATAAATTCTATCTGCTACTGCTTCACCCAGCTTCTCATTTGCCTTTATCTCACAGTAGCTTTAGGTAACCTTCCTCACTGTTAGCAATACCACCAATGTCTATGTCATCTATGTAATTGTATCTCTGACAATCATATCCAAATCATTAATATTTATCACAGACCAGCGATTCACCAGTGATTATAGACTTCCTGTAAAAAATACTACCTTCCCAGGGCCTAGACAAAGTTGTTCTTTAAGTGAAAATACTTGAGATTTCCCAATTTATCACTTGTGATCAGAATGACAATCAGAAGATGGATGAAGTTTCCAACATAGAGTAATTTCCCTTTTCTGGAATGCCTGATATGGCAAAGGAAGCAATTTAGTAGCTAAGGAATTGGCACAGAGCATTGATAGTCAATAAGAAAAATAAGCTGCAGATATGTAGATGAACTGAAAAATTTCCCAAGTCAAAACGGCTGACATTTGAACCATCAGTCATTGCTCTAAGTCAGGGTCAAGCACTTTGGGAATTGTGAGATGGGACATCTCTTTAAGGCTGTGAAGAACTCTGGCTCAGATGCAGAACTGCAAAATAAACACATGCAGGGAGAAAATGGGGAAGATAGAAAACACATCCAAGCGGTAAAAATATTTCCTGGTCTGTTTTACCACAAAAATAAATGTCAACTTTTCAAGAAATCTCCAAAGCTGTTAGTATTTCCAAATATTTTTAAAATCAATTTGTCTATTCTGCACTATCCATTAATCATATGTTGTAGATAAAGGTGCCTACAATACCCAGAAACTTGTTTAATTCAGTGGGAAATATTAGATATTTTATGTTTGATTCCAATATGCATCAAATCACTACAGCTTCAGTGTTTATTGTTCAGGGTTTGTGGTAAAGATTTTTTGCGAAAAAGTAAATTGTATTACTTGGAAAACCAGCATGGATTTTTTTTTGTGATCTGTGGAGCATTGTACTTACGTGGATTGAGGACGATTGACGCCAATTGCTTTGATCTGGAACGTTGAATATTTTGGAGTGTCTGTGATACCAATTTTTACCACATATGAATACCTGAAACTTTGTTTCCTCTTTTTTTTAATGTTCTTTCCTTGCCAGCTATTTGCCCCTTGTCTCTTGGAGGTGTTGGCACAAGTTCAGGAAATCCAAGGCAGCATCTGCTGTTCTTATTTCCCTTATTAGTTGCAATTCATATGTGATACCTCACTCTTTGACTGGGGCCTTGTGACAAGTGATTCCATTCCAGCATAGGTCACGTGGCATTTATCAAGCACAGGTACCCCAACTGACTTTCCTCTACCAGGATACTAAAGCTGCTGTCAAAACTAGAACATTACAGAATTATTGCTAGATTGTTGAGGATTTTGCTTTGAATTTTGATAACAATTCTGCTGTCTCACTGTTCATCTCAGTTATTTCCTTTCCTTAGGGCATTACTCTCTAGAAAATTGCAAAATAAATAAGTAAATTAAATAATTCCTAGCTAGTATAGTTAGACGCACTTCATCGACTGATGATCACTTTAAAACCTTCCCCTGAAATCCATTCCATAGAAGCCAATTAAAGTGAACTTCAGAACATCACTTGCCACTGCATCAATTTGGTTTGACTGAGTGGAGATGCATTTCTAGACAATTGGTTTTCACAAACATGCATTAAATTATAGGGTCACTCACACCTGCACTGGTACTCAAAATGAACAAGGCTCACCCATTTGCCCCACTGACTCCAATATGACTCCACTGATGTTGTTAATGTCTAAAGATTATTGATGTTGGTCTTGAATTTACTTGAAAGTAAAGAGTCCTGTGTGTCAGGGCATTCTAGAGATTTATAACCCTGTGAGACAAGAAACATCTTGTCATCAGAATTGACTAGTCTCTTCTCGAGCCAGTCTCTGCACCATCGATGTAGTATTTTAATTCCACTAAGGAGTCAGCTACATCTTGTACCTTGGAAGCAGTGTTTTATGGTCATGGTGGCTGGTTACTATGTGTTAGGATTAACCTGTGCTCCATAATGTGGCTAAAATGTGGGCTAGGGTCTATCCATTATGTGTCTGTCATGCTGCCGTGCAGCCCAGCATATTCTTCCTTGCCAGATGCACAGGAACTGGGTGTGTGAAGCAGGTGGGAGGTCCTGGAATCGCGGTCTTCCTGAACGACTGCATCGCCATCTGTTAGACCTCCTGCCGCACGACATTTGCTCTGCCTTGGCACGAGGTACAAGCTCTGCATAGCCATTAGTCTGCAGTTGTGCCTGCTTGTTTACCAGGCCTGCGCAAATTTAGTGGGTACAGCCCCCCTGCAATCAGGGGGAGTGGATTGAGGATCCATACGTAAAGCAAAGATTCCATACAGCATTTCCAGCAGCATCCTCAGTGCAGCTGCCATGTGCTCTCTCTTAATAGGCAGCAGTGCTATTACAGACAGGGTGTGTGTTGTTTTCATGACATGGTTTCCATCTGGAGCATACTGTTAGTTACAATAGCAGCTGCCGCTGCTATTTCGATTACTGTTGCTTTTAAAAGCAAAGCTCTGAAGCCACAAACCTTCTACCATGGAAGCTGCTTGGATGGGAGACTGACTATCATAACATTAAGACACAAGCGACTGCACATGCTGGAATCTAAAGCAACACACAACGCACTTGTCTTCTTGTCCGATTCCATCACCTTCAGCCCTTTGTCACTTGCACATCACCCCCAGATATAAATTCTGAGTTTATTTAATTATTATTTTTCTTTCTTATGGCTGGACCAAGATATCAGGAGTTGGATAGGCAGTACAGAGACAAAACCATTGGGTTAGTTAGCATACCACGAAGGTGTCATGGAACTAGTTAGACCAAAACTATATACACCGTTCCTTCTCCAGACGTATCATCCTTGATATTGAACTACATAAGTGACATTGTTGTCTACTAACTATGTTCTCCTATATCTTACTTTTCCATTCATTTTAATTCATGATCATTAGCAAACACTAATACTGGTGCTAAGATCAAAGAGATAAATCAATGTAAAATAATGATTTTTTAGGGCAACTTGAAGGTCCACTCGTTTTCTTTTCTGTCATATGGCAAACTATATCAAATGCATTTATTTCAGCAATTTGTTTCTTACTAACTACTTTTGAAAATCACGGTCTTGCAAAACGTTAGTTAATTGGTCAAACACAATCCATTTTGTGCAGAAGTTTAAAATGACTGTCCAAGATGGATCGATGTCATTATGACCAATCCAATGTGTACACTAAGTGAACATTTCATTAGGAACCTCCTGTGCGTAATAAAGTCACCACTGAGTTTATAAATGTGGTCTTCTGCTGCTGTGGCCCATCCACTTCAGGGTCCAATATGTTGTGCAGTCAAAGATACTCTTCTGCACACCACGGTTACAACACATGATTATCTGAGTTACTGTCGCCTTCCTATCAGCCTGAACCAGTCTGGCCATTCTTCTCTAACCTCCGTCATGAACAAGAGATTTTTACCCGAGAGAACTACCACTCACTGGACGATTTTGTTTTCTGCAATATTCTTTATTAACTCTTGAGACTGTTGTGTGTGGAAATCCCAGGAGGTCAGTGGTTTCTGAGATAATCAGACCACCCTGTCCGGCACAAACAAGCATTCCACGGTCAAAGTCACTTAGATCACATTTCTTCCCCATTTTGATGTTTTGTCTGAACAACAACTGAAACTCGTGAGCATGCCTGCGAACTTTTATGCATTGAGTTCACTCTGCCACATTATTGACTAATTAAGTATTTGCATTAACGAGCAGGTGTACAGTTTTATCTAAATATAGTGGACACCAATGTTTATGTCAGAAGTCAAATTTCTGCAGGGACCTCAGTAAGCAATCAGATAAAGCCATGGAAGAATAGTGTTCATTTTATGCTATTTCTTCAAATTTGCATTATTAAGTTTATCTTGACATCCGGGAACATTGAAAATTTCTATGAAGATGTATTTTCCAGCAAGTTAGACCAAATTGCACTATAGTTTCTTAGTAACACTCACAAAGTGCTGGAAGAACTCAACAGGTCAGGCAGTATCTCTGGAGCAGAGTAAAAAAGTCACCATTTTGGGCCAAGATCCTTCATCAGGACTGTAATCACTTCAGTGACATAAGGACTTCATCAGGACTATGATTTCTTTGCCTATTTCTTTTATCTGTAGGATTTGCTATATTCTGATACTTCCTTCCAATTCCATTTTGAAAATTATGGGAAGTTACTTTGTGATCATCCCCTTCACCTCCCTTAGCATCCAGAAGTGGATAACAATTACCTTGGTGAATTTTATAATTGTATTTCCTGGAGCCTTTTCTTTAAAAATATTTGAAGAGTCATTTTTTTTACTGTAACGTGAGAAAACATCATTTGGAATGCCATTCTGTTACTCTTGAGGTGAGGGATATCTTACAATGACATGAGGTAGTCACCTTTTCATCAGTAAGCTTTAGATCCAAAATTTGAACCCTAGCATCTTCTCTTAGATAAAGGCATTCAAACACCAGCAGCAGACTGTAACTATGTCATTTTGTCTATAATTAGTGGAATCTTTATATACCTAGACTAGTGCTGGCATAGATTAAAATGTAGAAATAAAGAGGGAGGAGAGAGAAATTGAGGGAAAGGTGTAGTAGATGGAGAGGAGAAAATATAGGGACACTTTGAGTGCTTCCAATATATAATGAGAAAAAATGCTAATAAAATAAATGATAGAATAATTTAAACAGTATATGAATGCAAATTAATTTTAAAGGTTTCCTTAATCTTGCTTTATATTCCAACAATGCCGTTTCTCTTGAAATACAATGGCTGTTCTGCAACTTTATTCAAAGTAAACTATTGTCAAATAATTTTAATATTTATTATGATCTTAGAAATACAATCTGAATGCCATTAATATTCATTATGATCATGTAAATAAGAATAATTTTCTTAGCACAAGAAGACATACGTAACTAATTTAAAGATTTGTGAAGATACAGAATAATCGCAACTATCAATAAAGCAGAATCAAACTGGTATTCAACTTAAAATAATTTTTTCTCTCCCAAGTAAAACATGCACAGACTTAAAGTAAAAGAAATATAAGTACTGAATAACATACAAGGATATAGACAGAAACTTGTATTCAGGCATATTTCTTGACTATTAAGTATCTCCTATCAGCTGTCATCCTTTGATCATTTGAAGAGAGTTATAGAGTCATAGTACACTACAGCACAGAAACAGGCCCTTTGGCCCATCTAGTTCATGCTGAATTATTTATCTGCCTGGACCCAACAACTTGCACCTGGACCATAGCCCTCCACTGCCCTCTCAAACACGTGCTTATCCAAATAGCTCTTAAACGTTGAAATGAAAACTGCATCAACACTTCCAATGGCAGCTCATTCCACACTCTTGTCACTCTCTGTGTGAAGAAGTTCTCCATCATATTCCTCTTAAATATTTCACATTTCACCATTAACCCATGACCTCTAGTTCTAGTATCTCCCAACCTATGTGGAAAAAGCTGCTTTCATTTACCCTATCTATACTCCGCATAATTTTGTATGCTTCTATCAAATCTTCCTTCAATCTTCTACACTCTAGGAAATAAAGTCTAAATGAAACCATGTTACTCCAGGGCCAAGGTGTAAAACACTGTACTAACAGTCATACACAGCGCAAAGCACATAGCATGTATAAGACAGCAGTAAAATACAGTCCAAGTCCCTGAGTCCATGAACGCTGCAGCATTTGAACACAGTATATCTTGTCTTCTGCCGAGTGAACACTGGAGGACAGCACTGATTCCAGCCTGTACGCGGCACCGCACCGCCTCCAGCATTTTGGTGGAGTGCACCAACTCCAACAGATCTTTCCATTGGTGACCGCAAATAGGAAACACTGTGGTTTGAGGCCTTGTCCTTGCTATGAGTGAGACTCCCCTGCCATCAGCACCAGGGCCAGATTAAGCTAGTGTGGGGCCTGTATCCTATGTTATAAAGGGGCGCTAACTTTAAAAAATGCACATAAGTATTAACACATAAATTATTTACTTGCATAGTAAAGTAATTCAATGTTTTCATTTGCTATACAGCCAGATAATACAACAAATGTCTGACACTTCAGTAATAGTATTACTTACATGTAGGTATCAACTTCAAATGTCAAAAGTAACAAAACTACATTTTAAAGGTTAAATTTTCTAGATTTAGAATGAGCAAATTTGTTGATGATACAGTACTGGAAATGTCTATTTCATGCAGAAGTTCATGTTCAATGCTCATTAGAGTGAGATTGGTCAATCTGTTTTGACCCATGGTGCTCCTTAGTTCATTTTTTAAATATTCTGTCAACTTACGTGTTTTTGATATCACAAGTTGGTCTTTTCTTTCTTTTTCTTCCTTCACTTTACGTTTTGCACTTCCAGAAGCAGAATGACATCCAATATCTCTGGTTCTATTGCTCATTGCTCTCTGCTATGGAAAAAAAAAATAATGAAATATGCATTTAAAAACAAATAGTTTATGTTACAAAAGCCAAGTAGTGGTGTCAACAAAGACTAGTGAACAATAACAAATTTATGTGACTGTTGTGGCTATGAGCGCGTGTGGATCACATGCACTCAACAAGCAACTAGGAATAGTGTTCTGAAAATGATCTGTTTAGTTGCTTATTGAAACTCATTTCAATTGGGAAATACAGGTTGAAACTCACAGTCTAATCCGATCTTGTGTGTTCCTGAGCTGGTTCGGACTACCTAAAATCAGGAAAAAAAATGAGGAATCATGAACTGGGTCACATAAAACTGTTGAGTCGCACATCCCTTGTCGCAGGCTCCAGCGGCGTAACAGCGCACGCTGCAGTGGCTTGGGAGTGTGGGAGATAGCACAAAGATCACCACGACACAGCAAGGAGCCAACACACGCCTGCGCACACATACCATGCAGCATGCGGCTCCCCCGACATGAAAACAACAGCGTTGCCAGATCGTCGTGAGAATACGGTGAGATGCCAATTTCACCAGACTGCAGCTTGCGAGCGTTTAGTGCGGGGCCCGCGAAAATGCGGGGCCTGTAGCATATGCTACTTTTACTACTAGGTTAATCTGGCACTGATCGACACCCGCTACTCGTCAATAAAGACTGAATCAGACATGCAGCATTCTGCATTACCAATGTCCAAGAGGATTTTGCAATCACAAGAATAGTGATAAAGATGATCACTCACGGTCAGGCTGCACACTGCTTTTGTGCACCAACTCCTCTCTGTCACAGGCAGCAGCAAGGTCTGCATTGTCCAGCTCCTTCAGTTTTTCCACCAACGAGCAACTCACTGATGGGGTAGACTTGCAGTATTTTAAGTCCTTGATGTCATACATATGTTTATAAAAGACATTAACACATTTGGTTGTCTCTGTCAGATTTTGCTAAAGTCCATGTAGACAGCATCCACTGCCTTGTCTTCATCAACATTCCTGGTAATTTCCTCAAAGAACTCCATAAGATTGGTTAGACACAACCCACCATGCACAAAGTCATGTTGACTATCCCTCATCAGTCCATGCCTATCCAAATACTTACATATCTGGTCCTTTAGAATATCTTCCATTAACTCACCAGCCTATAATTTCTTGGTTTATGCTTAGAGCCTTTCTTAAATAATGGAAGAACATAAGCTATCCTCCAATCCTCCAACAGCTCATCTGTGGCTAAGGACATTTTAAATATCTAGGCTAGGGCCCGTACAACTTCAACACTAGCCTTCCACAAGGTCCAAGGAACATTTTGTCAGGCAGGCCCTTGGGATTTATACACCCTAGTTTTCCACAAGACAGTGAAGAACTCCTCCTCTGTAATCTGTATACAGTGAACATGACCTGCAGCTTTGCCTCACTCCTATAGACACTGTGTACACCTCACGAGTAAATACTGACACAAAAATTCCATTTAAGATTTCCCTCATCTCTTTCATCTCCATGTATAGATGACCACTTTGATCTTCAAGAGGACTAATTTTGACCCTTGCTATTGTTTTACTAAATTATATCTATAGAAGCCCTTGGGATTCTCCTTCTGTTTGTCTACTAGAGCAACCTCCAGCCTTCTTTTAGCCATTCTGATTTCTGATCTCTTGCATTTATTATTCTCCACACATACCTCATTTGCTCTTTCCTGCCTATACCTGCTTTGCACATCCTTTCTTTTCTTAATCTGAGCTTTAAATCTCTCCACCATCAAGGTTTGCCAAACCTGTTATCCCTGCCTTTTATTCTGACAGGAATACACAAACTCTGTGCTCTCAAAATTTCTCTTTTGAAGGCCTCCCACTTACCATGTACAGCTTTGCCAGAAACCAACCAATCCCAATCCACACTTGCTAGATATTTTCAGATACCAACAAAATTGGCCTCTCCCGTAATTTAGAATCTCAGCCTGAGGACTAGACCTATCTTTTTAGACCATAAGACATAAGAGCAGAATTAGGCTATTTGGCCTATTGAGTCTTCTCTGCCATTGAATCACGACTGATCCCTTTTTCCATAATTGCTTTGAAACTAATGGCATTAGATGCAAACTGTTCCCCTGCACAAACCCGATCACTTGCACTGCCTCATTCCCTAACAGGAAATCTAGTATCACACTCCCTCTAGTTGGAACTCCTATGTACTGATTAAGGAAACTTTCCTGAACACATTTGACAAACTCTTTCCCATCCAGCCCTTTTATAGTATGGGAGTCCCAGTCACTATGTGGAAAGTTAAAATCACCTACTAACACAAGCCTATGTTTCTTGCAACACAATCTGTGGTCTCTCCACAAATTTGTTCCTCTAAATCCCACAGACTGTTGAGTGATCTAAACTATAGTCCCATGAATGTGGTCATAGCTTTCTTATTCCTCACTTCTAACCATATATCCTCAGCTCTCCAGTCTGTCCTGTCTGACCATTTTCCCTGACTAGAAATGCCACCCCTTCCCCTTTAATCCTCTCTATCATGTCTAAAACAACGCAGCCTTGGAAGATTGAGCTGCCAGTCTTGCTCCTCCTGTTACCAAGTCCCAATAATGGCTACAGTGTCATAATTCCACATGCTGATGCATGCTCTAAGCTATTCTGTCTTTCCTACAATACACCATGCTTTGAAATATACGCGGCTTAGAACATTATTCCCATCGTGCTCAAGCTTTCAATTCCTGACTTTGTACATAGGCTTAACTACATCTTTCCTCACAATCACTCTACTGTCTGCCCTGGCACTCTGGTTCCCATCTAGTTTAAACCAACACCCCTCCAAACTCCCACACAAGGATATTAATCCCCCTCCAATTCAAGATGCAAGCGATGCCTTCTATACAGGTCCCACCTTCCCTAGAAGAGAGCTCAGTGATCCAAAAATATGAAATACTTCATCCTGCCCAATCTCTCTAGCAACGTGTTGAATTGTATGATCTTCCTAATTATTGTTTCACTAGCACATGGCATGCAAAGCAACCCTCGAGGTTTTATCCTTTAACTTAGCACCTAACTCCCCAAATTCACTATGTAGGACCTCGTCACTCTTCCTACCCATGTTAAAGGTACTGATGTGGACCACGACCTCTAGCTGCTCACCCTCCTACTTAAGAATGTTGTGGACTCAATCCGAGATGTCCTTGACCCTGGCACCCAGGAGGCAACATACAATCTGTGAATCTCTTCTCATCCACAGAACCTCCTGTCTATTCCATTGAATTCCATCCACAGAACCATTGAATCCCTATCATTATAGCTTGCCCCTTCTCCCCACTTCCCTTATTTGAAGGTTATTCAAAGTTCCACATCATGTTAAAAATAAATAAATGAATTCAGATAGAGACACATGTCTAGCCATTTCTGCTTGGTGTTATGCATTTATTGATATAAGTAATTTTGATTGTGTTTTCATTTGTGTAGATATTAAGTGAAGTATTATCATTAGATTTCCAACAAGATTAAAATTTCTTTCTTACCAGAAATGAGAGAGAATTTTTTTTATCTCATATTCAGCACTAAAATTATGCAACTGAAGATATTTCCATTAGCCTGAAACTTAGTGCTTGGCTTTCCTTGAAAGACATCTTGATATAATTTTCTATGCTGGAAAAGTATGCTTACTTCAACAAATGTGACAATCTGCACCTTTCAAATTAAATGTGTTATGTTATACGCAACACTGCAAATTCTTTGTTCTTTAATAAGCTTGATAAGATCTGCTTTGCAGTCTAATGTTTACTTTACCACCCACTTGAACATTGGCCTGCAAGTTCTGTTCAGCTTCGCACTCCCCCACTCACTGATCATCATGCCTCTACAAAACCCACACTTATCTGGAACAAGTGCTCCTAGGCAAACTTCCACAGATTCCACAGAATTGGTTTGAAAGCCATTTAAGGCATACCCCCATATCGGTGTCTCAAAACATCTAAATTGCCTTCATCCACAAATGCTCAAAGGCTACTAAAAATTAACACTATGAAATTGATTGAAGTTCAATGCCCTGTCACCACTCAAAGAAGAATGAAACTTTGGGTTCTAATTGGGAAGTCCCTAGTAATTGTGGAAGAATAGGCTTTTTGTGCTTGTGTGGGTGTCCCATACTTCACTGAGGAGTCTATAAGCTGGTAATTCCATGCCAGCTGCTGGCTTTTGTATGGAAATTTGGAGTTGTTACTTATAATGCAAGAGACAGTTCTACACGCACATGGGGTACTGTCATAAGATGTCATTCCCCTGATAACCCATACAGGAAACATTCAATATTTGCGACGTAATGCATGATTGACAGGTGAATCCAGTGAAGCTGTACTCTCCAAATTAATGCCCTACTCTAATTTAATGGAACAAAGAATATTGCACAAGTTTAGTCTGTTGTCTTTCCTGTGGTTCCTTTGAGAACCATTGGTTAGCTGTTGTGTACGTATTAGCATGTTCCAAAGTCCTGCATCTAAACTCCAACTCCTCTGAATGCAGAATCATCATGGTACATTCTATGCTGAAGGATAGAGTGCACTTTATATGTGTACCAACTACACTCAGGGTTTTGAACGCATTTGGTGATCTTCACTAAAAACAGTGACAATGAATGGTTAGTATTAATGTTTGTGCCTACTCAACTTCACTCAATTTTATATGCAGAATTTGTTGAGGTGCAGGTATAGAGGGGCAAATGTAAGGTTCCCAATGAGGATAGAATGTTCTGCTTCAGAGAGGAAGGCCAAAGAGGACAATACTCTTCTGCAATCTGATTTCGGAATGGACATTGAACCCATGAACGTGACGTCACTACTTTTTAATTTCTTTACTTATTTAATTAGTGCCTGGACCCACTTCAATTTGCCTATTAGCACAATAGGTCTACGGCAGACGCTATTTCAATGGCTCTTCACATGGCCTTAGATCACCTGGACAATACAAACACCTATGTCAGGATGCTGTTCGTTGACTATAGCTCAGTGTTTAGCACCGTCATTCCCACAATTCTGACCAATAGGCTGCAGAACCTGAACCTCTGTACCTTCCTCTGCAATTGGATCCTTGACTTCCTAACCAAAAGACCACAAGCTGCGTGGATTGGTGAGAATATCTCCTCCTCACTGATCATCAACACTGAAGCACCTCAGGGGTGTGTACTTACCCCACTGCTCTACTCTCTATATACCCATGACTGTTGCTAGGTATAGCTCAAATACCATCTATAAATTTGAGGATGATACAACCATAGTTGGTAAAGTCTCTGATAGAGATGTGAGGGCGTACTAGAGCGAGATATACCAATTAGTGGAGTGGTGTCACAGCAACAACCTTGCACTCACCATCAGTAGGACGGAAGAGCTGATTGTGGACTTCAGGAAGGATAAGACAAGGGTACATGAACCAATTCTCAAAGAGGAATCAGAAGTGGAGAGAGTGAGCAATATCAAGTTTCTGGGTGCCAAGATCTCTGGTCCCAATATTGATGCAGCAATAAAGAAGGCAAGACAGTAGCTATATTTCTTTGGGAGTTTGAAGAGATTTGGTTTGTCACCTAAAACACTCAAAAACTTCCATCAATATATCATGGAGAGCATTCTGAGAGGGTGTATCAGTGTCTGGTATGGGACGGGTGGTAGGGCTACTGCACAGAACCAAAAGAAGCTACAGAAAGTTGTAAAATTAGTCAGCTCCATCTTGGGTACTGGCCTCCATAGTATCCAAGACAACTTCAAGAAGCGGTGCCTCAGAAAGGCGATATCCATTATTAAGTTCGGGCAAAGTGAAAAAGGGACGGAGGAAAATGGATGATTGACACTGCCCAAGATATCAAGTTATCTGAAGTTACAGAATTAAATGAGTCCAGAGGCTGCAGGGAAGATGCAGGGAAGTAGTGATTGACTTGCACTTCTCCGAACCGGAGTACTTTCATTGTCGTCTTCTCTGCATCAGGAACCAAGCACAGATTGGTGACCATTTTGTGGAATACCTCAGTTTAGCTTCCCTTTGCCTGCTATTGTAATTCTTCACCCCACTTTTACTCTGACCTGTGGCATCATGTACTTCCACAGTGAGGTCCAATAAAAGCTTGAGACACAGCTTCTCATCTTCTATGTGTTCAATATTCTGCATTTTGCGATTCTCCCACATTCTTTTGTCTACATTCTTACTACTTCTCCCACTTATTCATTGTCTACTTCTCCTACTTATACATTGACCAGGTCACTGTGGTTTTACTCTTTCAGAAATAACCCCTTTTGCACTTTCCCTGCAGCTCCACGGGATTTTTTTGTCCCATTTTCAGTTCTGATGGAGGGTCTTTCACCTGCACGTTGATTCTGTTTCTCTCCCCATAGATATGACCTAACCTGCTGAGTATTTCCAGCATTTTGTGGGGGGTTTTAATCTCTCGCATACAAGCAAAATTAAAGCATCTTTTATGACTGGTTTTTACTTATAATTTCCTATTCATGCCTGTGGCAGATCTACCTTTTCTGATCCACTTTTACCACTCACTCTTAATGAGTTCCAAGACTCTTTATTCCAATCAATATCCACTGGCTTCTACACTCTTAGTCCTTTCCTGTTCACTATATTTCCTTTCTCGACACCATTGAAGTTTATTTTATTCCTAACATTTCCAATTGTCCTCAAAGGAAACTGCCTGACCCACTGAGTATTTCTGGCATTTTAAATTTTCTTAGGGTTCTTTCTTCTACCTCTATCTCTATTCTACTCAAGTGCTACTATTGCCACCATTGTCTCTGTGTCCTTAATGTTGTCTGCTTTACCTAATATCATTTTCCATGGTGTTTGTTTCATTTTCATTTCCTATTGAAGTGGAAGAACTCCTGTCATCTTTCAACATTTTGGGCTTTTTAAAATTCATATTTGCAATATCTCATTTCCAGAACCAGCTGGAGAGCATCAATTAATAATTAAATGAATACCTATGTGTTGCAACCCTGTTACGTTTCCCTATACCACTTTATCTTCCTTCATTATTCATTGTAGTCTGTTCAGTTTCTGTGTGAAACTATTCTTGGTATTTGATATGTAAGCCTAAATCTGTGCTTGCTCCTTCTGCTTAATATAAGGAGAGAGCTTGTGGTTTGAAATCCTTGTTTGTTGAATGATTGGCAAATTCATATGATATTTTTCAAAAGCTCGTGATGTTGCATTTCTTTGTTTGGATGGTACAAGTGATGGACTCCATGACAGCTAATCTTAAATCTGACTTGTTTTACATGCAATTTACAGCATGCAACAATGTTTAGAAATGATAACTCAGATTTTTAAAAAGGATTTTCTCCATTTTGTGGTTTCTCTGTGTAAGCAATTGGAAGATTGAACTTGAATCAAAGTAGTCACGGCTTATTGTTTTTCTTCAATCTGTTGGTCAAGTAAGTACTAAATGCAAATACAACAATCATTGTTTGGGCTTCTTTTTAAACATCCTGAACCATGCAGACCTCAATATTATTAGCATTAGGAGTACAGTAAGCAGTAACTGCTTTTCAGTCAGAATCAAAACATTATTTTGGATTTACTGCCTAGTCTTTTTGAAACCTTGCTGTATCAGTAATGGCTTGTAAGTTTGAGCCTGCAGTTTTCCTCATGGAGTATCTGCTGTCGAAACCACTGCCGTGACAGTATCCATTGAGAGTCCAAATGGAAGCAGCAGGAAGTCAAAATGTTTGCTACCTGGCGAGTAGATTCAGTGAATAACTGGAGCTGACTTTTTTAAAATCTACATCTACTCCTACAATGTGCTGAAGAAGATATGGAATAAAGGTAAATTGTCATGAAGAAGGAAGAGGTAAAAATTGATCGGTTATTGCAAGAATATGGTGGGCATTTTAATGTACTCAGCTTTTATTTCTGATACTAAACTTCTGTATTTCAGGATCATACCTAATTCGTTGTGGTACAATATTGTTTACCGGATAGCATGACCTCTGCATTAAAGGAAGAGAAAAATGGTATTTAACAGTCTGGCAGTAATGGTCTCTCCTTTTTCTCATTGAAAAAGGCAGGTTGATAACATCCTCCTCTTCCTCTACAACTTCATCTGGTTGCATTCTTATCTGTCCAAGTGTAGACAAAAATTGACTCAATCTACGTACTTTAAAAAGAAAAGAATTTATTTATAGTCTGGGGAGAAGGCAGGAGAATGAGATTGAGAGGGATAATATGTCAGCCATGATGGAATGGTGGAGCAGACTTGACGGGCCAAATGGCCTAATTCTGCCCCTATGTCTTATGGTTCTATGGTCTAATATGAGGAATGGCTTGCTATTAATAATCACAATGTTACAATGGCACTAAAGTTACAGAGCGGATTGATATTCAAGTTACAAGCTGTATATCTATGAAGCTTTATTTTATAGCAAGAATAAAGAAATTGCTTTTGTTCTGAAATGGGGTTTACTACTGGGCACATACACTTGTTTCCTACCATCTGCTCTTACTACAGAAGGATGGTGAGAAATGGTTCTAGCTGCATCAGTGTCCTACTGAAACTCTCAGAAAGTTGCTCCCGACCTGCCTAGAGACATATTCATAGAATTATACATCAAAATTGGTCCTTTGATGCAACTCACCCATGCTAATTAAGATGTCAATCCAAGCTACTCCTACTTACTTGCATTTGACCCAGATCCCTCGAAATCATTCCCTTGCATATACCTGTGTAATCAGTGTGATTTCATCCACCTTGAAGCTTCATCCCACAGATCCGCCATTCTCCATGTTAAAACATTTCCCCTTGGGTCTTCTCTAAATCTTTCCCTTCTTGCTTTAAACCTTCAGTTTTACACGCGGCTACCTGTTTCTTGTGTTGTTTCCAGCATGTAAGTTCATAAAACTTCAGCTGCTCAGCCAAGTTTTGACATCAGTCTGAATACTTTTTTAAATTTATGATTAATCGGAACAACAACACATCCATTGAGGAAGAGAGATTTAACCATGTGAAGGAAAACAGAAAGTCAAAGAAGTATTGACAGAAGTGAAAAAACAGGCCAGCCACAAGAAAGGAGTCCAAGCAGGCTTTCAAAAAAGTCACAAAATCAACCCAAACTAAATTCTTGAACCTCTGAAGTGTCAGGAAGGTTTGCATTTTATTCGGTGACCTTCTCGGATCAAATGTGTTTGAGTTATTTTGTCAAAAGCTGCTAGCCAGAAAAGATTTATTACTTAAATAAATTTTATTTCATGAGAAATTCAAAATATCCTTTGGTTTCTGGAGTTTGAGAAAGGGTTAAAGAAACTGAAGTCAGATTTTGCAAATGCTTTGCAGTTCACACAGAATTCCTCTGCATAGTATAATTTCAAGCCATGAAAAAATTGTTTCAACAGTTATGATTTTATTTCCTCATTTGGTAATTCAGCCTATCTCGTACAGAAGTACAAATAGTAATTGAGATGTCCAAAGATGGTGAAGTGGGTTACATGTTTTTCATTCATTGCTGGGATGGTTTTGAATTCATTCAAAGCAATATGATCATATTATTCCCTAACAAAATGAACTAATCTCCAGAACCAGTCTGTCTTTTACTGGTATTATCATTCAGACTGCCCCAATTATGACTAATGTTGCAATTGGGTAAGATGAACGGTGCAATGTTATAATTGAGTTATTTTCAGATATGGGGCTTAGTATCTATTGCTTGATGGGGCAAGAACAGAGGTTTGCAACCCCTTTTTATGCCATGGATCCCAACCATTAACCAAGGAGTCGTGGACCCCAGGTTGGGAAACCCTGGACTAGAAGGAATTTATTTCAGTTGTGCTCTGCCTGCCTTGAGGAAATTCAATGGTAATACCAATTGAAATAAAAGCTGACTATAACATCACAATAAATATTATCTTCATAATCTCAAAAAAGACAAGATAGTATTTCTGATATTCCTTTATGGTTTTAAAGATATTTCTTAACATCCTTTGTACCTCAGTTAAAGTGAAAATTTATGATTTATTCTCCCAGTCTTTGACCTTCCTATCTACCTATCTTGTTCTTCCATAGCACCTTTCTCTAGAAACACTTCAATTGCCCTTTGAGCTATTCAAGCTATCTGATAAATGTTCCAGCTTCTTTCACAACTGATTCACTCTTTAGGCCTGACTGTCTATGTCTCTCACAATATCCATTCTCAACTTGCAGTTATCCCATTTTCCAATCAATTTTGAAAGAGTCCTATCATCAGTTTGCATTGGCTCTTCAAAAAGAAGAAATCCCACATACAGGAGTCTGAATCATTGACTATTTTATAACAACCAGTGCACTATATGCTGACAAGGCTCCTAAATGTCTATTAATTTCTATCAAATACATTCTCATTCTAAACAAGGCACAAAAAATGTTGAGAAACAGTATTTTTTGAAATGGCAACTATTACTTTCTCATCAATTTCAGACAGGATTTAGCTGTGTGCATGTGCACTTCTCATAATACAATTCCTTGAAAAGTTTTTTTAAATTTTATTTATAATTTTCTACAAACTACAATGAAGAAAAGAAAATCAATAATATATAGAAGGATCATTGCCATATAAACAAAAATAACAATAATACATGTCTTAACAAATGAGCAAGTCACCCATAGTAAAAAAGGGAAAAAAAGAGAAAGAGAAAGAAAAGCACCCATTCCATCACCTATCCAACTCCAAGCCAACCATTATATGAGATACACTTTTATTACCCCAGAACCACATATTGTAATAAAAAAAGGGGGGCAGCCTGCTACCTGATCAGAAAAAAACAAAAGTCAAAAAAAAAAGCTGGAAATGTAGGGTCTGATTATCAAGGGAAAAAAGAACAAACACCTGTCAATCTAGGTGAGAGTTATGAAAATATTCGAGAAAAGATCCCCATACCCTATGGAGCTTTATGTCCGAATTAGAAAGTGAGTAGTGAATCTTTGTGAGATCTAAACAAGACATAATATCCCTAAGCCATTGAGCATAGGTAGGGGGAACAACATCTCTCCATTTAAGGAGTACTGCTCGTCTGGCTAGAAGAGAGGCAAAAGACAATGTTCGTTGTTTAGCCGGGGTCAAATGCTTGTCAGGGTCTCGAAGAATACCAAAAAGAGCAATCAAAGGATCAGGTTCCAAATGACAATTTAATATAGAAGATAAAGTTAAAAAACATCTTTCCAAAATTTTTCCAGAGCAGGACAGGCCCAATACAAATGGAAAAGGGAGGCCTCACCTCCTTTGCATTTGTCACACCAGGGACTAATATCAGGATAGAACTTCGCCAATTTGGTTTTGGACATATGAGCCCTGTGGACGACTTTGAACTGCAGGAGACAATGATGAGCACATAAAGAGATTGAATTGATGGATTTAAGAATTGAATCCCAAACCTTGTCAGACAAAGAAAAACCTAAGTCATGCTCCCAAGCAGTTTTAATTTTATCACAGTTGACTTCAGAGTACAAATGGATGTAATTGTTAATGCATTAATAGAGGTTAGGTACTTCCCAGTAGGAATTGAAGTTCTTGTAAAACAGACATGTTATCTACAGTTTTAATAATTGCACAATTATTTGCTTTGATCTTGGAAGATTAGAATCCAGATATTTGTTTGAACTAATAAATTGTTGGTAACTCATGATAATCCCTGGTAACACAATAGATTTGCATGCAACGGGACTATTTTAAAAGGAAATGGTTCATAAAGGGGAAGGGAAACATTTCTCATTCAAGTTTCTCCCCCTTCAACAGAAGAACACCGCTTGCGCCAGATGAACTTTAATTAATGTCCCAGTTTTTTAAAGTTGCTCTCTATGTTTATCTTTCAATCAAAAAAATATTTTCCGGTCACCAGCGTTCTTCACACTAAGTGGAAGCAATTTACACCAGGTACATTTTGACTAATTTGCCTAGGAACAACAGTAACAACACTTTCAAAATTTAAACCCAAGAGCATTAAATTACAAGATTTTTTTTGGTTTTCTATTGTACAGCTAGAATGATAATTGCCTTCTATGGCCACCAGTGCAGTGGAGATCATTACGGTCAATTATCATTCAGATTATAATGTTATTATTTTCACAAGAGATTCTGCAGATGCTGGAAATCCAGAGTAACATACACAAAATGCTAGAAACTCAGCAGGTTTGACAGCATGTATGGAAAGGAATAAAGAGTTGATGTTTCAGGCTGAGACACTTCATCAGGATTGTTATCATGTTCTCATTTACATCATTTCAAGATTTTCAATAGCAAAGTATAATTCAGTTTACTTTCTTTATCAAGAATCCACCATGAAGATCTAATTGTCAAATGACTTAGAGATGAGGTCGATCAGAAACTAATGATTTTGCAATGCAATGTGTATCTTCATAATTTAGAAAGATGTTGCTAACTTTCTCCTTCAAACAAATATTCATACAATTTTCTCTTGCATCAAATGGCAAGACTTTGCATTTGCAAACAGTCCTGAGTACCTTGGCAGATGTCAAAGTATGCAAGAAGTAAAGTAAATGGATTATTTGATATCGAGGTCAAGAGTCAAATGGGCTCCACTCAGTCTAAGTAAATGAACATGCAGTCACAAGTGACCCTTTTTTTGCAGAGGAATAAAAGATTGTGGGTCAAAAGATATCATTGTCTGAAGTGGGCAAATGTGGCAAATGTTGGCTCAGATGAACATTTTTATTGGCTCCTGAAGACAAACAGGATTGCAGCATTGGCACTATGTCAGCAAAATACAATTTCTTCTGCCAAGCGCCTCTTCACTTCAGAATCCTGCTCGTTCACCAGGCTTTACATCTTCCTCCTTCCTGCAGAATCAATGGCAGGGCTGTGAATGAAGGATGCAAAATAATCAATTTTCTGTAACTCAACAGACATTCATCAAATTCTTAACACCAATAATGACAGCAAAAAAGGAAAAACTGACTGACGGACAAGAAAAACTCCAGAGCAGAACTGTAAATGTGATTTTTGTGGCTCCTTAGCGACTGCACACTGCATTCCTGAACCCAAAACCATTCACTCTCCTGGCTGCTACTTTGGTTCTTCTTGCCTGCCACAGACTGATTGTCGACTTTGGAGCAAATGTGCCACTTGGGTGCCAGGACTCGCTGTGCCCAAATCGAAGAGCTACTAGGGTACAATGTCATGGAACTGCTAGAATTAGAATGTGAATTTTTATGCTGATAAATTGCCAGGACATCTTGGATTAAAGCATCTTTCTGCATCTCTACTATATCATGTATGTCTTCCATGATTGCACTTGTTCAGAACCTCACACAAACCATCTCTTCATAGAGCAACCAATCCATTTGGTGACTAATAGCAATCAGTTCAACTAAGTCTGATTAAATCATGATATAAAATTGATTTAATTTAGGAAATGGATGAGGATTTTCTGATTCAAGCTAAATGCACAACACATAATGATGAATCTACAACATTGAACAAAAAAATTTCTGAAATGTTGCTTCCTCAGACAATTTTTGTTTATGATAGACAGCCTGAAGCTGAACACAAATATAATTTCAGACTACTTGTATCACGTAGGAAATTGGAGAAACAAGAAATCAGCTTTTATTGAATGTAATGTGTTTGATGGGATAACAGTGCTGACATTTTGCAATAGTTCAAATAAGTTAAAAATGTTTTGATGATAATTTTCATTTGTCCTCAATATCTGAGGCTTCTCACTTAAGTGTCAAACAATAATCAGCCAGCATTGATGGATTCCAGTTGCCCTGATATGGTTTCTCCATGACCACAATATCCTGGTGAAAACTTTCACCATGCTCATCATTGACAGCGCAAAGATTTGCAGAGAAGATGTCTAAATGGAATGCAGAAAATTAATCTTTCGTGACAGGTTACACTTCATAGTTTTGTATGCTCGAAGCATGTTGTCAACCAACTGCACATAGTCTGTTGTTGCCAAGAAAAGTTTCAACAATGTCCTTGAATAGATGGCGGCGCGACGCAGCACACAGCTGCCATTCCGGGATGAATATCTGTTATTTGTCAAGTAGGATGCCGTGCACAATCCTGATTTGATGGAGACGGACGTGAGAAGCACGGAGGACTATCGGGGACTTTGAGACATTTTTTACCATGCCCATGGTCTGCTCTTTATCAAATTACTGTATTGCTTTGCACTATTGTAACTATATGTTATAATTATGTTGTTTTTGTCAGTTAGCCTTGGTCTGTCTTGTGTTTCTGTGATATCATACTGGAGGAACATTGTATCATTTCTTAATGCATGCATTACTAAATGACAATAAATGAGTGTCCTCATAATCTAAAAAAAAAGAATGCCTTCCATGCAATTTCCCCCAGACCCACTAGAAGTTCCTCTAATTGCCTGTTATTGATGGTTTGTTTGACTTCTGGACCAACAAAACTGCCTTCCTTAATATTGGCATCAATTACTCTGATTTGAATTAGGAATTGGAATAACAAATACAGGTGCGTTCAAAAAGATGTTGTGTGATAGAGAAATTTCATGGTGATTGTCATGATCAGCAGCCCAAAATCCAAAAGATATTCAGGAAGCAAAATCTTTGTTGTCCAGAATAATCAGTCCATAGTTAGTCATTGACTTTGTTCTTTTTAATCTGCAATAATAATGAATTGTAATTACAATGGGAATGTTAGAAACATTTATTAATAACAGTGAGATAAAATGTACAAATATGACAGAGGCTAATATCTGAACCAAAAGCAGAATAAGCTAGAGCTGATGGTCATTTGTAGAAGTAGGCACAGGGTTCATTCTAACAGATCAGAGACCCTTCATTCAAATTGGGAAAGAGAGAATACAAACTACTGTTGTAGAGAGAGTGGAGAAGAGCTATGCAGGACAAAAAGGATATCTATGATAGAGTGAGGCCACGGTTATTGCAGCTATCAACCTAGTGACCTTATTTACACTAGTCATAGTTATACCCTGCTAATGATGTTCTTTTTGTCCAATCCAACCTGCCCCATCCTCTCTCCAAATTAAAGTTAACTTGTATTTTCCCTTTCATAGTTCTGACAAAAGGTCTCTGATATGAAAAGTTAAATCTGGTTCCAAAATTGCTGCCTAACATGCTGACTCTCTGCAGTATGTTCCATTTTTATTAATAATAAATTATAACATAAATATTATCTCTTACAATTCTGTTTTAAGATGTTAAGATATAGCTTATTACAGCAGTAAAATTGTTGTTTATAATATCCTTAGTAAAATCAGAGTGAGCCCATGTTTTCTGGTAAACTGAAGACCAGATGGACCTATATTTCCTGTTGTTTTAAGTGGAAGACAAGGTGCCCGTATGTCAGTGGAATTTGTGCAGCTGAGTTAATCACAATACTGACTAGCCCCTTACCACCAACAACCAACATAAGGTCAGCTTCTTTAACGTAACAAAGCCACAAAGCCTCTTCTAGGAGGTGTCTGAAAATCAAGAAAAAGCCATAAAGTCTCATGAGGGAATAAAAGACAAGTTAGCTTAAAGGGTGGAAAAAAGAGGCAAGTTTTAATAAGTAGCTGAAAGGAGGAAGGAATGGTAGAGAGACAGAAAGGTTTATGGAAATAATTCCAAAGTTTAGAGTTCAGGAAGCTAAGTGCCCAGTCACAGGTGGTGAAGCAATGAAATTTGGAGTGGCTCAACAAGTTGGAACTAAAGCAGTGCAGATCTCTATGAGGGTTATAGGGTTCAGAGAAGATTTCTGATATGGGGGACAAGAGAGATGATGAATAAATTTGAATATGTGGATGGGAGTTTCAATGTTGGCTCGATAGGTCAGAAAACACAAAGCTGACTTATTTCTCCTAAGGACATTCAGTACAAAACAATTTGAATGAGCTCAAATTTATGGGAAATAGGATACAAGAAACTGGCCACTTATGCTTTGGAATAATCATTTTATTTAAATAAACTCTGTTAAAAATCAGAAAAAAACTGTGTATGGTTTGTTTTAAAGGAATTACAGTGAATAATACACCTAAATTATTGTGATGGAGACTATAACACTCTTTGGAAACTTTTGCTGTTTTCATCAAGTTCACTGGCTAATATTAAGAACAATTTGCTCATTGGCTGGACATATCAAAGTTCAAAGTAAACTTATTATCAAATACACAACTATACACAATCCTATATCACAGTAACCACAAGTTGAGAAGTACGAACTGTTCCTGAATGTGGTGTGGGTCCTGAGGCTCCTGTACCTCCTTCCAGATGGCAGCAGTGAGAAGAGAACATGGTCTGGATGGTGGGGGTCATTACTAACTGATGCTGTTTTCCTGCGGCAGTGCTCCATATAGATGTGCTTACTGGTGAGAAAAGCTTTACTGTGATGGACTGGGTTATATCCAATACTTTTCACAGGCTTTTCCATTCAAGGGCTTTGGTGTTTCCATACTAGCTGAGATAAAACCAGTTAACAAACTCTCCACTGCAGATTTATAGAGGTTTGTCAAATTTTAGATAAAATGCTGGATCTTAGCAAACTTCTAAGAAAGTAGAGGTGCTGGTGTGCTTTCTTTGTAATGGCACTTATGTGCTGGACCCAGGACAAGTTCTCTGAATTGATAACCACCAGGAAATTTAAAGTTGGTGATACTTTCCACTTCTGATCCCCCTTTGAGGACTGGCTCATGGACCTCTGATTTCCTCCTCTTGTAGTCAATATTCAGTTCCTTGGTCTGGTCTTGCAGACATTGAGTGAGAAGTTACTGTTGTGGTACTACTCAGCTAGGTTTTCAATCTCCCTCCTATATGCTGATAAATTACTACCTTAAATTCGGCCAACAGCGGTTTCATCAGCAAACTTAAACATGGCATTGGAGCTGTGCTTAACCTCATAGGCATAAATATAAAGTGAGTAGAGAAGGGGGTCAAGCACACAGACTTGTGGTGCACCTGTGTCAAGGAGATTGTGAGCACCAGACTGCCTGGTTCATGTGTGCTTAGATAGTAAGTAAATCTCATATAGTTTTATTAAAGAACTTAGAATCATAGAATGGTTTCAAATCTTAGAGTAGAACAGAAGAAGGCTATTTGGCCAAGCATGTCTGTACTGGCTCCATATGGCACCATTTCATATGTTCCAAACTTGGCACATAGACATATCCACTGTCTATAAAAATAGAAGTGAAGATTTCCAAATGGAAAAATTTGCAGCCATCAAAAGATAATGATAGAAAATTAAGCTATCATTTCGCTCACAGAAGCCATATAATTATTGGATAGTTCCCTTTAATCTCATCTCTTATAACATTGACCTGAAAATAAGTGAAGAAGTTTGGTTATCAAGTTGTATTTCACTATTTCCAGAAATTCTTATTTTCTTGTTTGCAGGGCTAATCACCAGGCCTGGAGGTTAGGTTGCATACATTTTGTCACCACTGAAGGTGAAATCATCAGTGCACAATCAATGTCATGATGGCCACTAGTCCTGGCAGGGTCCAGGCCAACCGGATAGCTGAGTGATTTCCTCTGTCCAATATTCCTGGTTATTGGTCATTGTGAGTGTTGGCTCCTTGGGTGTCCACACCTCGCCCCTTAGCCCCGAACCCACAGATGCATAGGTTCATAAATTGCATCCAATTCAATAAGTTTGATAATAGAACCTTACACTGAGAACTAAGCTTTGAAGAATTCTCTTTACTTCTTGTTTTGTGTTTCTACCAAGATTTTTATAGTTTCCCAGATGAACTTGTGTCCCACTTGGTCTTCATATATGAGATGAGGGACAGAGGATTGTGTCTTCCTATGGCTAGCTGATGGCTCATGTGGTCTCATGGATAGTTCTCTCCCTGTCTGTCCTACATAGTGCTTGGGGCAGTCTTGATATTGGATTTGGTATATTACATTTGTCCTCTCCACATGTACTGCTGAATGGTCGGGACGAGCATTCTGATGGTTGTGTTGGGTTTGTGTGCTACCATTATTCTGTGTTGTTGGAGCAGTTTTACATCATTTTGGAAATATTCCTGATTTCTGGTAGGGATAGCCTCTTTCTTGACAATTCAGGAAGAGTTAAAAGGTTGTTTCTCTGGATGAGACATCTTTTTTTGGATAACCATTGCGTGTGAATACACTGAGCTGCAGCCACCAGAGGAACCGATTCTCCGAATGACTGATAATCGAGGATACAGGCCAGTAGCGATCACTCAGCTATGTGGTTGGCTGGGACCCAGCAAAGAGTAGTGGCCAGCGCAACCACTAACCAACCAATCAGAACAATGAGTCCGACTAATATAAATGTGAACACTCAGCAGAAACAACACTCAGTTGTGCACCTCGACTGGTGACGAAACATTTGCAACCTAACTTCAAGGCTTGGCAAACAACCATACAAACCTGAGCTACCGATCTTCTCTTTCATTCTTATTTTCTATTGGACAGCAGAATGCTGCTTAGGCCAGTTCAAAGTAAATTTATTTTCGAAAGACATACTGTGTATGTAAGATGTATATTTTTGCAGGCATACTCAGTAAATCTATAATAGGATAATAACCATAATATAATCAATGACTGACTGCACCAGTGTGCAATAGACAACAAGCTGTGCAAATACCAAAAGAAAGAAATAATAATAAAGAATAAATAAGCAATAAATATCAAAAACATGAGATCAAGATTTTTACAGCTGAAATTTTTTTTCAGAAAAGTGCCAGAAAAGGGCCAGTGACATCATAAAGGATCCCACCTGCCGTGCTCATGGGATGGTTTGTCCCATTCCCATCAGGGACAAGGCTGCATGGCTTAAACACCAGGACTACCGGACTCAAAAACAATTTCTTTCCCTAAGCAGTAAGGCTGATCAACATCTCCACCCACCGCACACCACTATTTTAACATTTCCTTATATACAGGTCTAGCATCATTTTTACAGACATACAATTAATGTGTATAAGCTATCTTATGTATTTATGTTTTTGTGTTTTTTTTATTATTGTGTTCTTTATTTAATTGTGTTTTTTATTATGCATCTGATTATTTTGTTGTCCTTAAAACTTGGTAACTGGAAATAACATTAAACAATCTTGAATCTAGTGTGTAGACAGGCATATGAACTGCCAGGGAATAAAGGGTTATAGACCACGTGTAGGCAGATGGGATGAGATGGACTAACATTATGGCTGGTGCTGACAAGGTGGGCTGAAGGGTTTGTTCCTGTGTTGTACTGGACCATTTCTATTTTATGAATTACATGCTATTCATCATTTATTTAGATCACTGAAGACAGCAAATCTGGAGTGCTGATTATAGTATTGTTCTTCTTTAAGAAAAGATGTTAATGCATTGGAAACATTTTGGAGATTTATGTTACTAAATCTAAAATGGGAAATGTCTTCTGTAAGTAAGCTGGATAAGTGTAGTCTTGTATCCACTTAGAAAAATGAGGGGTAACTTGTTTGCAACATGTAAGATCCTGAGGGATCTTTATATGAGCTTTTGTTGTGGAGAGTATGATTTCTCTTGTGAGGGAATCAAGCACTGGGGATACTTAAGCTGAAATCTTTTCTCTCCTGGGGTCACGAGTCTTTAGATCTCCTTAGCTGAAATGCACTGAAAACATGTTTTGAATACTTTTGCATGAGAGGTAGCAAAGTCTCTGATTAGCAGGCAATTGAAAAGTTTGCTTTAAGTACATTACAATGTAGAGTTGAGGTTGCATTTGGATCAGCCATGACCTTACTGAATGCAAAGCAAGCTTAAGAAGATGAGTGGCTATCTCCTGCTCCAAGTTCATTTATTTGTATGTGTTTTCTTTCCTCCTTAAAAGTAGCCTTTATGTGATGGCATGAATATTGATTTCTTCTTCCAGTAAAAAAACTCCCCCCCCCATTCTTCTATTCTCCCATCTGACCTCTTACCTCTTCTCACCCATCTATCGCCTCCCCTGGGTCCCCTTCTCCATTTCATTCTCCTAAGGTCCACTCTCCTCCCATTTCAGATTCCTTCCTCTCCAGTCCTTCCTCTTTCCTACCCACCTGGCTTCACCTTTCACCTTCTAGCTGGCTTCCTTCCCCTCCCCCCACCTTTTTATTCTGGTGTCTTCCGCTTCCTTTCCAGTCCTGAAGAAGGGTCTTTGTGAGAAACATCAAATGCTAATTCATTTCCATAGATGCTGCCTGACCTGCTGAATTCCTCCAGCATTTTGTGTGTGTTCCCTTTACTATATGTTTAATAAACTACCCTACTATATGGGCTTGAATGAAATGCTGTATAATAAAACAATTAAGTACCAATTTACCATATTGAAGGTAATAGGTAAATGTACAAATTTCTTAGATTATTTTATGGTTTGTGAGGGAGAATGAGAGTGCCTCTGTTATTCTCTCTGGCTGGAACTTCAGTGAATCATCATCACAACTATTGATGCTTATTGTGGCTTGGGGTTAGATATTGATGATGAGGCCAAGAACTTCACCACAGTTATGATACAAACCTACCACCATTTTCACCAGTTACAAAAGCATTAAACTGGGATTGAGGTATGTTTGGGTTTAGGGAAGTTAGGAAGTCAGACAGCTCAGTGATTGACAGTGGACAGAGACATTTCATCAGCTGAATATTTGTGGAACATATCAATATTTACGGGTCAGATTAAAAATGCTGAAAGGAAAAGTTTCCAAAGTAAATATTATCATACAGCAATGATCCATCTAACAATTTTTGCCACATGAATACTTGTGAATGAGTACAACTGAAATATGCAGTAGACTAAATTGAAGACACCATATTATGGAGCAGATTTAACAGTTTCGTGATCAGATCGGGTTATTAATATCTTGCAGAATGTGAAAAGAAAATCTAAATTTTCCTTTTTTTTAAAAAAAATGTTAATTCATAGGATAATGACATCACCAATATGGGCTGGCTTTAACTGTCCATCCATGATCTATCATTGGAGAAGGTTCAGAGGAGGTTCACAAGAATGATTCCAGGAATAAAAAGGTTAACATTTGAGGAACAGTTGATGGCTCTGGGTCTGTACTCACTGGAATTCAGAAGTACTGTATGAGGGGATGTTGAAAGGCCTAGACAGAGTAGATGTGGAAAGGATGTCTCCCATGGTGGGAGAGTCTAGGAGAAGATGGCACAGCCTCAGGATAGAGGGGCGCCCTTTCAAAACAGAGAAATGGAGAAATTTCTTTAGCCACAGGGTGGTGAATTTGTGGAATTTGTTGCCACATGCAGCTGTGGAGGCCAGGTTGTTGGGTGTATTTAAGGCAGAGATTGATAGGTTCTTGATTGGACATGGCATCAAAGGTTATGGAGAGAAGGCCGGGAACTGGGGTTGAGGAGGAGGTAAAAGAAGGATCAGCTATGAATGAATGGTGGAGCAGACTCAATGGGTCAGGTGGCCAAATCTGCTCCTATGTCTTATGGTCTTATGATACAGATGTATGTGGAGAGCAGTCTGGTATGGAGGAATTACTTCATAGGATCAGAAAAAGCTGCAGAAAGTTGTAAACTGAGCCAACTCCACCATGGACAGCAGCCACACCAGCACTGCGGACACCTTCAAAAGGTGGCATCCATCACCCAGGGGATATCCATTTCTCATTGCTACCATCAAGGAGCAGGTGCAGGAGCCTGAAGATATATACTTCACAGTTCAGGAAAAGCTTCTTTCTCTCTGCCATCAGATTTCTGAATGGACAATGAATCCATGTACACTACCTCACCATGGTTTCCCCCTCATTTTTTGCATTAATTATTTAATTTAATTTCTTACTCTAATTTATAGGTTTTATATGTATTGCAATGTACAGCTGCAGCAAAATAACAGATTTCACTTGCTCTACACAGTGGGCAATCGCCTCTGGTCTGGGCTGACATTTATGTGCCGGGCGGCACCTAATTAATATTCCTGACGAAGGGTCTCGGCCCGAAACATCGACAGCACTTCTCCCTACAGATGCTGCCTGGCCTGCTGTGTTCCACCAGCATTTTGTGTGTGTTGTTGCTTGAATTTCCAGCATCTACAGATTTCCTCATGTTTACCTAATTAATTAGCTTGTTTATTTCAGCTCTTTTCTTAAAGATGTTCTGGGGCTACCGCTGGACCCCTGCGTGCTTCGCTGCCCCATGTCGGACCGTGGCCCGGAGCTTGAGGACCACTGTTCTAAAAAGGTCTGCATGAAAGGGGTTGGAAGGAAAATAGAATAACTAATGGTTATGGAGAAGAAACTATGACTGTCACTGGGACTGGGCCAAAATGATAATGAGGCAGTTGGAAAGGAGTTGAAGCGCAAAGAGTTTAGAAGCATTGGCCGAAGGATGAAAGAGGCAGGGGGTAAAATACAGATAGACTATGATGTAAGTAGATCTTGAGCAAGGGAATTTAAAATTCAATGGGCTGGCTTTTAAAGCCAGCAGCTAAGCAGAGGCACCGAATGCTGATGAGAAATCATGGACAACCCCCGTTCAAGGCCCCGTTATCCCTGTTATCGAGTGACAGAATCATCCATCATACTGTCGACTGAGCATCCAAAGACAGTGAAAAATTCACACCATCTCAACTCAGAAGGGTGATAGCATAAGCTTTGGCTAATGTCTTCAATAATTTACAGACTTACAATGAAGGTGGAAACTGATGTACGAATAAAAACTACCTGAAATGAATTAATTCTATATGTCAGATTTTGAACTACTTACCTGAGGAAACCTCAATACACACGTATAACAAAACAGTATTTTTAGGACCAGAATTTGTTAAGTATAGTTTTGCATTGTAACAGCTCACTAATGCATCACATAACAATTTATAATGTTTTAAGTGTGGTTTATAGGAAGAGTAAACTGAAATTATTTTAAGTTGTTGATTGATGGGTTCTTCCTTTCAGACCAGCAAGTGTAGTCGGTAGCAAAGTGCCAGGTCACTCAGAGCAAGTTCTAGAATGCCCTGGCCATTTACATTAAACCTGAAGCTGATGTCAGCTTCACAGTGAAATGATGGATCATTGACATTTCTCAGTAAATTAGCATCCCGGGAGCCATTAAAGTTAGAGGATGTGGATAATTAAAGTAAAACGTGGTGTGTAGCCAGAGGGAAGTGACAGAGTGATAGTCTGCCCACTTAGCCGATAATTTCCTATATTTGTAGTTTACATTCTGATGAGCAGGCAGGATTGTTCTCTATGTGTTTGCCTGCCATGATCAAAACTGGAAAATAACATATACTACAACTAAATCATTTGATTTGCTTCCTTTCCAAGCCAATTTTACACAGAAACAAAAAAAAAAATCGATAGCATAATAAGAATCAGTTCAGAAGAAATTAAAATGCACTGTCTAGAGCAATGTGTTTTAACAATGCTGGTTAATAACAAGCCTTTCAGAACCAAAATCCTTTTTTATGGATTAATGTGAGGTGCATGTCATTTTTCCAATGAAATTCGTTGCTCAAAAAGCACAAGGGAATCTGATGGTCTTAAGCATCCTTCAAGACCCTTTGAAATCTCGGAATCATAAACGGTTAAAGAAATCAAAGAGCAATATTTTCCACTAGGGTCCACTTAGTGCATTAAGGGTTCAGCAGAGATTCTCTAAGTGGCTTGGTTTACATTATTATCATTCTCTTGCACATCCCTGTCTCTGTGATTCTAATTAATGAGGAACTTATTTATCTTCCATTGTCACAACTACTCAAATAAAAATGTTAATCGAAAATAAACTATAACACGAAGAACTAGATAGTCTTTGAATAATGACAAGGAGTTGGGCCGCAAAATGCAACTGAGTTGACACTTTACAAAAGTTAATGGAGAACATGATTACCTTGTCCGCGTTTTATTTTACTTTCTGAGGTACAGCATGGAGTAGGCCCATCTAGCCTTAGCAGCAATCCCCCAATTTAGTCCAAGCTAAATCACGGGACAATTTACAATGACCAATTAACCGACCAGCTGGTATATCTTTGGACTATAGGAGGAAACTGAAGCACCCAGGGAAACCCACACAGTCATGGGGAGAACGTAGAAACTCCTTACAGACAGCAACATGAAGTGAACACGAGTCGCTGGTGCTGTAAGGCATTGCGCTAACATGCTATCATGATTTATCAGCTTGCAACTCTTAGTTATAACTACACAGTCTGTTGTCTGGTTATTAGAGCAACAACAGCACCACTTTGATCCATACGGAAGACAACATATTCCTCTGGACTTTCAGATAGCCGTACAGAAGTTCTACCATAAGGATGAATTTACGTGGTAAACAAGTTCACAGCTTTTTGAGGCCTTCTATTGTGCAAAGTGTCCCAATACAAAATTGTCTCTTCCCTTTATATGTAGAATGTTGATTTGCATGAGATAAAATACTACACATAGGCTTTGTTACTTCCTTGATTGATCAAACTAACACTAATAAAGGAGGTATCTAGTTATCGAAATGGCTGTGAGAGATGTGTGTGGCTTTAGGGAATGGGCTATGAGAGAGTGTTGAGAAGACTTGCATGGTGGTGGTGTAGCGGGGGGTGGTCTCAGGGAGGGGTTCTAATTCCCGTTAAGAAACTGTGGAATGGCCAAATCCCAGCCATTGGACTTGGAGGACAAAGTCTTGTTTTCTTAGCCAGATTACCACAACATTTAATTAAAATAGGCAGCATTTTTCTGCTCACCGTTCCATAATTTGCCCCCTAACACTTAATGGCAGAGAAGTGAGGAGAGTATCAGATAATTTGCAGTATAATCTGGTGGCCATACAATGTCTCAAGTACCCAGCCTAGCACAGACTCTGAGACATTGCATAACCAGCACATTATGCTGGAGTAACAGTCTCTATATTGCGGTTTCAATGGGAGCCTCTACAGTTGCAAGCACATTGTGGGTTCATTTGGGCTCATGCTACACTTTCCCTACCATTGCAAAAGAGCAATCACAAGCTTCTATCTATGAAATTCAGTGTCATAAATGACCTCTTCTACATTGGCCTTTGGAGTCACTGTTAGATCCCATGACAGTGTCGTGTAAATACTGTAACGCTGGAAAATGAAGCTGCATAGTTTTTAAATTCTCTCATTCCTCTCCAGACAATGACATCAACCCAAGGCGCAGCTTTTGAGGGCATGAACTAAAAATAAAATAAAAATTCTGTGCTAGTAATTCCATCAAATTCTCCTCTAGCAGAGAAGTAGTTTATTCTTTTTTTTTGTGATTTGCTGCTCTTGAAGGTAAGTAAAGGCAGATTATGAAGATAATCATTCATGATTTTCATTATCTATGTCCTGTACTTTCATATCATATTTCCTGACCTTCATCTGAATGTACAGATTCACTGGGGGCACTTTAAAAAGTTACATACCCCAATGTCTTGAAGGGTAATATTTGTACTGTGATACTCCAAGAGCTGACTTCTGAGACTGCTAGTTTAGAATCTGGTAGCTGGGACATTTGCAACAGATATAAATAAAAAATAACAGTAAATTGTTCAATGAACCTCCTACTGATTTGTCTGCATGACTTTTAAAAACAATACTTGGGGCAGCACACAACATATTTTTAATATCAGTAATACAATTACAGTTACTGTCAACAAATGGTAAGGTGAATCAAATGACCTTTAAAGAAGATACCTGATTTTTATTGCCTGAATCACGAAAGCATGGCAAGGAAATATATTTCCATTGTTTGTTCTTCAAAAAAATATTTTAAATGTACATGCAACACACACAAAAATTTGGAGGAACTCAGCAGGCCAGGCAGCATCTATGAAAAAGAGTACAGTCGATGTTTCCGAGCGTGACTTGAAAAAGTACTTCTGAAGTGTCTCGGCCCGAAACGACGACTGTACTCTCCTCCATAGATGCAGTCTGGCCTGCTGAGTTCCTCCAGCATTTTAAGTGTGTTGCTTGGATCTCCGGCAACTGCGGTCTTCTCTTGTTTGTTTTTAAATGTACATGTGAGCTCCTAAATATGTAGATGCAAGAGTATTTTTTTCATAAAGTCACATATTCCAAGGCCAGTTGTAATAATACATACATATCCTCTTTCTGCAATGATTGCTATGTAAATTGGGAAAGGAATGCAGTAATGTAAAATAAACTATAGTCTGCCCAAAGCATTCTCTTTTGTAAGATTTTTTTCTTGGAATAGAGGACAAATATACTGCTTAGAGCAAGAAGTCTTGTTTTCATTTAGAATACAGAAATGTCCCATAGCCTGAAGTAAGTAATAGATTATTTTGGCTTTGGGACAGTGTGTGCTGCTCAGTAATGTAGTACCTCAAATATTATGAGTGGAGAGGAAAGTGCCTAGTGGCGCTTATGATGTATTTTGTGGTTCCACCCACAGGTTAAACATGGATCTTTCCCAGAGACTCAGGAGCTGCCAGACTATTTCTGGCTCCTTGCTTTGACATTGCTGGCATGATTGGGATCTACAGGCAGAGCAAGAGATGGAACACATGCCTGCCATGTGTAAATGCAGCATCATTTCAATTCACTTACATTTTTGTGCTTGCATGTCATTCAGTTCACCGTGCCCACCAAACACTACCTTCTGCACTAGCAACACTATGACTGAAACCCAGATGTCCATAAAGTACCAGTGGTGTGGGCTGGAGAGGGGCCACGGTAAACTGACTTCCAGCTGCACCATGACCTACGAGGGGTGATTGATAAATTTGTGGCCTAGGGTAGAGGGAGTCAATTTTAGAAAACCTAGCACATTTATTTTTCAACATAGTCCCTTCCTACATGTACACACTTAGTCCAGCGGTCGTAAAGCATACAGATCCCCTCTCTGCAGAAGTGGTCCACAGCAGGGATGATTGATAAGTTTGTGGCCTAAGGTAGAAGGAGATGCGTTATTAACTTCAAACTTTCTGCATTATCACTCAAAGAGTTGAACTGCACGTGCGTGTAACGAGAGCGTCTTGGACCTCCAGGTGGTCCACAGCAAGGGGATGAGTTATACAGCTCTCTTTACATGCATGTATTTCACATGCATCTGAGTGAAAATACAGGAAGTTTGAAGTTAATAACCCATCTCCTTCTACCTTAGGCCATGAACTTATCAATCACCCCATGCTGTGGACCACTTCTGGAGGTCCAAGATGCCGACTTCTACTGAGAAGGGATCCGTATACTCCACGACCTCTGGACTAAGTGTGTAAATGTAGGAAAAATAAATGTGCTAGGTTTTCTAAAATTGACTCCTTCTACCTTGGGCCACAAAGTTATCGATCACACCTCATACTTGGAAATATGCGGGCTGCTTTATGAAGCAGAATGCTGATAGGTATCCATAGCAATGGGGACAAAGCTGCTGAATGAATGATTATAACCTCATTGGAGGCCCAGAGAGAACCTCACAGAATTAAGCAGTAGAGATACTCTATGAGACCAGGAGAGACTATAAGGTAAAGGAGCAGGAATCTACAACTCTTGGCACCAATATGATTTATTTGCTTATTTATCTGATATATAATCGATTGATTTATCTATTTATTTATTTTGTTTTTCTTTCTCTATTTGCATAATTTGTTGTCTTTTGCACACTGATTGTATGTCCGTCTTTGTGAGAAGTTTCTCATTGATTCTAATGTGTTTCTTTGTATCTATTGCAAATGTCTGCAAGGAACTGAATCTTAGGGTAGTATATATTGACACATATGTACTTAGTAATAAATTTATTATTACTTTGACCAATTAGGCCAGTCAATCATATTGGGTTTTTCCTGCACCATTCAATCTGAGAGCCGTAGTCACACAAAACAAAAGTAGGCCTTCAGTCTAACTAATCCATGCTATGTAAGCTGGACCCATTTACCCATATTTGGCCTGTATCCCTCTAAATCTTTCCTCTCCATGTACCTGTCCAAGCACCTACGTTATTAACTATTGTTCTCTACATGCCTCAACCACTTCCTCTGGCAGCTGATTTCATAAACTGACCATCCACTGGGTGAAAAAGATGCGGCTCGGTTACCTATTACATCAGTCCCCTCTCACCATACATCTTTTCTCTCTAGTTCTTGATACCCCATCCCAGGGAACAAGACAGTGCACTCTGATCCTGTCTATGCCGCTCCTGGTATTATACACCTCTGTAAGAACTCCCCTCATTCTCTTATCCACCAAAGAAAAAAGTCCCAACCTATTCAACTTCTCTTCATAATTCAGTCCCTCAGATCCCATTAAAATCTTCTAAAACTCCTTTGCACTCTTTTCAGTTGATGGTTGATGGCATAGCTGAATTTATTTCAATACCATTCTCTCAGTTTCTCTCTAAAATCCTTAATCCCTTTTGGAATCAAGAACCTACCTATCTCTCCCTTAAATGCACTCAGTGACATTGCCTCCATGGCCTTTTGTGACAATGAACACCATCAGACTCACCACCGTCTGGCTGAAGAAATTCCTCCTCATCTTAGTTCTAAAAGAATGCCCTTTTATTCTTAGCATGTGCCCTTGGATCCCAGACACTCCAGAGAGCAGAAAATTTCTCTCAGTAGCCACTCCATCCAGGCCTTTCAGTGTTCATAACAAACAGGACATTCATAATGTCAGTGGACATTAGTTACTTGTTTTTTTTTCAGAAAGTCTTTGACAAGATGCTGCACATGAGGCTGCTAAATAAGAGTCCATGGTGTGGAAGGAATGGTATTGGCATAGATGGGAAATTGATTGACTTGCAGAAGACAAGATAAATGGGGTCTTCTTCAGGAAGACTTCTGATGCTTAGTGGAGTTCCACAGGTAGTCTAGTGTGATCATCAAACCATCAGATTTCAAGTTTTCTTTAAATATCTCAGGCATATTGAGACCTAAACAAGGTACATTATTGAGTCAATGATTTCATTGTTTTTTACTGGTTTGGAACCTTGCTGAAACTTTTTGGCTAAGGCCAGGAATCCTCCAAGATATGCCTCCTGGGTGTTTAGCCAGGAATGAGAAAGGACAACATCCCATCCCAGGATTCCTGGCTGGCCTCACTGAGACAGGACATGTTCCTGACCCCAAGTTTCAAGCCACCTCAAACCCCCCAACACCAGAGGTTGAAATGCTCCATCCAATAGCCAAACCGAAACATTTCTTTGCTTACTCCTACACATGGAAATCAACTAAAATAGTAAATATGGGAGAAACACATAAAATAAAATACATTGGTGTCAGGGGATGTAGATCTCATGGGTGCATGGCTAAAATTAAGAAAGCCCAAGGAGCATTATAGCCACATGAAAGATTTGAGTTCAGTTTTTAAGAACTAGCAGAAAGTGACAAATATTTTTGATCTTCTTGAATTTATCTGGAACAAATAGAAAGCTCAGCGTTACCACAACTTTGTGTCATGTTTGATAGAGTCCTGTTTGGAGAAAAGGCCATAAACAGCAAATAGCTGCATTGTACCAATAAATAACATTAAGGCTTAATCTTCAGAGTTAACCTTTGACGTGACAGGCCATGATGTTCTGCAGTTCATTTATCATTAGTTGCTAGGTTAGCAGAATTGCGATACAACTGTTGCTACTCAATGCGAATTTCATATTCCAGTCAATGAGCTCTGTTCTAAAACCTAACATTACAGAGAGGGCATTTTAGGATGTGGGTATGATTTGCTTTTTTTTTGTAAAGATGATAATGAACCATTGCAGCTTTAGTAAAGTCTAGTCTTGCTGAGTCACATCAGACACCAGTTAAGAATCATCATTAAGAGTTACATATACTGTAAGTCATATTTCTTTCCCAGTTGGAATTTTATTTCTGACTGCTCTTTTATTGGTGCCTGGTTTTAATATTCAGAATTTAATTTTTAATATTAATTCAAATTCTTGAACTGCCCTGGTGAGATTTGAACTCACGCTTTTCTGGATTAGCGATTTTGGATTAGTTCTGCAGTTGCATACAGCATGTCCTAGTAGTATATTACCACCCTCTCTAAGTTACCTGACCGTCAGTGTTTGTGAATATTAAATGTTATTGCTTGGTATTCATACCGCACAATGAGGACAGAAAGTATGTTATTTACTGCTTTAATGTGGCTTTTTTGACTTTACACATTTTTATACTGATCTTCAGCCATTACCAAGGTATATATAGGTGGACTATGCCTCATTTACATTCTTTTCCTTTGACACTACCATCTCTCTCAGTACTTTTCTACAGATTAGTATTTTTTTGTTAGTCCACTAGACATTCATCGTTTTGTATATTCCAAGATGTCCTATTAATAAAATGCAGACTGATTCTAAATAAACGCTGAGAAGTTAAGGTCACATTATCTTTCATGATTGTCATTACATATCAGTATTGCAGACCAAACTGTTAAGACAAGAACTGATTCAGATAAAGGACATTACAACATCCAGATGAACTTGATAAACATTGCACATGTGTCTAACGTAAAAACTACTTTGTTTTGTGATTATAAGCCACTTAATTATTTATTTTTGTCATTTCTGACAAAGGGTCTTCAAACTGAATGTTAACTGTTTCTCTTTCTGCTGAGTGTTCTCACTATTTAGTATCCTTGATACTAAATTTCTTTATTTCAGATTTCCAGCTTCTGAAGATATTTTTTTATTTTAGTTCCTTTTACCACTGGTAGACATAAAGTCACCCAAATCTTCCAATCAAATTAACATCTACTATTTGCTCTTTTAATGTTTGAAAAGATAAATAATAGCTCAATGAGACTGATAATATTCGGCACAGATATCTGTGGACAATTTCTTAAGCAGAGCTCGTGTGATTTGTTTTATTATTGCTTCATGAATTTGAGTGTTATTGCCTTTTCTTGCCCAAAACCTAATTCTGATTGCAATTAGTTTTTTATTGGGGAATTAATAGTCAACCACATTTCCATGGTTTTGGAGTCACATATGGGGTGACCAGAAATTACCGTATGTGCAGTTCTGGTTGCCCCATTACAGAGGATGTAGAGGCTGTGGAAAGGATGTAGAACAGATTTTCAAGGATACTAAATGGATTGGGGGCATCATCATCTAAGGAGAGTTTTGACAAATTTGTGCCATTTTCCCTGGAGTGTTGAGAGGCAGAGGGGAAACCTGAAGAAGTTTATAAAATTTTGAGAAGCATCGATAGGGTGAATAGGATTTTTTTCCCCCAAGGGTGGAAATGACAAGTACTGGGGAAAACTGATTTAAAGTGATAGGGAGAGCTTAAAGGATAAGGGCAGGACAGTTTTATTTATACACTGAGAACAGTAGAATGGGCAGTGTGATGGTGGATTTAAGTGGCTGTTAGACACATGAATATTGAAGGATGGAGGCATATGGGCCATGTAGAGGCAGCAGAGATTTAGTTTACGTCAGTATTGTATTTGGTGCAGTATGGTGGACTGAACACCTTTACCTCTGTGATACTGTTCTGTGTTCTTTATATGGAAGATTGTGAGGGAACTTGAAACTTCCTTCCCTAAAGCAGTTTGGCTCATATAGATAACCCGGCTGTTCAATATTCACCATTACTGATTCCAGCTTTTTAAATCGAAGCTGGGTGCCAACCACTAGAATTAATTTCCTTTGCATAGCTGAAATGAGATGCACAGACTTTCAGCCAGACAACTACACAGTGCATCTTACGACTCCCAAGGTCAATGGGCTCTTCCACTTCCTAGTGATCCAAAGTAGCCCCAGTTGTGGTGCAGCTGACAAGGAGCAGTGATTATAGACCAACCAGCCTCCCTGCTCTAGCCTGAATAATGCAACCTGAGCAAGTGTGTGTGAGCGGGAGAGGTGAGGAGCAAAGGAAAATCTGGGCAGCAGATGTAACATTCCGGGGTGGGGGGGGGGGGGGCAGGATACATTTGCAAGTTGTTCAGGAGTCTTTTTCTCTTGGTAGTAGATGAGCTAAGTTCTCTCTCTTAAAGCTCCAATAATTTGGAAACATAATTGACTACATTGTGCTGTCAAGTGAAAAATCTTTACCTAATCTTACTTTAGCCAATCTCTTCTAGCAGGACAAGGTTAATGGAAAATGTCTTACCTGCTAAAAGATATCACATTATGAACTGAGTGGTTAAAACATTTAACATAGCAGACAGCAATATTTGTAATTTAGTAGCAACCTTTTAGTTGCCCTAGTTTGAGATTTCCAGTTGGCACCAAAGTCCTTTCTCTCTTTTCATTGACCAAACATATGACGCTGATGGACCTCAGACTGAATAAGCTCCTTGAACTCATATGGATACCATTTGTTTCTCGTAGTGAGAACGTACAGCTCAACCTTCCCCTTCGGTGTCTACCGATCGATCTGTTTTCACATTCGTCTCAAATTATGGAATCCTCCAGACCCAAATGAACATAAATCAGCACCAAGAACATGTACAAGTTTCCCCGTCTGTCATAAAACAATGATTTAAAGCTCAGGCTGTCAAAATACACCGCTGTGAAATCAGCTTACTCTGCAGCAGTAGGGATACAAAGCACCATCTCAGTGCTGTAATTTATTGCCTCCCTGGGAGATTTGGGTGATTAGTGCTCAGCCCACCAACATGAAGAAAAACACCAGGATCCGCAATAATTCCGACTGGAAATCTAAGGTCAAATTTATCAAATGAATTGGAGAAATCTATTTCTGTTTGGAAAGGGTGAGATATATGGCATGTTTAGCAGAAGGCTATATCGTTGGAACATTTCGTTGTGCCCTATGTATGAGTGTTCGGAATTTCTGGCTTAAATAGTATCACCAGAGGACATATGATGTATCGAGCTTCAACCTGCTTTCTGCCAAATAAAATATACAAGTGCAAACAAGGGGTTTCATAAATTTTAAATGAGCAACATATTTGTTTAAGTGATGTAGCTTAAAACTTTCTATTTAAGCCACAAGTAAAAGTAAGCTTTATTTTGTTGCTGTGTATGTTATGGATTGCAATTTTTAGAGAAGACTTGAACATCACTGAGAAGTTTACTGAGTCGGCACAGAATGGAAGCAAAATTAGTATTACTGATTTAACAGGACTAAATGGCTGCCTGGCGTCATGGATAAATCTTGTAAATCTTATTAACTGTGTCAAGGCAACACATAGGTAGGGCCCTGGAGCAAAACGCCTAATTCATTTGCCTTCATGGCTAACTTAGTTTCACTAGTGAAAGGATAAAATGATCCATTTTGCAATTTATGACTAACGTGTTATTGATGCTGATGCCTGGCAGACATCTTAAATCTTTCAAGCAGCATCCTTCTCTCTTTCATTTGTTAACACCTTTTCTGTCTGTTTAATTTTTTTTTAATCCATGCAGTCTTCAGGGTGTATGACAGGTAGTAATGAGAAACAGGTATGGTGGCACCGAGTTCTAAAGAGTTACACGCATATAATGGGCTTCTACCATTCGAGAGCAGCAAGAGCAAAGCAGAAAACCTTAATGTCTTAGCAGGAGCCACAAGCTGTTTCTCATCTGATGCAAATAAGTACCAGTGATACAGGTATCCCTTTTCACAATGCCATTTATAGTCAAGGTGCCAATATTCATCCGCGATTATACACAGAAGTCATCTCATTTCATTTCCTTCATAAAATTATTTTATTACTATGTAATATTTTAATTAAAAAACATAGAACATGGAACAGTACAGCACAGGAACAGATCCTTCAGGCCATGATATTGTCTTGAAGTAAATAAACGAGTAATTAAAAGCCAAACCTAACTAATCTCTTCTGCCTATGCAATGTCCATATGCCTCAATTCTACACATATTCACATGCCTTTCTATGAACATTTTAAATGCCAATGTTGTACTTACCTCCACAACCTAACAGTGTAACCAGGCACGCACTACTCTGTGGAAAAAAACTTGCCCAGAATATCTCCTTTGAACTTAGCCCCTCTCCTTTACCTTAATGCAAGCTTTCTGGTATTTAGACATCTGAAATACTTTTGGGGAGCTGCCAGAGATGGAAGGGGGGTAGAATCTGGGAGTTGAAATTTGTAAGCTGACTGTCACATGCTCCTTCACAGCAACAAATCTTGACTATTTCAGAGTGATCCCATAATGCAGTTCTGCAATTGAAAGCTCCGCTACAAATGGTAACCAATGCATTAGACTAAATGACCTATAATTCTGCTTATAATTCTCTCTCTATATATATATATATATAGACACAGACACATTGCATATACATAACTTTCTCTTTGACACACATATTCTTCTTTTGCTTTTACCAAGGAATTTGCTTATTTTGACCACACTTTTGCAGAACTCCAGGTAGTACAAGGCAACAGTACTGCCATTGCGTGAAAGACATAGATTATGTAAATCCTTGTTTTTCTCTGTGCCGAGAAAATATTTAGACATAAGTAAAGTCTGTGTCTAATATGCAAACATTCTATAATAAACACTTTCAGCAACTGAGAGGCCACAACATAATGATTCAACAGATTCAAGACTCTTTCACATCACTGTGGTAATTTGTTTCCAAACAAGAAGTCTGCTTGAACACATATTTTCTCTATCATCTGGAAATGGCATCAATTTTCAGATAAGTACAAAAGAATGAAGACTTTGCATGGAGGAAGATGGACAGCAGTCTTGACGATGCAACAACTGTACAACAGTAAATGTGCGGTAGTAGAAGCATGTATATTAGGAAAATTGAAGAAGTTCGTAGATAGACACATGGATGATAAAAAAGTGGAGGCCTATATAGGAGGGAAGGTTTAGGTTGATCTTTGAGTGGATTAAAAGTTCAGCACAACATCATGTGTTGAAGGGCCTGTACTGTACTGTAATGTTCTATGCTTTTTGCAATTGCATGTTCTCCATGGCCAAGCAAGATCTTGAGAGACTCTAGAGTGAAACACCTCAAAGAATTCCAGCTAATGAGTTTATAGAAGATTCAATAGGCATGATATCATTTCAGTAGATAGATAGATAGATAGATAGATAGATAGATAGATACTTTATTCATCCCCATGGGGAAATTCAACATTTTTTCCAATGTCCCATACACTTGTTGTAGCAAAAACTCATTACATACAATACTTAACTCAGTAATAATATGATATGCATCTAAATCACTAACTCAAAAAGCATTAATAATAGCTTTAAAAAAAGTTCTTAAGTCCTGGCAGTTGAATTGTAAAGCCTAATGGCATTGGGGAGTATTGACCTCTTCATCCTGTCTGAGGAGCATTGCATCGACAGTAACCTGTCGCTGAAACTGCTTCTCTGTCTCTGGATGGTGCTATGTAGAGGATGTTCAGGGTTTTCCATAATTGACCGTAGCCTACTCAGCGCCCTTCGCTCAGCTACCGATGTTAAACTCTCCAGTACTTTGCCCACGACAGAGCCCGCCTTCCTTATCAGCTTATTAAGACGTGAGGCGTCCTTCTTCTTAATGCTTCCTCCCCAACACGCCACCACAAAGAAGAGGGCGCTCTCAACAACTGACCTATAGAACATCTTCAGCATCTCACTGCAGACATTGAATGACGCCAACCTTCTAAGGAAGTACAGTCGACTCTGTGCCTTCCTGCACAAGGCATCTGTGTTGGCAGTCCAGTCTAGCTTCTCGTCCAACTGTACTCCCAGATACTTGTAGGTCTTAACCTGCTCCACACATTCTCCATTAATGATCACTGGCTCCATATGAGGCCTAGATCTCCTAAAGTCCACCACCATCTCCTTGGTCTTGGTGACATTGAGACGCAGGTAGTTTGAGTTGCACCATATCACAAAGTCCTGTATCAGTTTCCTATACTCCTCCTCCTGTCCATTCCTGACACACCCCACTATGGCCGTGTCATCAGCGAACTTCTGCACATGGCAGGACTCCGAGTTATATTGGTAGTCAGATGTGTACAGGGTGAACAGGACCGGAGAGAGTACGGTTCCCTGTGGCGCTCCTGTGCTGCTGACCATTGTGTCAGACCTACAGTCTCCCAACCGCACATACTGAGGTCTATCTGTCAAGTAGTCCACTATCCAATCCACCATGTGAGAGTCTACTCCCATCTCCGTTAGTTTGTGCTTTAAGATCTTGGGCTGGATGGTGTTAAAGGCACTAGAGAAGTCAAGGAATGTAATCCTCACAGCACAACTGACCCCATCTAGGTGAGAGAGTGATTTGTGCAGCAAATACGTGATAGCATCCTCCACTCCCACCTTCTCCTTATACGCAAACTGAAGCGGATCCCGGGCGTGCCTGGTTTGTGGCCTCAGATTCTGTATTATCAGCCGCTCCATGGTCTTCATCACGTATCAGAGCTTTATTATGATCCTGTGCAGCATTGGAAGAGCTACCATTCCCAATAATCCTCCATGCTAAAAGCCACCTTTCTTTGCCCCTTCTTTGCACCAAGAATGCCATCAGCAGTTGTTTTCTCCATATACTGGGCTGTTTATATATTGGATATCTTCAAAGTCAGACCCAAGTCTGTTGTGGCGATTGGAGCAACTTAGGCATTGTAATATGGATTGTATCATTGGTATAAATGGTGACCTGGTGGTTTCCCTTTCCCTTCTAGCTAAAGAGCTTTGCTCCTGGTATCCTCAGGTCATTTCTCATACTCCATATTAACCAGGCCTGAGTTTGCTTTGCTTCTGGGATGAAACAGGATAAGGGAGTTCCAGACTAGCATCAATAGGCTATTGGTCGCATTACTTCAACAGGAATTCAATTGTCAAAGTAATGACCAAAGTTTAAAGTAAGGTTTAATATCAGAGTACATACATGTCACTACATGTACCATGAGGTTCTTTTTCCTGTGGGCATACTCAGCGATCTATAGAATAGTAACTGTAAACAGGATCAATGAAAGAGCAAGCGAGTAGAAGACAACAAGCTGTTGAAATACAACTATAACTAAATCACAATAAATAACAAGAATATGAAATAACAAGATAAAGAGTCCTTAAAGTGAGATAGTTGATTGTGGGAAAATCTCAATAGCTAGTGTAACAACCCTCTTTTGCTCAAGAGCCTGTTAGTTGAGGGGTAGTAACTGTTCTTGAACATGGTGGTGTGAGTTCTGACACACTTGTACTTTCTGCCTGATGGCAGCAGTAAGAAACGAGCATGGCCTAGGTGGTGAAGATCTCCAATGACAGATGCTGCTTTCCTCCAACTTCTTTACACGTTGATGTGCTCAATGGTTGGGAGGGCTTTACTGTTATGTACTGGGCCAAATCCATTACCTTTTGTAGGATTTTCCTTTCAAAGACTTTGGTGTTCCCATACCAGTTCACAATACACTTTGCACTACACCTCTACAGAAGTTTGTCATGCCAAATCTCTGCAGACTTCTAAGAAAGTAGAGGCGCTGTCATGCTTTTTTAGCAATTACGTTTATGTGATGGGTCCAGCACCAGTCCTCTGTGATAGTGACACCCAGGAATTTAAAGTTACTGACCCTCTCCATCTCCGATCCTCCGATGAGGACTGCCTAAAGGACCTCTGGTTTCCCTCTCTTGAACTCTACAATTAGCTCCTTGGTCTTACAGACACTATTGTTATGACACCACACAGTCAGATTTTCAATCTCCCTCCTGAATGCTAATTCATCCCCAACTTTGATACGGCCTACCACAGTAAATATGGTGTTGAAACTTGTATATGGTAGTGGAGCTGTACTTAGCCACACAGTTATAGGTGTAAAGTGAGTAGAATAGGGGGCTAAGCACATATCCCTGGGGTGCTCCTGTGCTGATGGAGGTTGTGGAGGAGACGTCTTTGCCAATCCAAAATGGAGCCTGCAAGTGAGGAAATCCAGGATCCAATTGCACAAGGGGGTATTGAGGCCCAGGTCTTGGAGTTTACTATATTAGTTTTGAGGGAGTGATGGTATTAAATGCTGAGCTGTAATTGATAAAGAGCATCCTGATGCATGCACCCTTGCTGCCCAAATATATCAAGGATGTGTGAAGAGCCAATAAGATTGCATCTACTGTACTCCTGTCACTCCAGCAGGCAAACTGGAGCGGATCCAAGTTGCCGCTCAGACAGGAGCTGATATGTTTCAACACCAGCCTCTCAAAACACTTCATCATTTGTATGTAAGAGCCGCTGGATGATAGTCATTGAATCAGCTTACCACACTCTACTAGGGCACCAGTATGACTGAAACCTGCTTGAAGGAGAAGCGTACAACACACTACCAAAGCAAGTGGTTGAAGATACCTGTGAACACGCCAACCAGTTGGTCAGCACAGGTTTAGAGTACACAGCCGATACTCTGTCCAGACTGGATGCTTTACTTGGATTCACCCTTTTGAAGGCAGTTCACACGTCACCTTGAGACCAAAGGATCGTCGGGAGATCTGGGGCTGGACAATGGTTCCTCCCTGTTCTGGTGGCCAAAGCGAGTGTAGAAGGCATTGAGCTCACCTGGAAGCCAAGCTCCTTTCATGCGCGCTTTGATTAGCAGAACATGGAGGAGCAATCATGCACCCCCACATCTCCTGAGAAGAGTTTAAATCCTACCACATTCACCATGGATTTAAAATTCACTTAAATCTCGAATCTGATATTAAAAATTTTCATCACCAACAGTGAAAACAAAACCACATGAGTTGTTGCAAGAAACCACCTGGTTCATTAACGCACTTCAGGGAAGGAAATCTGCTCTCAATCTTTCTGGCTTATGTGTGACTCCAGACTCAAGCAGTGTATTTGCCCCTGGACATGGCCTAATAAGTCATTTTTAGAGAGTCTGTGGTGAATGGCAATAAGCGCTAGTCTAAACAATAGTTCCCAAATCTCAGAAATTAATAAAGCAAATTAGATAGAAAACACAAAACACCCCAGGTTAGGACTGCTGAGGTGTGAATGTGAACAGTTACACATGGTGAGACCCTAGTGTTATACAAAGGATTGAAGCTATTTTACAAAGTCCCTGTGCAATATAGTTTCTGTTAAATGAGCACAAGGAAGTTCATCCTTCATCTTTGGTGTTCCATTGTACAATGTAATCACCAATTTAACTAAACTGTGCTAGTAAGATCTGTTTCAGTGTGGCTTCATGCTACACAGTTCCCCCAAAGCCCAGAACAAGATTCATTCTGGGAATGTTTTACATGTGTATTGTGATCAGCAAGTTATAAAAAAGAGTTTCAATAAAAACACACACACGTGTGAAACATTTTACACTGTGCAGAGCTGTCACTTTTTGTTCTATTTATACAATTTTTTTGGTGTCTGGGCATTGACCTAAGGTTAACAAGGTTAATGAGAAAGGCGTGCTTGACCATTTTAGTCCTTCATGTGAAGGTACTCCCACAGTGCTGTTGGGTAGATAGGTCTAAAGACACTGAATGACGGATAATACATTTTCAAGTTAGTATGGTATTCCACCTGCAGGTGGTGATGTTCTCCTGTAGCTACTGTCCTTTTTGATGGTAGAGGTTCCAGGTTTCGGATGTGCTGAAGTGAGTTGCTGAAGTACATGGTACACACAACAGCCATTGTATGCCAGTGATGGATCGGATAAGTGTTTAAGGTGGGTGTCAATCAAGCAGGCAGATTTATCCTGAATAGTTTTGACTTTCTTAATATTTGTTGGAGCAGCTTTCATCCTGTCAAGTAGAGTTATTCCATCATGACTGATCAAAATATAATTCAGAGCATTAGGCAATTAGGAGGAAATTCTCATTTTAATTGTTAGTGACATGCTATCTGCTTGAATTTCCACTGCTATATTTCCTATTATAGTAACAAAATCATGTTTTGGGGAAGTAAGTAAAATTGATAAGTGGGTTAGGAACTATGATGGACCAAGCGATATTTTCCTGGAGAGTGCTACAGTTTGCAGATACATATGAAAGGCTCTTTAGTATGTGAGCGTTTCCAGGATAGGGCTTGGACAGTTAGGTATTGAGATAAATTTTCAAAATCATGTATCCATTTCCCAGCATTGGTATTGCACATCTGAAGCTTGTAGAAAACTCAAAGAATGAAAACGAAATAACTTAAGTGGGCTTACCCAGCTTGGATAACTGCAGCTGATTTTCAGTGGAATTCCTTACAAATGTAAAAGGTTGTGATGCACAATCAATAACTCTTGGAGACGTGAGTTAAGGTAGGCTTTTATTGGCTGGAAGAAAGAACAAGCAGCAAGTGACCACCACACAACATCCTGGAGACTGAGGAAGGGTCTGTGCCTCCAATTGCCTTTATACAGGGGTCTGTGGGAGGAGCCACAGGCGCAGTCAGCAGGGGGGGCGTGTCCAGACAGGTATACATAGTTCACCACAGGTTGCACATTCTCTGATAAGGCTCTGCTTCCAGTCCTTCTGTTAGTAAAATGGTAGCGCAATATTAATACGCAGCAGCCTCTCTGGACTCTGGATTGGGGATTGCCAAACGTTATGTGGATTTTCTGGTGTAGACTGTTTTGTCATATGCTTTTGTGATAACATTCTGGAGGAACGTTGTCTCATTTTTTAACTGCATTGCATTGTAGTCGTGGTTTCTAAATGACAATAAACTGAATCTGAATCTGAATCTTGCATACTTCTCTTGTCTTTCCATTGACAAACTCAGTACAAAGCTTAGGAACTGGCCTCACCAAGACCCTGAATCAAGCATGGCCCAAATTCAAGCAAAGTGTCACATGCTCTGCTTCTTGATAGAGTCACCTCTCTTGGAGACAGCAGCAAGGCCCCATTATGCCATTCCCCTCTAATGGACGGATGGTTTAGGACTTCCCAGCTGTCTATCCTTCTCTCTCCACAATGATACGACAGCGCTAGAAAAGGTATGAGCAAGTTCATCAGGATATATTGCCTTGGATGGAGTGCTTCAGTTCTCAGGTGAGACTGGAGAGGTTTTACCAGGATTAGAGCAGGTTAAGAGATATGTTAACACAAGAGATGTAGAGGTATGAGGATACAGAAAGGGTAAACTCAGTAAATATTTTTCCATATCAGGGAAAGATAAAACTAGAGAACATAGATTTAGAGAAGATTTGTGGAGATCTTTATTACCCAAACAGTGTCAAGTACCTAGAATGCACTTCCAGAGAGAGTGATGGAAGCAGACTTGCCAACAGCATGTAAGAACTGTCCAGATGAGCAATTGAATCACCAAGTTGTGGAAGGTTATTTGTCATGCACCAGAAGATGCGATTCATACAGATGGACACAGTGTGCCAAATGGCTGACATATCACAACCACGGACTTTGCTGCAGGTGGACTACACAGCAGGTTTCACAACTGCGCTCGTGAATACGCACATGTTAGCTCATATATGTCAAACTCAAGGCCCACGGGCCAAATCCAGCCCGCAGTGGAATTATCTTTGGCCCGCGAGATAATATCTTATTACTATTAAAGCTGGCCCCAGTAATCGAAGCGCCTATGGCGTATGATATGGCTAATGCTGAGTTTATTCAGGTACCAGGTTTTCAGGGTTTTTAGTGTTTATTCGGCAGTCTTGCTCGACGGTCTTCTTCATAAGAAACAGAATTTGTAAAGTGAAACACTTTGTAGTTATAGCAGAGACTAAGACACATGAGAGCAGGCTGCAAAAACGGAGGCAACGAAAGCTGCGTTCGCACGCGTCCGACTGATCCAGCCCGCATGAAGCTGCATTTTGCTCAATCCGGCCCGTGACCTAAAATGAGTTTGACACCCCTGTGTTAGCTAATTACTGTTTCATTATGGTGGCAGTTAACTCCCTTCTATTTGATGTAGTGCTTGTCAAGACTTGAGCAAAGCACAGCAACATTATGCTGCCTGCTTGCATTCTGCCTTGCCTGAGAAAGTGATGATCAAGTCGACTGATGCTGGGATCTAGTGGTATTCATTTTATATTTCTTTCAGCAGCAATATTGGCGTCTAGTTTTCTGTTTGAGAGTTTAACTGCCCTGTATTGTTTTCCTTTCCCTTAAAATCCTGTTTGTATTAAAGTCGGTGAACTGTCGACCTGTTTCAATGTCTCGCTCTTTGTACTTGGGCCATATCTGAGCACCATGACACTATATCCTGGCTGCATGAGTCTAATACTCTGTAATTCTAAGAAACCTAAAACTAAAACTGATTCATTATCAATGTTCCTCAAAGGCAGTCACTGTTTGTCCCATCTGAAAGCTGGAATTTATAACATTCTCTCTTCCCCCCGCTTCCATCAGGAAGAATCAAAAGCTTGAAAATATGCACCACCAGAATCAAGGGCAGCTTCTATCCCACCGTTGTAAGACTGTTGGAACAGACCTCTTGTACAATAAATATAAACTCCTGACCTCACAATCTATCTCTTCGTAGCCTTGCACCTGCGCTTTCTCTGTATTCTGCCTTCTACTATTGCTTTTCCCTTGTGACATCTCGATGTACGCACTTATGTTTTGAAATAGTCTGTACAGAAGGCATGCAAAACAGAACTTTTCACTATATCTTGGTGCATGAGAAAATTATAAATAATTACCAGTTATCAGTTCTCTTCTGAATGTGGAGACCTTGTTCTTTGTGCCCAAATGAATCCTGAATTTGGAAACGTCTGCCTTATGTAGTAATTTGATCCATTAAGCCACAAATGCCATTTATAATAAATTCCTGTGCGGAATTCCTGTGAGCACTGTGAGGGTCATGTTTTTTGACTTCTCCAGTGCGTTCAACACCATCCGCCCTGCTCTGCTGGGTGAGAAGCTGACAGTGATGCAGGTGGATGCTTCCCTGGTGTCATGGATTATTGATTACCTGACTGGCAGACCACAGTACGTGCGCTTGCAACACTGTGTGTCAGACAGAGTGGTCAGCAGCACTGGGGCTCCACAGGGGACTGTCCTGTCTCCCTTTCTCTTCACCATCTACACCTCAGACTTCAACTACTGCACAGAGTCTTGCCATCTTCAGAAGTTTTCTGATGACTCAGCCGTAGTTGGATGCATCAGCAAGGGAGATGAGGCTGAGTACAGGGCTATGGTGGGAAACTTTGTCACATGGTGTGAGCAGAATCATCTGCAGCTTAATGTGAAAAAGACTAAGGAGCTGGTGGTGGACCTGAGGAGGGCTAAGGCACCGGTGATCCCTGTTTCCATCCAAGGGGTCAGTGTGGACATGGTGGAGGATTACAAATACCTGGGGATATGAATTGACAATAAACTGGACTGGTCAAAGAACACTGAGGCTGTCTACAAGAAGGGTCAGAGCCGTCTCTATTTCCTGAGGAGACTGAGGTCCTTTAACATCTGCTGGACAATGCTGAGGATGTTCTACGAGTCTGTGGTGGCCAGTGCTATCATGTTTGCTGTTGTGTGCTGGGGCAGCAGGCTGAGGGTAGCAGACACCAACAGAATCAACAAACTCATTAGTAAGGCCAGTGATGTTGTGGGGGTGGAACTGGACTCTCTGACAGTGGTGTCTGAAAAGCGGATGCTGTCCAAGTTGCATGCCATCTTGGACAATGTCTCCCATCCACTCCATAATGTACTGGTTAGGCACAGGAGTACATTCAGCCAGAGACTCATTCCACCGAGATGTAACACTGAGCGGCATAGGAAGTCATTCCTGCCTGTGGCCATCAAACTTTACAACTCCTCCCTTGGAGTGTCAGACACCCTGAGCCAATAGGCTGGTGGTGGACTAATTTCCACTTGGCATTATTTACTTATTATTATTTAATTATTTATGGCTTTATATTGCTACATTTCTACATTATTCTTGGCTGGTGCGACTGTAACGAAACCCAATTTCCCTCAGGATCAATAAAGTATGTCTGTCTGTCTGTCTGTCCTTAGATGTCAGACTTAACTTCCTTGTTTTCATCAGGCCTAACTATCACTGGAGTTGAAAATATTCCTCTTCCTCTTCCTTGCAGTTTTCACACAGGCTGTAAAATATTTTGGTGCCACTGCTGAACAGACCCAAGTGCTTCTGGGAATAGTGACAGCAAGATGTTGTCCCAAGTGCTTCTGGGAATAGTGACAGCAAGATGCTGTCCCAAGTGCTTCTGGGAATAGTGTCAGCAAGATGCTGTCCCAAGTGCTTCTGGGAATAGTGACAGCAAGATGCTGTCCCAAGTGCTTCTGGGAATAGTGTCAGCAAGGTTAGATAGTAATTTTGGAAAGAGGACTGAAGTCACCCTCAGCCTCTGTATTTGTCGATGCAGAGAGATTCATGGCTATCTCAGACGGAACCAAATGCCACAACATCCTATGCAGAAATTATACAGTGAGCTGAATAATGTGTTCGATCACTCAGTCCAAGTTTTCAGTTTGAAAAGAGAGAGTTGTGTCTTCATTGAATCATAAAAAATGACAGGAAGAAGGAAGCTACTTCAACTATTTTACAATACTGTTGGGAAAAATTCTGTCATGGCTTCCCAGCTCTTCGTCAACTCAGGCTCACCTCAGTGCATTTCAACTGTTCTGATCGTGTTGCAGGCAACCATTCTTTTGAAGAGGAATGTCTAGTCTCCGTGGATTCATTTCAGGAGATTTGATGTCAGGGTACATTGTATCTGGAGTATTTCCATCAGATATATTGAGGCTGTGTGATGAAGCTCCATTAAAGACTGACCTCTTACCAACAACCCAGATGGAGCTGAGATTGATGTGTGTATATGCAGGGAGGTGGACGGAATTCCATCCAGTCTGCAGATGACCTGGGCATTGACTTCGGCTATAAACTTTTACTACAGCATCTGGCTGACCCCTGCCTCATGACCCAGTCCAGTGAATGCGCAGGTGAGTCTAACCCCCTCAAGTTCATCAGCCAGTCTGCTTCAGCAGTCTGCAGGCAAACTCCAAACTGACACAATCTTTAACGTTTTGCATGCAAGCTGAAAGGTTTATCTCTTCCCTTGCCCTCTGTAATCTTCAGGAAATTTTATTTAATTGCTAAGATTCCCAGACAATCACACTGAGTTAGCAGCCCTCCTATTGGAGAGTGAGCTCTAGGCCCACAGTGTTTTACCAACTCCCCTTTAAACCTTCAGCCTCTGTTTCTTATCACGGACCTCTCTATTAAGGTCCTTTTCTGTTCATCATTTGTGCTTCTCAGAATGTTATACACCTCAATTGCCACTTCTCTCGGCTTTCACTCCCTTAAAGGACACACCCCTGGCCAAGTCAACCTTTCCTCTTAATTGACTTCCCCAGTGCCACGACATTATTCTCAATCACACAAGCTATCCTTTCTTTGCAGATGTTCCTACTTAATCAGAACACACCTTCATGCTAGTGTATCATCTTGGAGCAGCAGAGGGCTGTGAAGTGTCAAATCACTGGGAGTTTTTAAGGCAGAGATTAATAAGTTCTTGGTTCATAAGGGAGTTCAAGGTTATAGGGAGAAGGTGGGAGAATGAGTTTGAAAATAGAAATCAGTGATGATTGAATGGCAGCATAAATTCTACAGGCTGAATTGCCTAAATCTTCTCTTATATCTTATAGTCTTATGGTCAAACCATTGAAATGATTAGCTTGTTTATCACTCCACACAAGGAGCTAAATTTAACCACTTTGCGCTAGATTAGGCAATCTCCTTTGCCAGGGCCATCAGAGGAACTTTATTATTTTTGTTATGTTAGTTATTTCCATGGAAACCCTGTCAGGAAATTCCCTTACCTCAATCCAAGATACTCTGACTCATTGGCTCAAGCGCAGGGACAAGATTTCAGAAGGATTTCTAGAAACATTGCATGACAAGAAGTTTGTCTTCCATTCACACTTTTTTCAGCTGTGCAATTGCAATTGCTTGCTGTGTTACAGTGGCATTCCCCTGTCCACTACCTCAACACAGATATTATCTCAGTTTATGTCACTGAGATGGAGAAATGTCAAAAGAGTTCTTGTTAACTGTAGTTCTGGATGTCAATTGAGCTAAAAGTCCATGTCACGAGCCTTTTATTATCAATGCATTTTCGTCTGCACAAGCACTGTGAGGAACAACGAAAACGTCATTTGCTGCATTTGGATACAGAAAACAGATAGAATATAAATATACATTAATTATGCGAGACAATGAAGAGAGAAAGGGAATGATAATGCTAAAACAAGACCTTAGTGCAAAAAAAAGACACTATCAGTAACAGGTACATGGTAGTGCAAAGGGTGGCCCAGTGGTTCTGCTGCTGAGATAGGTTTAAGATCGTACAGGTTAGTTGAAGAGCATGATGGTTGCAAGAAAGTAGCTGTTCATGAACTCTATGGCTCATTCAGATAAATTACTGGAATTACCTGATTAGCGAAATGAAACAATGCAGTTCACGATGCTGACGGCTGCTCGTTGGCTTTTCACTGGCTTTTGAAAGTCAACTTATTATTTTTAGCCATCTCGCACAGCAGATGCCTTCCACAGGGTGAGTAAAAAGCAGAACTCTCAGAATGAGGAGTGTTTGTCAAGATTTACAGAATCACTGCCAAGAAGAGAGGAAAAGAAAGACTGGAGAGTGAAAGAGGATAAAAGGACAAAAGGAAAATCAGAAAAAAAAATCCTTCCAATATAATGAAAATCTAAAGGTATGTGGAAGTTAATTTTCCTTGATAAAGGTTGGCTGTAATGTAGTTCTAGAAATCAATATCCTTGCGGGCAGATTTGCTAGAGCTGCTGGAAACTAATTTGGTAGGGAATAAGAGTCAGAGTGACAGGCTGAGGATGAGACAGTCAGTATATAAGTCAATGCAATGTGTAGTGAGACTGAGGAAGGACAGGCAGATGAAAGAGCAAAATTGCAGTCAGTGGGATGTGTTGAAGTGTAACATGGGAGCAAAATCGAAAAGGGTGATAAATACAGGACTGAAGGTGTTATATTCGAATGCAGACAGTATAAGGAAAAAGGTAGATGATCTTGTAGCACCGTTAGTGTTCAGCAGGTCTGATGTGTGGGCATCCCTGAGTCGTGAAAGAAGGTCATAGTTGGGAGCATAATATCTAAGGATACACATTGCGCTGAGAAAACAGGCAGGTAGGCAAAGGGTGCGGGGTGGCTCTGTTGGTAGAAGCTGAAATCAAATCCTTAGAAAGAGGTGACATAAGATCAGAAGATGTAGAAGCCTTGTAGGTAGAGTTAAGAAACCAGAAAGGTAAAAAGACCCTGATGGGAGTTATATACAGGCCTCTGAATAGTAGCCTGGATATGGGATACAAATTACAATGGGATATCAAAAAGTCATGTAAAAAGGACAATTCTACAATAGTCATGGGGGATTTAAGATGAAGGAACACATACTAATCCTCATAGAGGGATCAGAAGTGGAGAGAGTGAGCAGTTTCAAGTTCCTGGGTGTCAAGATCTCTGAGGATCTAACCTGGTCCAAACATACCAATGTAATTATGAAGAAGGCAAGACAACGGCTATACTTTATTAGGAGTTTGAAGAGATTTGGCATGTCAACAAATAGACTCAAAAACTTCTATAGTAGTACCGTGCAGAGCATTCTGACAGGCTGCATCACTGTCTGGTATGGAGGGGCTACTGCACAGGACTGAAAGAAGCTGCAGAAGGTTGTAAATCTAGTCAGCTCCACCTTGGGTACTAGCCTACAAAGTACCCAGGACATCTTTAGGGATCAGTGTCTCAGAAAGGCAGTGTCCATTATTAAGGACCTCCAGCACCCAGGGCATGCACTTTTCTCACTGTTAACTCACTTTTTTAAAATATAGATTATTTCGGTTTTTGCACTTTTCAAAATCTATTCAATATACATAATATGATTTACTTGTTTACTTATTATTATTATGTTTCATTTTATTTATTATTATTATTATTTCTCTCTGCTAGATTGTGTATTCCATTGAACTGCTGCTGCTAAGTTAACAAATTTCACGTGACATGCCGGTGATAATAAACCTGATTCTGATTCTGATTTCAATATGTAGTTTGATTGGGTAAATCAGGTTGATACTGAATCCCAAGAGAGGGAATTTGTAGAATGCCAATGAACTGGCTTTCTGGATCAGCTTGTAGTTGAACACACTAGGGAAAAGGCAAGTCTGGATTGGGTGATGTGTAATGAACCAGATTTGATTAGGGAGCTTAAGATAAAGAAACCCTTGGGAGGCAGTGATCACAGTATGATAAAACTCCCCCTGCAGTTTGAGAGGCAGAAGATAAAGTCAAATGTATCAGTATTACAGTGCAGTAAAGGGAATTACAAGTGCATGAGAGAGGAGCTGGCAAAAGTTGATTGGAAGGGGACACTGGAGGGATGATGGCAGAACAGCAATGGCTGGAGTTTCTGGAGGCAATTCAGAAAGCACAGTATGAATACATCCTAAAGAAGAAATATTCTAAAGGTAGGATGTAGCTGACAATGAAAGTCAACGACAGCATAAAAACAAAAGAGAGGACCCATAATATATCACAAATTAGTGGCAAGTTAGAGGATTGGAAATATTTAAAAACCAATAGAAGGCAACTAAAAATCTATAAGGAGAGAAAAGATGAAATATGAAGGTAAGCTAGACAATAATATAAAACAGTAAACAAAAAAGATTATTCAGACATATAAAGAGTAAAAGAGAGGTGAGAGTGTCTATTGGACCACTGGAAAATGATGCAGGAGAGGTAGTAATGAGGGACATAGAAATGGCAGACTAACTTCATAACTATTTTGCATCAATCTTCACTGTGGAAGACACTAACGGTAAGTCAGAAATTCAAGAGTGTCAGGGTTTAGAAGTGAGTGTAGTTGCTCTTACTAAGGAAAAAATGCCTGGGAGGCTGAAAGGCCTGAAGGTAGGTAAGTTTTCTGGTCGAGATGGACGACACCCCAGGGTTCTGAAAGAGGTAGCTGAAGAGATTATGGATTTAGTAATGATTTAGTAATGATCTTTCAAGAATCACTGTATTCTGGAATTTTTCTGGAGGACTGTAAAATTGCAAATGTCACTCCACTCTTTAAGAAGAGAGGGAGGAAATTATAGGCCAGTTAGACTGATTTCAGTGGTAGAGAAGATATTGGTTGGAGTCCATTATTAAGGATGAGGTTTTGAGTACTTGTTGGCACATAATAAAGAAGGCCAAAGTCAGCATGGTTTCCTTCATGGGAAACCTTGCCTGACAAATCTGCTGGGATCCTTTGAGGAATTAACAGGCAAAGGAGCGACAGTAGATGTTTTTCAGAAGGCCTTTGATAAGGATCCGCACATGAGGCTACTTAAAATGATGAGAGTCCATGGTATTACAGGAAAGATACGAGCATGGATAGAAGGATTGGCTGAGTGTCAGGAGGCAAAGAGTTGGAATAATAGGCTACGGTCAATTATGGAAAACTCTGAACATCCTCTACATAGCACCATCCAGAGACAGAGAAGCAATTTCAGCGACAGGTTACTATCGATGCAATGCTCCTCAGACAGGATGAAGAGGTCAATACTCCCCAATGCCATTAGGCTTTACAATTCAACCGCCAGGACTTAAGAACTTTTTAAAAGCTATTATTAATGCTTTTTGAGATAGTGATTTAGATGCATATCATATTTTTTACTGAGTTAAGTATTGTATGTAATTAGTTTTGCTACAACAAGTGTATGGGACATTGGAAAAAAAAAGTTGAATTTCCCCATGGGGATGAATAAAGTATCTATCTATCTATCTAAAGGAGGCCTTTTCTGTTTGGCTGCCGGTGATTAGTGGTGTTGGGACCACTTCTTTTCACTTCATATTTCAATAATTTGGATGACAGAATTCATTGCCTTGACAGATTTGCAGATGATATGAAGACAGTTGGAGAGGCAGGTAGTATTGAGGAAGCAGGGAGTCTGCAAAAGGACCTAGACAGGTTAGGGGAGTGGACAAAGAAGGGGCTAATAGAGTACAGTGTAGGGAAGTGTATTGTTATGCACTTTGGTAGAAGGAATAAAGGAGTAGACAATTTATTAAATGTAGAGAAAATTCAGAAATCAGAGTTGCAAGTTGCGTGTTATTGTGCAGGATTCCATAAACGTTAACTTTCGAGTTGAGTCAGTGGTAAGGAAGGCAAATGCAAAGTTAGCATTCATTTTGAGAAAACTAGAATATAAGAGCAAGGATATAATGCTGAGGCTTTATATCATATCGATCAGTTTTGCACCCTTTATTGAGGAAAGGGCATTGGGGAGGGTCCAGGGTAGATTGATTCTGAGAACGAAAGGGTTAATATATGAGGAATGTTTGATGGCTCTGGTCCTGTACTTGCCAGAGTTTAGAAGAATGAGGGGAGGATCTCATTGAAACCTATCTAATATTGAAAGGCCCAGATAGAGTAAACATGGAGAGGATGTTTCCTATAGTTGTGGAGTCTTGGACCAGAAGGCACAGCCTCAGAATAGAAGGACATCCATTTCGAATACTTTAGCCAAAGTGTGGTAAATCAATGGAATTCATTGCCACAGATGGCTGTGGATTCCAAGTCAGTAAGTATATTTGAAGTGGAGGTTCTGGATTAGTTAGGGTTTCAAAGGTTATGGTGAGAAGGCAGGAGAATGGGGTTGAGAATGATAATAAATCAGGCATGATGGAATAGGAGAGTAGATTCAATGGGTCAATTGGCCTAATTCTTCAGTTATGTCTTATTGTCTTACATTCTTAAAAGAATGTTAGTTCAATCAAGCAATGCTAAACTGTTCGGCCTGGTGTGTATGTAAGGAAAATTTGTGTTCTGTCAAGAATTCAAATGCTAATTCTTTGAGTAAGTATAGGATAGGTGAACCATGCAGACACACCTGTCTCCCAGATTTATACAGTTTTCAACTCATATTTGGACAGTGGAAGTTGTTATCAATTTATCCCATAACAATAGTGAATGGTTCTGGCCTTATCATAACTCTAAGCACAGTATCCATGCATTTGTGCTTCTTTCTCTTTCTTCATATATGTGAATTTATGGTTGGATGTAAAATCAGTGTTGTGGATTAAATCATCAAAGGGCTGAATGCCTCTGCATATTTCTTCTATTGTACTGGGTAACACACTTAAATGTAGTGAGCACTCTTTAAATGGGCTAACCACTGTCTTAAAATAACAGCTAATAATTTAACTTTAATACATTATCTAGTGCATTTTTATGGCATGGAGTTCCAGGATATTTAATGTTGTTAAGGGGATTACAGCTCATAACTTCATCCATTTATGATCAAGACTGCTGGTTAATGATGATGGAACTGGGCCATTTTCTCAGTTGCTCGTGATTGTGGGGTGCTTTGACTATTGATTTCCACCATTAGCCCTCATAAGTCACTTGACAATGTTCGGAGGAAAATGTATTATCTGTCTGTCTATTTCCTTTACAAAAGTGGAAATCAGTAACCTGGAAAGTAAGGCATAAACAACAATCCTTGAATTAACATAAAACTACAGAGACCACATCTCCAAAGGGTGAATGGGTTTATGATGTTGGTTGACACTAGGGGGTATACTTTCTAATAAAAGTTCTAATAAAATTCTAGTTATTTATTCTGGTTCGAGCTCAAAATGAGTGCCCTCTACCCCTCACTTCTCAACAAGCAAATAATAGTCAGTCTATTATCTGTAGCATTCATCATGATACATAGAAGTCATGCTGTTTAATATGAAACAGCATGTGAAATGATGTAACAGTGTAGTCTTCAAAAAAGAAATGGCTTTGGATGAGTGTTACAATTATTGAAATTAATTTAATTAATTGAGAAAATAGTTAAGTCTGGGTGTTGGAAAGATTTGAGTGAAAGTATTTTTTTTTGGGTGTGAAGCAATGTTAAGTGGTTAATTGGTTTATCAGTTAACCAAGTTTCTAATTTATGTAAATTAAGAATAAGGTACTTGCACAAAATTCACATGCATATATTATATTATGTGTTCCAATATTCAAAAAAAAGGTAAACTTTCAGAATCAGAATGAGGTTTATCACAGTACAGTACATAAAATGTATATAGGTTACTATAACAAATGTACTTAAAAATACTACGAAAGGAGAGCAAAATAGAGAGGTCACGTTCACGAGTCATGGGGAATTTAGAAACCTGATGTTGTAGGGTAAGAAGCTGTTCCGAAAACTCTGAGTGTGCATATTCAATCTCCTATACCTCCTCCCCAATGGCAGTAATGAGAAGAGGGCATGTACTGGATGGTATGGGTCCCCAGTGATGGATGCTGGCCTCTTGAGGCACCACTTTCGGAAGATATGCTTGATGATGTGGAGGTAAGGGCCCATGATGGAGCTGAGTGAGTTTACAACCCTCTGCGGCATTTTTCGATCCACAGCATCGGAGCTTCTATACCAAGCAGTGATGCAGCCTGTCAGAATGCTCTCTGAGGAGCATCTGTAGACATTTTTGAGAGTCCTTGCTGAAATTTTAAACTAGGGATTTAAATTAGAGTTGCAGAGGGATCGTAACCAGAGTGCCTGAACAGTTAGTGAAGAAGTTGTAGAGAATAATGTTGGTAAGACTTCAAACAAAGTCAAGAATCAAAAGGTTGAGCATGGTGAGACTAGTGTCCTGAGTTGTGTATATTTGAATCAGGAAGTATCGTAGGAAAGGAGGATGGGCTCAGGGCCTGGAGCAACATATGGAATTATGTTGCAGCCATTAGTGAAACTTGGTTGCAGGAGCTCAATATTCCTGGGTTCTGTTGTTTTATATGTGGCAGAGCAGGAGGGATTAGAGGAGGAGGGGTGGCGTTACTAGTCAGCGAAAATGTCATGCAGTGCTGAGTTAGGACAGACTGGAGAACCGTCTGGTAAAGCATTATGGGTGGAACTGTGAAGTAAGAAAAATATGACCACATCAATGAAGCCACCCAAAGTCCATGGGATTTAGAGGAACAAGTTTGTAGAGAGATTGTAGGCTGATGCAAGAAACATAAGGTTGTTATAACAGGTGAGTTTAACTTTCCACATATTAAATGGGATGCCCGTACTGTAAATGGGAAAGAGTTTGTCAAATGTATTCAAGGAAGTTTCCTGAATCAGTATGTAGAAGTCCCAATGTGAAAGTGTGTGATTCTTGATCTGCTGTTAGGGAATGAGACAGGGCAGGTGACAGAAGTTAGTGTAGGGGAACATTTTGCAGCTAGTGATCACAATGCCATCAGCTTAATTATTGAAAAGGTTAGGTCTAATCCACAGGTTGAGGTCTAAATTGGAGAAAGCCAATGCTAATGGTATCAGAAATGATCTGCCAAGTGTGGATTGGGACGGGCTGTTTTCTGGCAAAAGTGTACTTGGTAAGTGGGATTTTGAGAGTACAAAATTTGCATGTGCCTGTCAGAATAAAAGGTAAAGATTATAGGTGTAGGGAACTTTGTTTTTCAAGAGATATTGAGGACCTGGTTAAGAAAAAAAAAGGAGGGACATAAGCAGGTATAGCCATGTAGAAACAAATGAAATATTTATAACCATATAACCATATAACAATTACAGCACAGAAACAGGCCACCTCGGCCCTTCTAGTCTGTGCCGAATGCTTACTCTCACCTAGTCCCACTGACCCACACTCAGCCCATAACCCTCCATTCCTTTCCTGTCCATATACCTATCCAATTTTACTTTAAATGACAATACCGAACGTGCCTCTACCACTTCTACTGGAAGCTCGTTCCACACAGCTACCACTCTCTGAGTAAAGAAATTCCCCCTCGTGTTACTCTTAAACTTTCGCCCCCTAACTCTCAACTCATGTCCTCTTGTTTGAATCTCCCCTACTCTCAATGGAAAAAGCCTATCCACGTCAACTCTATCTATCCCCCTCATAATTTTAAATACCTCTATCAAGTCCCCCCTCAACCTTCTACGCTCCAAAGAATAAAGACCTAACTTGTTCAACCTTTCCCTATGGTTTATGGTGTATAAGAAATGCAAGAGACACTTAAAGAAATCAGGAAGGCTAAAAGAAGGCAAGAGGTTGCCCTAGCAGACGAGGTGAAGGGGAATCCTAAAGGAATCTACAGATATGTTAAGAGCAAAAGGATTGCAAGTGACAAAATTGGTCCTCTTGAAGATCAGAATTGTAATCCATATGTGGAACCAACAGAGATGATGGAGATCTGAAATGAATTTTTTGCATTTCTGTTTACTCAGAAGAGCCTATAGAAGTGAGGCAAAGTGGTATCAACTCCATGGACCCCATACAGAATACAGAGGAGGAGGTGTTTGCTGTCCTCAGGCAAATTGTGGTGGATAAATTTCAAGGTTCCGACAAGGTGTTTTCTCCAATCCTACAGGAGGCAAATACAGAAACTGCTGGGGCCCTAGCAGTGGTATTTTAATCATCTTTAGCAACAGGTGAGGTACCAGAGGACTGAAGGATAGCCAGTGTTGTTCTGCTGTTTAAGAAAGGTTCTAAAAATAAACCAGAAAATGATAGGCTGGTAGGTAGTGGGAAAGCTATTGGAAGGTGTTCTAAAGGACCAGCTATATAAGCATAAGAGGAGGGGGAGCTACGATGGCACTAGACAGAAGCTTGTTCAAGTTCATATGCAGAAACAGCTCAATTTCGACATTTAATGTCTCTTTTTTTCCTTTCAAGACGGATGGGGTTCTGCCAGTGCCCTTGACCTGCAGCTGTACTCAAACTGGGGTTCATTACGATGATGGTTGCCGCTCCCGGGATTTACTGACTGGCCATTGTTCAATACCACAAGGGCACAGCCCAGAAGATGAGTGCAACCTCGGGGCGCTGAGGCTTTGCGGCACTGTGGACAAGCTGATTCCATGGTGGTGTCACCGAGCTTCATGGGAGGAAATGGAGTGTTGTGAACAGCGAATCAGGCGTTGGAGGTTTCTGTACTCGCAGAATCTCCCTCTCCCCCACCTTCCCACTCCCCACGGTGGGGGAGAGTTTGCAGCCAAATCTCAAGTTGGAGATCTCGGAGCCAAAGAAGGGATGTGGCAGACTTTAACATCGTAATCGGAGATTTGCTTTTTTTGTTTTGTTAGTCACACCTCTCACAGTGTGACTCCTTTCTGCCCCTTTATTAGTGAGAGACATCCTGTGACATGTCGAACAGTCAGATGAACTGCAGATCGTGGTCTGCTGCCTGTGTGTGGGAGGGCTCATGTAGGGGCTTTGGGTGTCTAATATTTTTAGTCTCACTCATTCTTTGGGGTACCCTGTTTTTGTGGATATCCGTGAAGAGCAAGAATTTTAGGTTGTTTATTGTATACATTCTCTGATATGAAATGGAACTATTAAACTATTTGGATAGGTATGGAGTGGTTAAGGACAGTTTGCATGTCTTCATGTGTGGTAGGCCATGTCTAACCAATCCTATAGAGTTTTTTGAGGAAGTTACCAAGAAAGCTGATTAAGGCAAGAGAGTGGATGTTGCTCACATGGACTTTAAAAAGGCACTTGGCAAGTTCCTGCATGGGAGATTGGTCAAAAAGGATCATTCAAGAAGACGCATTAAAATGGATTAGACATTGGTTTTGTGGGAGAAGTCAGAGAGTGGCAGTAGATGGCTGCCTCACTGACTGAGGCCTGTCACTAGTGGAGTGCCGCTGGAACCAGTCTGATGTTGTTTGTCATCTGGGTGATAATGTAGTTAACCTGATCAGCAAATTTTCGGATGACTCCAAGATTGGGGGGGGTGTCTACTGGACAGCGAGGAAATCTATCGTGGCTTGCAGAGGGATCTGGACCAGCTGGAAAAATGGGCTGAAAAATGGCAGATGGAATTTAATACAGACAAGTGTGAGGTCCTGCACTTTGGTAGGACCAACCAGGGTGCATCTTACACAGTGAATAGTAGGGCACTGAGGAGTGCAGTAGAGCAAAGGGATTTGGGAATACAGGTCCATAATTCATTGAAACTGGTGTCACAAGTAGATAGGGTCATAAAGAAAGCTTTTGGCACATTAGCCTTCATAAATCAAAGTATTGAGTACAGGAGTGAGGTATTATTTTGAAGTTGTATAGACATTGGAGAGGCTTAATTTGGAGTATTGTGCGCAGTTTTGGTCACCTACCTACAGGAAAGATATATAAAGAGCACAAAGAAAACTTACAAGGATGCTGCTGGATCTGAAGGACCTGTGTTATAAGGACAAATTGAATAAGTTAGGATGTTATTCCTTGGAACATTGAAGACTGACAGGACATTTGATAGAGGTATACAAAATTAGGAGGGGCACAGATAAGGTAAACGCAAGCAGACTTTTTCCACTGAGGTTGGGTGGGACTAAAACCAGAGGTCATTGGTTAAGGGTGAAAGGTGAAAGGTTTGAGGAGAAACATCTTCACTCAGACAGTCGCAAGAATGTGGAATGAGCTGATAGTACAATTGGTGCACTTGAGTTCTATTTCAGTGTTTAGGAGAAGTTTGGATAGGCACATGGATGGTAGTGATATGGAGGGCTATGGTCCTAAAGCAGATTGATGGGAGAAGGCAGTTTAGATGTCTCACAACAGACTAGATAGGCCAAAGAGCCTGTTTCTGTGCTGCACCTTTCTATGATTCAATGACTCTATTTCAAATTTCCTCAAACTCCTAATGCAGTATAGCCACTGTCATTTCTGCCTCCACAGATGATGCCTGGACTTCCGAAAATTTCCAGTCTTTTTTTGTTTTTATGAACTACATCACCTTTCAATATTTTTAAGCCATTGGCATCATGTAATGAATTGAATTGAAGACATTATTCCTTGTATTTCCAAAAGCTATTTTTCAAGTTTATTTGAATAAATATTTGCTGAAAATTGCAAAAGGTTTGTTTAAATAAATAGTGCTGCATTTGCTTGTCCAAGCAAGAGAAAACATATAAAAATCTGATTACATCTTTTAAACTGCATTTTGTATCCTCATAAGGCTTGTTGAAAATGTATTATTCCTCATGTTAACAGTCGTTCAATTCAAAAAAATTCTGAACTCTATTTTGATTTTGCCTCTACCTTACAGACAATTAGAAAAAAACAAATGATTTTACTATTTTCAACTCTGGGTCTGGGATTTGGATTGATACTACCAAAATGACAGGGATGGAGATAAAGGCAGAGAAAACTAAGGGTAAGATCTCAGAGCAAACACGAGGAAATCTGCAGATGACGGAAATTCAAACAACAACACACACAAAATGCTGGTGGGACACAGCAGGCCAGGCAGCATCTATAAGGAGAAGCACTGTCGACGTTTCGGGCCGAGACCCTTCGTCAGGACTCTCGGCCTGAAACGTCGACAGTGCTTCTCCTTATAGTTGCTTCCTGGGCCTGCTGTGTTCCACCAGCATTTTGTGTGTGTTGCTAAGATCTCAGAGTTTGTTTTAGCTATTTTGAAACCAAACAAAGGTTTGTTGGAAGAAAGTGTGAGGGGAGGAAAACAAATTCAGGGCCTTTGCTTTATATTTTGCTTTGTGCACCTTGGTGCTATTAGCAAGGCAATCTTTACTATTCATCCCTAGTTGCACAGACAGAACGTTAGCATATGGTGTGTTGGCATTCATCAACCATGGGATTGAGAACTAGAGCCATGAGGTAATGTTACAGCTATATAAGACCTTGGCCAGGCCCTACTTGGAGTACTGTGTTCAGTTCTGGTCACCTCACTACAGGGAGGATGTGGATACCATAGGGAGAGTGCAGAGAATACTTAAAAGGATGTTGCCTGGATTGGAGGGCGTAACTTATGAGAATAGATTGAGTGAACTTGGCCTTTTCTCCTTGGAGCGATGGAGGATGAGAGGTGTATAAGATGATGAGGGGCATTGATTGTTTGGTAGCCCTGACTTTTTCTCAGGGTTGAAATGGCTAACACGAGAGGGCATGGTTTTAATGTGCTTGGAAATAGGTATCGAAAGGATGTCAGGGATAATTTTTTCACACAGAGAGTGGTGAGTGTTTGGAATGCACTGCTGGCAGCAGTGGTAGAAGCTGATACTATAGGGTCCTTTAAGAGTCTCTTAGGTAGGTGCATGGAGCTTAGAAAAATAGAGGGCTATGCAGTAAGGAAATTCTAGGCAATTTCTAGAATAGGTTACATGGTCGGCACAACAGTGAAGGCCGAAGGGCCTGTAATGTGCTGTAGATTTCTACGTCCTGTGTTCTGTGCTTACCATTTAGTCCCTCTATGCGCATGTATATTAGTGCAGGTTGAATTTCTGGCCCAAATATATTCCCTCATCTGGCCAGGAGGCCACAGTGTTTGCATTAGTGTTTGATGTGTTATTATGAATAATGCCCGTTCTCTCTCCCCTATATTCCCTTTTAATAGAAACTGCATCTCTTTAACAATGTCCACTAACTGGATGATGAAATGAACATTCTGTTTAAGCTCATCCTGTTCTAATAATCCATTCAGATCAAAGGAAGGGAAAGGCAGCATCTTTTACTTTTCTAACTTTTTAAACCAGGCTTGTGAAGTAGGTCTCTCTTAGTTAAGATTTATTTTTTAGCAATTTAGTTTCGATCATCAAGTCCTCATAAGATGGGATGTACAGGTTACATATAAAGTCCGTTGTGATGTACACAGTGCAAGCAAGCCACTCAAATGAGTTTTCAACACAAGTAGAATGGTGCCATTGCAAAAGACAAGGAGAGACAGTTTGCTCAGAGACTCGGCAGCAGAGTGTTTCCTGGGGAAAGTCTTATGCTTTGAGTCCTGTTTTTGGTACAAGGTGTCATCTTAACTTTAGATAAAGTGGAAAAAGCAAACAACTTATCTGCTGATGGTTGAGACTTAGAATAAATTGGCTTAGAATATCCTTAATAAGTTTGTGTCCTAGCATTGCAAATAGTAAGCGCTGAAATACATTAGCAAAGTTGTGGGTGAGACTTATAATGCTACCTTACATCTATGCTTCAGTGATGGAGATAATGCTGTTTGCTACACCTATAAAGGATTCTTAATGCATATTGGAAAGATTTCCAGGGTACCTCATCATGACTTCACCAACATTAGAACTGATTGCACCATATCACAGGGTACTAAAAGCCAGGAGCAGTGAAGGTGGAGGAGAAAGAAAAGGTGAACTGGGAGGACTGCCTGTGCATACCAAGGAAGGATGTTCATCACCAGCATTGCCATCTAATGAAAGAGAACTTCCAGCACACTTCCTCCCTCATCTGACTTGGAAAACCTGTTGTTGCCTATCTTTCCTTCCACAAATGCTGTTCCGAAGTAGTCCATCAGCAGTTACTTCTTCCAGCCTCTTCCCAGTGAATGACCACAATGAAATAACACCATCATTCCAGCATGCTAGGTCGCCACAGACACTACTTAACCGGTGCAGAGACTGCAAAGGCATGCTGTAATCAAATACATGTAACATTAACATGTTCACTCCTTTTCCTTCATATCATTGTAGTAACAGCCAATCTCTCTCTCCTCCACCCTATCATAAAGTTTCCCATTGGTCTATACATTTCTCCTCCCTTTATTGGCAATCAATATTTGTCTTTTTGCTCACTTTTCCCAGTTTCAATGAAGAGTCATCAATCTGAACCATGAAATCTATTTCTCTCTCAGTAGACGCTGCCCGACCAGCTAAATGAATATCCACATTTCCATCATCATCTAGTCATACAACACAGAAACAGGCCCTTTGGCCCATTAACTTAACCTTGACCATCAATCATCCATTTAGACTAATTCTATGCTTCTATGCATCTCTTAGTTTGTTCTCCACGCATTCTCATCAGTTGCTTTCAAATTCTGCCATGCACTTATACACTAGGCCCAATTAACCTACCATGCTGCACATCTTTGAGCTGTGGGAGGAAACCGTAGCAGTCAGGGGAAACACATGTGGTCACAGGGCCAACGAGCAAGCTCCACACAGGGAGCAGAGGGGTCAGGATTGATTGTTGGTTGCTAGAGGTGTGAGGTACAGCTCTACTAGAGCCTCTTCAGCTTCAAAGAATTCCTTGTCCATTACTCTTTATAGCTAACCTTGCTTCTCTGGTGGTCTGACTCTGTAACCTCCGTGGCATGTGCCAGGGAAGGCCTGAGACTCAAAAAAGGGCGATTTTGATTTATTTCTATAACCTTTTTAAATAACAGTGGGCCATGCTATCCTCAACAACAGGCTCCACCATCTCACTATATACTGAAACATCCTGCTCTCCTGCACTCTACCTGTAAGGGCCAAGGTGGGGTGCAGGTATGCAGTATAAAGATTTTGCCATTCCAATATTGTGGTTTTCTTGCCTTCTGATTTCCCCCATCGGGAGACTAGCTGTCATGCCCTCAATAGCTACTGAAGTTCAGGGTTTCCGATGCAGGACTTGCCATTCCAAAGCTAGTCAGGCTAATTGAATAGATGGAGGAACAGGTAGTATTGCAGAGGAAGGGAATCTACAAAACGACTTGGATAGGTTAGGAGAGTGGGTAAAAAAGAAGCAGATGGATTGCAGCATGAGAAACTATGTGGTTTTGTTTTAATGGGAAGACTATTTGCAAAATGGGGGAGAAACACTCAGAAATCAAATGTGCAAAGGAACTTGGGAGTTCTACGTCGGGAATCCATCAAGGTTAACTTGCAGGCTGAGTCAGGAGCAAAGCATTGATGTGCTGTTGAGATTTTGTAAGGTCCATATTTGGAATATTCTAAGCAATTTTGGGCCCTGGTTGTAAGAAAGGATGCGCTGATTCTGAAGAGGATCCAGAGAAGGTTCATAAGAATGATCTAGGAGGGAAAGACTTACATATGAGGAGTGTTTGCTTTGGTCTGGGACTGTATTCCACGGAGGATGTGTCAAGGGTGAAGCTCATTGAAAACTACCAGCTGCTGAATCTGTGGAGTTTGTTGCCACAGAGAGATGTGAAGGTCAAGTCATTAAATGTATTTAAAGCAGAGCTTGATCGGTTTTTGATTGGGAAGGGGGCAGCCAAGCGTTACAGGGAGATGGTGGAAAAATGGGGTTGTAAAACTTAGCCATGACTGAGCTGACTCAATGGGCTAAAGAGCCCAATTCTGCTCCTATACCTCATATTCTTTTGGTCTTATGAAGCTTATCTAGAGTTCTACTGCTATACTCGTATTGCTGTCCAATTGCCACACTAGATGCTGGGGCCTCGGACAAGAGACAGAGAGCAATGCTGGGATCTCTGCCGCTGAACGGTATTAAAAAGAAAAGCGAAACGGTAAGAGTGAATTTGTCAAGCTCAACCAGAGAACAACAGGCATTGGGTGAAAGAGGCAGGAATAGTCCAGATGACAAAAGGGGACAAGGGGATACGTGGCAAGCCACTGAGAATAAAATCAACATAGAATAAGTAAGCTGGGGGAAAAGGAAACTGTTATGGCAGGAAAAGGGAACGGGTCAGTGACGAGGAACAAAATAGAAGTGATGAAGGTTAGCTTGCACTGCTGCAGCGGGAAGCTCTCATGGGAATAATTAAATATTCCCAGTCAATATATAAGCCACTGGCAATAAACGATTCCTTGAGACCGCACAAGTAGTCTGGTTATTAATCTCTGATACTACACACGCTCAGCTGTAGTGTTTATCCACCTGTCAGTGAACAAACTGGCAGTCTAAATGCACAACCTGAAGTAGCATTTTGGTAAAATTATATTTTACATTAAACACTGCCACAATTAAAATATACAATAAGTTATGTAAGGTTGAAGTGAATGAAAAATAAGGAGTACAGCATTATTTTTTTTACAAGGGGCAGACTGGTAACATAATTACAGCACAAACCTCTCTTGCTGCACTTACAACTGCGATCATGTTCTCTAAGACTTCCCCTTTTAGAAGTATATTTCTTCTTGTATACTGGACACAGACATATTTAAATCGCTAATTGCTGTCTTTGAATTAACTGTCCATATCAACATTTCTTTTGACTTTTCAAATTACCGAAAACATTTTTAAAAAATCACAGAAACAAATTAATGCTTGTTGGCAGTGGTTAATTGTGGTATTCCTTAAATTACAAACAGTCTGCAATCCTCCAGCTGCCAAGGATACTGGCATGATAAAGAGAAGAGATTCCGCAGATGCTGAAAATCCAGAACACTACGCAGAGAATGCTGGAGGAACTCAGCAAGCCAGGCAGCATCTACAGAGGTGAATAAACAGTCAATCTTTTGGGCCGAGACCCGTCACCAGGACTGATGCTGCTGGTATAATTTCAATTCCAGTTACACAATCACATATTTTCTACACATAAGCATTGTCCCATCTTATTGAAATTACTTAAATTAAGGACAAACTATTTTCAACATTGTCACACACCCCTGGAGCTTCAGGTGTCAGCAAGTAATATTTGACCCCAAATCACAGGATGTGATATAATATTAGGGCAGATGATAGGTGGGTCTTAAAGGGGGATTAATATACTTAAGAATTATGGCAGAACTAATGGAAGGAATTCCAGAACTCGCCGTCTCGACAGTTGAATGTGCTGACAATGATGGAATAGCTAAATTCAGCAATGGTCAAGAGTATTAAGGAGTTCAGATATCTTAAAGTGTCATAGAGTAAAGGAGATAACAGGGAAAGGAAGTGGGAGAGTTCAGGGAGCAATGTGGAAACAAAGATGAAGTGTATTGCATATCAGGGATCCATTGTCAGTCAACATGCAGAGGAGGAACAGACTTTGATGACCTCAAGATATGGAGAAGCCACGTAGAGACAGCAGAGGTATGGGTATTTCAGCAGCAATTAAAACAAGGCAAGAGCAAAGCCTACACGAGGAAATCTGCAGATGCTGGGAATTTGAACAACACACACAAAATGCTGGTGGAACACAGCAGGCCGAGCAGTATCTATAGGGAGAAGTGCCGTCGACGTTTCAGGCCGAGACCCTTCGTCAGGACTAACTGAAAGGAAAGATACTAAGAGATTTGAAAGTAGGAGGGGGAGGGGGAAATGCAAAATGGTAGGAGAAGACCGGAGGGGGTGGGGTGAAGCTAAGAGCTGGAAAGGTGATTGGCGAAAGTGATACAGAGCTGGAGAAGGGAAAGGATCATGGGACGGGAGGCCTCGGGAGAAAGAAAGGGGGACTCATTGCAATTTGCCTATCGTCACAGTAGGTCAATGACAGATGCAATCTCAATGGCTCTCCACACAGCTCCACAACACCAACACCTACAGCAGGATGCTGTTCATCGACTATAGCTCAGCATTTAATACCATCATTCCCACAATCCTGATTGAGAAGTTGCAGAACCTGGGCCTCTGTACCTCCCTCTGCAATTGGATCCTCAACTTCCTAACCGGAAGACCAGTCTGTGTGGATTGGTAATAACATACCTCCTTCACTGACGATCAACACTGGCGCACCTCAGAGGTGTGTGCTTAGCTCACTGCTCTACTCCCTCTATACCCATTATCGTGTTGATAAGTAGAGCTCAAATACCATCTATAAACTTGCTGATGATACAGTCATTGTTGGTAGAATCTCGATGGTGATGAGAGGGTGTACAGGAGTGCGATATGCCAACTAGTGGAGTGGTGCTGCAGCAACAACCTGGCACTCAAAGTCAATAAGACGAAAGAGCTGATTGTGGACTTCAGGAAAGGTAAGATGAAGGAACACATACCAATCCTCATAGAGGAATCAGAAGTGGAAAGAGTGAGCAGTTTCAGGTTCCTAGGTGTCAAGATCTCTGAAGATCTAACCTGGTCCCAACATATTGATGCAGTTATAAGGAAGGTAAGACAGCAGCTGTACTGCTTTAGGACTTTGAAGAGATTTGGCATGTCAACAAACTCACTCAAAAGCATCTATAGATGTACCATGGAAAGCATTCTGACAAGCTGCATCACTGTCTGGTATGGGGGTGGGGAGCGGCTACTGCACAGGACTGAAAGAAGCTACAGAGGGGTGTAAATCTAGTCAGTTCCATCTTGGGTACTAGCCTACAAAATACCCAGGACATCTTCAAGGAGCGGTGTCTCAGAAAGGCAGCGTCCAATATTAAGGACCTCCAGCACCCAAGGCATACCCTTTTCTCACTGTTACCATCAGGCAGGAGGTACAGAAGCCCAAAGGCACACACTCAGCGATTCAGGAACAACTTCTTCCCCTCGGCCATCTGATTCCTAAATGGACATTGAATCCTTGGACACTACCTCACTTTTTTAATATACAGTATTTCTGTTTTTTTGCACGTTTTAAAAATCAATTCAATATATGTATACTGTTATTGATGTACTTATTTATTTATTTTTATTTTATCTATTTATTTTTCATTTCTATATTATGTATTGCATTGAACTGCTGCTGCTAAGTTACCAAATTTCACATCACATGCCAGTGATAATAAACCTGATTCTGATTCTGTCAGTTTGAACTAGTCTGGCTATTTTCCTCCAACTTCTTTCATTAACAAGGCATTTTTGCCACAGAACTGTCACTCACTGAATGGTTTGTTTTGTTTCTTGCACCATTCTCTGTAAGCTCTAGAGACTGTGATACATGAAAATCCTAAGAGATCAGTAGCTTCTGAGATACTCAAACCACCCTGTCTGGCACCAATAACCATTCCTCAGTTAAAGTCACTTAGATCACAGTTCTTTACCATTCTGATGTTGGGCTGAACAAAAACTGAACCATTTGACCATGTTTGCATGTTTTTATGCATTGAGTTGCTCGCATATGATTGGCTGATCAGTTATTTGCATTAATGAGCAGGTGTACCTAATAAAGTGGCCACTGAATGAAGAAGCCACTGATAAAGCCAGCATTTCTTGTTCATCCCTCACTCACTCTTGAACAGAATTTCAAAGGACAGTTAATAGTTAAACATGTTGGAAGATCCAAGATCATGTATGGAACAGAAAGTGTAAGGACAGCAGATTTCCTTTCCTGAATGAAACAGATTGGTTTCATGCTCACCATTATTGACACTATAACTTTTTTTAGTTTTGAAATTTTATTCATTTACTTGCAGAAAAGAATTCTCCTGATCTCACTTTTATTGCTGATTCAAAAGTGATGATTCATTTGCTTCATATTCCCACCTCAAACATCTTCATATATTTGCAATTAAATCATTTGATTTGGATATTAGAAAAAAAACATTGCTGATTTTTTCACCCCTCTATACATCTAAAAAATGTTTTTTTCTCAGCATTTAAAATCAATTATGACCGTTTTTCTGCTGAATTATATATTTCCAGTGTTACGTACCCCTTAACTGGGTCACTTACCAGCAAAGATAGAGAGGTCCGTGGAAGTCTGATGGTACTATTTTTTAAAGTCTTTATTTATAAAGGGGCACAAAAATAAGGTTAATACAAACATTCAGATAATATACATCAATACTCAATCTAAAAGTGCGGGTATAGTAATAATCATCAATAAGAAATCGCTCTATCATTTGTCTAGCGGATAATATATTGTCCGATGGAAATATAAAAGTCACTCAGTTTCTGCAGGCTTCAGCCTTTGGGGACCGCTGGGTTTTCACTTGTTGGAGAGAGAGAGATTTGTGAGAAAAGAAACTTGCCCGGGTCTTTCGATGAGGCCAAACCATTGAGTCAGGGAGTTGGTTCCCCGTTGTTAGTTCAAGAAAATCATTTCTGTGGTACCCGCCACCGGTTCCCAGGCAAGGGAACCGAACGCACATGGTTTCCTTCAAATGGCTGCCCGCTATTACGGGATCGCTAGCGTTTCTTCTGGTGCGTCTGAGGGGCCGTCTCCACAGCCCCTCTTTTTATCTTGACTCGCAGGGTAGTAGATGTCAATCAGGTTGGGGGTGATGCAATCTCTCTCTCAACCAGCCCACTTTGCCCGAGGGCTTGCACGTAGCCCAGTCCCCAATCCACAAATGTGTCTCCAAGAGACAATGGCCAATGTCGTGTTAGTTTGCATCGCCGGGGAACGAGGCATCCGGCACGTCTCTCTCCCATTTCCTGGGTCCACTGACTCAACCCACTAGCACTCTTGCGATTCTCACAAGGGAGGGGGCTGTGGGCATAACACCAGAAATTCAACTTTACACTTCTACTGTCAGTAGTTACTGTCTCCTACCCATGTTAAATGATGTTACATTGTAAATCTCCAGTTAATCAATGTCTGAAGGGTCTTCTTCTGTGCTCTATTACTCCATAATCAAAGTAATTGGATAGATTCTGTTCCCCAGAGTGGAAATGTCAAGAAGAAGAAGACATCATAAAATAAATGTGATTGATAAGAGAACCAAACATGACCTGAGGAAAATGTTTTTATTCATTTAGTAATTAGAATGAACACCTGATGTAATAATGGAGTTAAGATCAGTTGTTGGTGTCTACAAGGAAGATTAATAAATAACTGAAAAGATAAAAAATGCATGTCTGTAAATGATCGTCAGAGGATAAAGTTGCCGAGATTGTGGGGCAATTTGCAGGCAAGTAGTTCTGACAAAGTGTTAGGAACCCCAACAGGCTACATGGACTCAGAATGGAGGGAGGTCAATCAGCTCATGGACTTTAGTTATATATTTTACGATAGCAATCTCAGTAATCTCTCTGCCCATTTTTATCCTCATAGCCCTTGTTTACTGAATCTCTCCACCTGCATCTATCTGCAGTCAGTCTACTGAACCTTTGCTGCGATCCCTCGGTGAAAAGTAATCCTATTTCATGAAGAGTGATGTAAACTGCACTCAGTACTCCAGCTGTAATATCATCATGGTACGTTATATTTTTGCTAAGACGTACTCAAATTCGCTTGTCATTCAGATGAATGGACCTCACCTTGCTGCATGAGTTTAGACTTAAATCTGTGGAAGTTCATGGTCAATGGTCTCCTAGTTGCAAAAGAAAGGGACAAAGAAAAGGGGGGAAGAAAGAAATAAATATGAAAAGTGAAAGGAAAGAGAAAAAGAAAGAATGAAAAAGAGAAAGAGAGAAAAAAGTACAATGAAGAAAAGTAGTTTTGCAAAAAGGAAGAGAGACAAAAGAGAAATAGAGAAAGAGAGAGACGAAAGAAATAGAAAAAGAGAAACCAAGCAAAAGAAAGAAAAGGGGAGGAGAAAAACAAAGAAGGGAAAGAGAGAAATGAGCAAGATAGCAAACTAAAGTGAGAGAAAGAAAAAGAATGTATTTTATAAAATATCTTCTAGTAGCTTAGATTATTTCAAAATTAATTCATCGTTTTCAAGTATTTTTTGAATTAAAGTCCCTATTTATGGAAATGTAGAATTTAAAAGTCAGCAGATTATTTATGAAGCTGGTGATTTTTGTGAACAAGTCTCTGGTATGAACTTGACTCACTAAATCACAAAGCGATTGCCTTCTAGAAGCTATCCTCTTTCAGATCTTCCCCTCAACTGCTGAGGCATAATTCTAATGGAGTTTCTCTTCAGTGCCTTAAGTATCAAGTGTAAAGTCAACCTTTACCTCATAATCTTAATTGTTCAATTCTCCTCAACTTCTCAGTGCATTCAGAGCAGATCAAGGGTTTCACCTTGAGAACTGTGTCTCACCTTTACACCTCAGGCAAAGGAAAGGCTTGCCTGAAACTCTCCCACTGCACACCTCCTTGCTTACTGTCATCCTTCTACCCAGGGACCTTTGTTGACTTAAATCTTTCAATTTTATTTTTCAAATAAACCTCTCTATTGGCACCTTATTGATTGTTCTGTGAAAGACTATGAATATGATTTTTACAATATTTCTATTTTGTTGCCTTCTTGGCTTATCAGAAAATTACATCAAACTGTAGAATGCCTATTACAAACTCAGCCTGATTATTCAATGAGCCAAAGGCAAATGTTCCAAGCTCATCACTGATGTGCATACTTGAGTAGAAACTTACGAACTGCTGCTCCAAGAATGTGAGTGCCTACATGACAAAATGACATCGTATGGATTGGCCAGCCAAAGCTGCACTAACAAAGTTATGGAGAAGTATTTTGCTACCACCACCCAAAACAAGCTCCTAGATTTTTACAGCCTTTGGGTCTGTCAGTGGTTTTGAATATTACTGATTTTTCCTGAGTGACAGGAAAATATTCAAATGCTTTTTAAAGCAAATTAAAACAATTGTAAGAGTGTAGCGATGTGCTACACACAGAGCTGAAATAACGACACGCAGTCGGTAAGTCGTTTCGAAACTAGTTTATTCAAACTTCGCGGCGCTGGCATTTAATCCCTAGCGCCCACCCTCTCCGGGCGGAAATGACATCAGAGGTGCATTACCAAAGTCTCCCCCTGCGTGCTGGCTATTTGTGAGCTGGTTCACCTGCGCAGAAAGTGGGTCGCCACATAACCCGCCCCCCCCCCCCAGAACCAGCGATACACCCCCCAACGTCCACAGTCTGGATCAGCCTCTGTTTGGGCGGTCTGCCTCTGCGCCACGGTGCCTGAAACTCGACCAGCTGCGCCAAGTCCACATGGGCTGGTTTAAGTCGGTCCACTGTGAAAACCTCCTCTCTCCCCCCAGTGTCCAGAACGTACGTGGACCCGTTGTTGTTGATCACCTTGAACGGCCCCTCGTACGGCCACTGTAGTGGTGCCCAGTGTCCGCCCCTTCGTACAAACACAAACTTACAGTCCTGCAGGTCTTTGGGTACATGGGTCGGGGTCCGTCTGTGCTGTGAAGTTGATATGGGGGCCAGGTTGCCGAGCCTTTCGCCTAGCCTGTCCAGGACTGCTGCGGGTTCTTCCTCTTGCCCCCTTGGGGCTGGTATGAACTCTCCTGGGACGGCCAGGGGTGCGCCATACACCAACTTGGCTGACGAGGCGTGCAGATCCTCTTTGGGCGCTGTGCGAATTCCAAGCAGGACCCAGGGAAACTCGTCCACCCAGGTAGGTCCTCTCAGGCGGGCCATGAGAGCCGACTTCAAGTGACGGTGGAAGCGTTCCACCAGTCCGTTCAGCTGTGGGTGGTAGGCAGTAGTGTGGTGTAGCTGCGTTCCCAGCAGGCTGGCCACAGCTGACCGCAGGCTGGAGATGAACTGGGCGCCTCTGTCGGAGGTAATGTGGGCCGGTACCCCGAAGCATGCTAGCCAGGTTGCGATCAGTGCTCGGGCGCAGGAATTGGCAGATGTGTCGGTGAGCGGGACCGCCTCTGGCCACCTCGTGAACCGGTCTACCATAGTTAGGAGGTACCGCGCTCCTCGGGCCACTGGTAGGGGGCCCACGATATCCACATGAATGTGGTCGAACCTCCGGTGGGTGGGTTCGAACTGCTGCGGCGGGGCGTTAGTGTGCCGCTGCACCTTGGCTGTTTGGCACTGCGCGCACGTCCTGGCCCATTCACTGACCTGCTTGCAAAGTTCGTGCCACGCGAACTTGCTGGAGACCAGCCGGACGGTTGTCCTGATAGATGGGTGCGCCAAACCGTGTATGGAGTCGAAAACTCGCCGCCTCCAGGCTGCCGGGACGATGGGGCGAGGTTGGCCGGTTGCCACGTCGCACAGGAGGGTCCTATCACCTGAGCCTATGAGAAAGTCTTGCAGCTGCAAACCCGAGACTGCGGTCCTGTAGCTGGGCGTCTTGTCGTCTGCCTGCTGCGCCTCTGCCAGTGCTGCATAGTCCACCCCCAGGGACAGGGCCTGGACAGCTGGTCTGGAGAGTGCATCCGCCACAACGTTGTCCTTTCCCGAGACATGCTGGATGTCCGTTGTGTACTCGGAGATGTAGGACAGATGTCGCTGCTGGCGAGCTGACCAGGGATCGGACACCTTCGTGAACGCAAAGGTCAACAGTTTGTGGTCCATGAACGTGGTGAACGGCCTGCCTTCTAAGAAGTACCTGAAATGCCGGATTGCCAGATACAGTGCCAATAGCTCCCGGTCGAAAGCACTGTACTTGAGTTCGGGTGGTCATAGGTGCTTGCTGAAGAATGCCAGGGGTTGCCAACGCCCCTTGATGAGCTGCTCCAGCACCCCACCGACTGCTGTGTCGGATGCGTCCACCATGAGGGCGGTCGGAACGTCCGTTCTGGGTGCACCAGCATCGCGGCATCTGCCAAGGCTTCCTTGGCTTTAACGAAAGTGGCCGCAGCCTCCTTGTCCCAAGTAATGTCCTTGCCTTTACCCAACATCAGGGTGTACAAAGGGTGCATGATACGGGCTGCTGAGGGGAGGAAACGGTGGTAGAAGTTCACCATACCAACGAACTCCTGCAGGCCTTTGACCGTGTTGGGCCGGGCAAAGTGGCGGACCGCGTCTACCTTATCGAGCAGAGGTGTTGCCCTGTCTTTGGTAATCCTGTGGCTCAGGAAGTCGATGGTATCGAGACCGAACTGGCATTTGGCCGGGTTGATCGTGAGGCTGAAATCACTCAGGCGGGAGTAGAGCTGGCGGAAGTGGGACAGATGCTCCTGACGACTACTGCTGGCTATAAGGATGTCGTCCAAATAGATGAACGCAAAGTCCAGGCCACGTCCCACCACATCCATTAGCTGCTGGAACGTCTGCACGGCATTCAGAGGAACTCGAACAGGCCGAACGGGGTGATAAGTTCCGGTTTGGGGATGTCTTCAGGGTGCACCGGGATTTGATGATATCGCCAGACGAGGTCTACTTTTGGAAAAGATTCTTGCCCCGTGCAGGTTTGCTGCAAAGTCCTGTATGTGCGGCACGGGGTAGCGGTCTGGAGTGGTAGCCTCGTTCAGTCTGCGGTAGTCGCCAGATGGTCTCCAACCCCCGGCTGCTTTGAGCACCATGTGCAGGGGGGAGGCCCATGGGCTGTCGGACCTCCGTACGATCCCCAATTCCTCCATCCTCTTGAACTCCTCCTTCACCAGGCGGAGCTTTTCCGGGGGGAGCCTTCGTGCGCGGGCTTGGAGGGGTGGTCCCTGGGTCGGGATGTGGTGCTGTACCCCGTGTCTGGGCATGGGTGCCGAGAACTGCGGTGCCAGAATCGATGGAAAGTCCGCCAGGATTTTGGTGAATTCGTTGTCTGACAGCGTGATGGAGTCCAGGTGTGGGGCCGGCAACTTGGCTTCACCCAGGGAGAACGTCTGGAAAGTCTCAGCATGTACCAGTCTTTTCCCTTGCAAGTCAACCAGCAGGCTGTGAGCTCGCAAGAAGTCCTCCCCCAGGAGTGGTCGGGCCACCGCGGCCAGTGTGAAGTCCCACATGAACCGGCTGGCACCGAACTGCAGCTGCACTGTGTGGGTGCCATAGGTCCGTATAGTGCTGCTGTTTGCGGCCCTCAGGGTGGGTCCTGGCTTCCTGTTGCGGGTGTCGTACCCCGTCGAGGGCAAGATGCTGATTTCCGCTCTGGTGTCAACCAAGAAGTGGCGTCCCAACTGTTTGTCCCAGACGTACAAGAGGCTGTCCTGGTGGCCAGCCGGCATAGTCATTAGCGGCAGCTGGCCTTGGCCCTTGCTGGGCGGGCGACAACGGCGGGCTTCTGTGCCCCACCGCTGGTGGTAGAAACACCACTGTTCACTGGCCTCCTCACTCCTGCCTCTGTGTTGTGTGCGCCCCCTTGCCAGGTCTGGTCTGGTCCGCTGTTGGGCGCGTGGCCTGGTAATCTGACCAACTGGCGCCACGCTCTCCCTCTTGGCTTTCCACAGCATGTCTGCCCAGGCCGCCCCCTTCTGGGGGTCACTGAAATCTGCGTCGGCCAGCAGCAGATGTATGTCCTCGGGCAGTTGTTCTAGGAATGCTTGCTCGAACATGAGGCAGGGCTTGTGTCCGTCAGCCAGGGACAGCATCTCGTTCATCAATGCTGACGACAGCCTGTCTCCCAAACCATCCAGGTGAAGCCTGAGATGCCGTGAGAGGCCAAAGGTCCCAATTAGCAGCACCTTGAATGCTTCATATTTGCCTTCTTCCAGGGGCAACTGTATGAAATCCGCAACCTGGGCGGCCATCTCCTGGTCATGGGTGCTCACCACGTGATAGTTATGCGTGGAATCAGAAGATATCGGCCGAATCTGGAACTGGGCTTCTGCTTGGCTAAACCACACGCGTGGTCGCAGCATCCAGAAAGTTGGCAGTTTTAGCGAAACTGCGTGAACAGATGAAGAGTCGGTCATCTTTGGCCCAAATCCCGTTTGGACCGTCGGAGTCGTTTCGAGACTAGTTTATTCAAACTTCGCGGCGCTGGCATTTAATCCCTAGCACCCACCCTCTCCGGGCGGAAATGACATCAGAGGTGCATTACCAAAGTCTCTCCCCGCGCGCTGGCTATTTGTGAGCTGGTTCACCTGCGCAGAAAGTGGGTCGCCTCAAGAGATTAAATTGTTTTAAAGCAATTACTTAAAATACAGGAAGTACTGTTAAAACATTAAATGAAACAACTAATCTACACAAGTGATTCTGCCATCCCAGTGACGATAATGCACTCATGAGGATTTCAGAATGTGAGATGGCTTGTAGAACAACATGAACGTAATTCTCTCACTTAAACTCCCACTTGACCAAGGAGCTGATTATTCACCAGAATGAGGAAACTGAAGGTCCATGAGACAGTCCTCATTAGGGAATCAGAGGTGGCAACTTTAAATTCCTTGGTGTTATCATTTCAAAGAACCTGTCCTGTGGCCTGTATATAAATGCAAATATGAAGGAAGCATGGCAGCAACTCTACTTCCTTAGGAGACTGAGGAGATTCAGCATGAGATGTAAAACTGTGACAATCATCTATAGATGTGTGGTAGGGAGTATATTGACTGGCTGCATCATAGCCTGGTCTGTAGGCACCAATGCCCTTGAACAGAAAACCCAATGAAAGGTAGTGAAGGCAGCTCAGTCCATCACAGGTAAAGTAACCACTGAGCAAATCTACATGGAGAATTGTCACAGAAAAGTAACATCCATCATCAGGGAGCCTGACCAGCCAGGCTATGCTACCATCAGGAAGAAGGTACTTGAGCCTTAGGATCTCACCACCAGGTTCATGAACAGTTGATTGAATTCACCCTGAAATTTGAGAAGAAAGAGAAGCTGAAGTCAGATGAATCAGTATTACAGTGGAGTAAAGGGAATTACAGAGGCATGAGAGAGGAGTTGGCCGGAATTGATTGGAAAAGAACACTGGCAGGAATGATGGCAAAGCAGCAAGGCTGGAATTTCTGGAAGCAATTGGGAAGGCACAGGATATATACATCCCAAAGAGGAAGAAGTATTCTAAAGGAAAGGTGACAGCCATGGCGAAAAAGAGAAAAGAGACAGGGCATATAATAGAGAAGAAATTAACGGGAGGTTAGAGGATTGGGAAGGTTTTAAAAACCAACAGAAGGCAACTAAAAAGTCATTAAGAAGGTAAAGATAGAATATGAAAGTAAGCTAGCCAGTAATATTAAAGAGGAAACTAAAAGGTTCTTCAGATACATAAATTGTAAAAGAGAGGTGAGAGTGGGTATTGGACTACTGGAAAATGATGCTGAAAAGGTAGTAATGGGGACGATGAAATGGCAAGTGAACAGAATAAGTATTTTGCATCAGTCTTCACTGTAGAAGACACTAGCAATATGGTGGAAGTTCCAGGTGTCAGGGGACATAAAGAATGTGAAGTTCCCATAAATAGAGAGAACGTTCTTGGAAAACTGAAAGCTCTGAAGGTAGATAAGTCAATTGGACCAGATGGTGTACTCCCCAGACTTCTGAAAGAGGTAGCTGAAGAGATCGTGGAGGCATTAGTAATGATCTCTCAGAAGTCACTAAATTCTGAAGTGTTTCCAGAAGACTGAAAAATTGCAAATGTCACTCCACTCTTGTAAAGGGAGAGAGGCAGAGGAAAGGAAACTATAGGCCAGTTAGTCTGACCTCAGTGGCTGGGACAATGCTGGAGTCAATTATTAAGGATGAAGTCTCAGGGTACTTGGAGGCACATGTTAAAATAATAGTCAGCATGAGGGAAAATCTTTTCAAGGGAAAATCTTGCCTGACAAATCTGTTGAAATTCTTTGAAGAAATAACAATCAGGATAGACAAAGGAAAATCAGTTGATGTTGTGTACTTGGATTTTCAGAAAGCCTTTGACAAGGTGCCACACATGAGGCTACTTAACATGAAGCTACAAGCCCATTGAATTACAGGAAAGATTCTAGCATGAATAAAGCAGTGGCCGATTGGCTGGAGGCAAAGAGTGGGAATGAAGGGAGCCTTTTCTGGCTGGTTGCCAGTGACTAGTGAGTGTAGTGGTATAAAGCACTGGTGAGGCCTCACTTGGAGTATTATGAGCAGGTTTGGGCCCCTTATCTTAGAAAGGATGTGCTGAAACTGGAGAAGGTTCAAACGAGTTTTACAAAAATGAATCTAGGATTGAATGACTCATCACTTAAACAGCATTTGATGACTCTGGGCCTGAAGAATTCAGAAGAATGAGGGGTGACCTCATTGAAACCTATCAAATAGCATTGATAGTGTGGATGTGGCGAGGATGTTTCCTGTGGTGGGAGAGTCTAAGACCAGAGGACACAGACTCAGAATAAGGACACCCTTTGAGAATGGAGATGATGAGGAATTTCTTTAGCCAGTAAGTGGTGAATCTGTGGAATTCTTTGCCACAGGTAGCTGTGGAGGCCAAGTCTTTATGTATATTTAAGACACAGGTTGATAGATTTGTGATTGGTCAGGGCATGAAGGGGTACAGGGAGAAGGTAAGTGATTGGGGCTAAGAGGAAAATTGGATTTGTCATGTTGAAATGGCGGAGCAGACTCAATGGACCAAATGACCTAATTCTGCTGCTATATCTTCTGGTCTTATGGTCTAATTACCCCTCAACCATCAGACTCTTGAACCAAAGGGGATAATTTTACTTAACTTCACTTGATCCATCACTGGAATGTTCTCACAACCTATGGACTCACTTTCAAGGACTCTTTATCTCATGTCCATGATATTTATTGCTTATTTATTTTTTCCCCACAGCTCAAGCTGGTAAAACCTGAGGTATGGGCATAGCTGATCACACTAATTTTTCTATTGCTAGACACTTACAGACTAGTCTAGTGGTGTTTAGTATTGTGGCTTTTAAAGATTTACAAAGATACTTTGTAACTCTAGTTGTTTAATGTTATTGTGTAGTGCCTTTGGGGTGACACCAGTTTTAGATATCACTATTGGGACAATATATATCCTGTTCATGTGCCAAAGTCTTTCAATTTCATCTTATAGTTCAACATACTTCTGGTGAGGGAAAGATGCTTGGTGGTGGAATCCCATTGGGGATGGCTGAAGTTACAGAGAATTATGTGCTGGACGCGAAGGCTGGTGGGGTAGTAGGTGAGGACAAAAGGAACTCTATCCCTAGCAGGGTGGTGGGAGGACAGGGTGAGGGCAGATATGCGTGAAGTGGAAGAGATGCAGTTAAGGATAGCATTGATGGAGGAGGAAGGGAAACCCCTTAAGCCTCGTTCTTTAAAAATAAAGGAGGACATCTCCTTCGTTCTGGAATGAAAAGCCTCATCCTAAGAGCAGATGTGGCGAAGATGGAGGAATTGAGAGAAGGGGATGACGTTTTTACAATAACAGGGTGGGAAGAGATATAGATATAGGTACTAAAGAATGATGTTTGCCACTTGATTGTGCCTGTGTAAGTAATCAGATTGTGTTAAATTCTGTAATGTGTTGGATTGTTTCTGTTTCTTTTTTCCCTCGACATTTTCTACATTTATCATCTTGAATTTGTTCGTCTTTTATTATGTATTTTTGATAATTTTTTTGTGTTAACCACTTGGTCCTGTATTGCCATATGGAACCCTTCTGTTTCTGGGAAGAGCTCTCCAACTCTGAGCCAGGCATTCGACGTTTCCTTGTCAACATCTAGTCTGCTTAAATCCTAGGGATGTCTTCCATTGAGAGTCATGCTCTTCCATTGGTTAACTTTGTCTTTAATGGTGACAATGTCTTCATTTTTCTGGGTTGTGGTCTCATTTAAGTCTAGTGGTATATAATTCTTATCAGAATTGCACATGCTTGTGTGAAGTGTTGATACCTGTTTTCACTGATGAAAGTATATTCTTAGAAGTTTTATCTGACTGTTGTATAGATTTTTAGTATCTGTTATCCCCCTTCCCCCTTCTGTCCTAGGTAGTGTTAACTTAAGCACATTCGATGTACATAATGTTTTCTGAAATTTGTCATTTCAGTTCTTATTTTTTTTTGTAAATTTTCCAGATTGGTTTCGGACCAAGATATTATGCCAGAAGAATACATTAATATATAAGGGGGATTGATAAGTTTGTGGCCTAAGGTAGAAGGAGTCAATTATAGAAAACCTAGCACATTTATTTTTCAACATAGTCCCCTCCTACGTTTACACACTTAGTCCAGCGGTCATGAAGCATGCGGATCTTGGACCTCCAGAAAGTGTCCACAGCAGGGGTGATTGATAAGTTAGTGGCCTAAGGTAGAAGGAGATGAGTTATACAGCCAACACACACAAAATGCTGGTGGAATACAGCAGACCAGGCAGCATCTATAGGAAGAAGCACTGTCGACGTTTCAGGCCGAGACCCTTCGTCAGGGAGTTATACAGCTCTCATTACATTTGAAGTTAATAACTCACCAGTGGTGATTGATAAGTTCGTGGCCTAAGGCAGAAGGAGATGAGTTATAAACTTCAAACTTTCTGCTTAATCACTCAAAGAGTTGACCTTCATGTAGATGCAACGAGAGCTGTATAATGCATCTTTTTCTGCCTTGGGCCACAAACTTATCAATCACCCCCGCTGTGGACACTTTCTGGAGGTCCAAGATCCATATGCTCCAATACCACTGGACTAAGTGTGTAAATGTAGGAGGGGAGTATGTTGAAAAACAAATGTGCTAGGTTTTCTAAAATTGACTCCTTCTACCTTAGGCCATGAATTTATCAATCACCCCTCGTAGGTATAATAGAAGTGTTTATTGCCTTTGTTATATTTTTACTCTTGAGCTCTGCTCAGCAGATTTTCTTAAGACTTGAAGTAAACTCCATCAAAAACTTTTCCTTTATCACACTTTGACCTATTTTCTTTTCTTGTTAATATCTCAGATACTTATATGTTTCATATTCATCCATCGTTTGTATTGTATCCTGCTGCTCTGTTCTGTATTATATTAACTCTATTGCACCTTTCTTTATGTTTAATGTTCTGCATTTATTCAGTCAAAAGTTCATGTTTATGAATTCAAAAATAGTTCAACTATTTGAAATCGTTGCTTTAGCTTAATTGATGAAGGAGCATATAGCTTCTAATCAACCATGTATAAGAGGTGTGTTAAGGTAGAGCTCATTTCATTCTTTCCGATCTGATATCCATTTTGCATCCGATTCAGTAAATTAGAGAGTGGGTTTAAAGCTGGGCAGAACCATAGGGGACTTAGTGAGTAGCCTTGGAAAATGCCTTGGTTTATTTTGCTAATGGTGGCTGTTAATAGATAAGGTAATTACCGTACACCAATGCTTCATCAGGTGTTACAGGAATTTCACAAGTATTGGGTGTAGTTCATATATATTAAGAACTTCTATTAACCATTAATTATAACTATTATTATTTTTTAAAATTTCTTGTTGTATTTACACAGCTTGTTGGCTTTTGCACACTGGTTGTCCCCCCTGCTGATGCAGTCCTTCATTGATTCTATTATGGTTATTGGACTTATTGAGTATGCCTGCAAGAAAATGAATTTCAGTGTTGTATGTATATGCTGACATAAATGTACTTTGATAATAAGTTTACTTTGAGCTTTATATGTAACCATCCTCAAGAATGTGAGGACAAATCATTCAAAAAAATTATTCAAAATTTAAACAAGTTAACTTGTTGCTTTATAAGTTATTCATTGTGGAGTAATAGAGTTGATAGAGTTACCTTTTTTTTGTAATTTATTTTTTATTGAAGTTCATCATCAAACAAACATTTCCATAAGATGTATTTCAGGTATTGTACATGTATAGCTTATAGTCATATATGCCACAGATCTCCACATGATATTTATCTGAGATATACACTTATAGAAAAGAGAGGAAAGAAAGAACAAGCAAAAGGAGAAAACTATGTACAAGTAGGGAATGATCTTTTTTTTATAACATATTCATTGATTTGTGAGAATAGAATCAGGTCTATGAGGTGTTAAGTAGTTAAAACATTTTCCCCAATATGAATCAAATTCTTCCAACCTATGGCTAAGAGATGCTGTTATCTTCTCCATTTTGTTAATGTAATTTCCATCCATGCATTTAAGGTTGGGCTCTCCTGTGATAAATAACCATTTCCTGGTAAGGGTCTTTTTACCAGCCACCAGCAGTATATTCATTAAATATTTATCTCTTTTCAACCATTCTTGAGGTATCTACCCAAAATATATGGTCTTACTTTCTAAGGGCATTTCTAATGGTAATTGGATTCTGGGTTTACCCACTGTGTTACTGGGGAGAGCAGACACCAAACCTGATCAAAGTTTTGAGTACTACATCTGGGACAACTCCATAATGCAGTGTTGTTCTGCCAGAGGCGTTGCTTTTCAGATGAGACTTTTGAAGAAAGAACACCTCTTTCAAGTGGGTGTAAAAGATTCCAAGACACTTCTGTGAAGAAAAACAAGTTAGGTATCTCTGCTGAAGTCACAAAAATAACCACAATTTCACTCTGTGGGAATTGGTTGCATATTTCCTAGACTAGGATTAATGCCTCATCACTAGACTTCCCAAGACTCTTCTCTTTATTCCTTATGTAGTGTTGCATAAATTTAGATGTTGCAATTTCTGTCAATCTAAGACCACTATTGCTTCAATGGCAGTTTTATTGACAGGGTAAAACTACTAGAATAAACTGGGCATAACACACAGAATCCACAATGAGATTTTGTGGTTGACTGTGAGTACTTGTGGAGAATTCCCTCTTTCCCACCCCAAACACACCATTTTCTTACTGCGCCAAACAAAAATTGTAACCCATAGTAATTTTTTTTTTGTGGTTATCAGCATCTACAGTGGAGATTACTACCACAGAAACTTCTTGTAGTTACTTACTCAGAAAAAATCTGGGTTCCTGGAAGGGAAATATAAACTGTTGCAGAGCCAGCTAAGATATTCACGAAAGTTCAGGAGAGAAACTCGTTGCCTTTATCCAGCAGGTTAAGTGCCAGATTTAGAACATACCGATCCAGCTGGCAAAAATGCTTCCATTTCTCCAGAATGAGATCAGACTTGGTCTAGAAGCAGCCACTCAGCTCACCTCATCGTTCTACCAATACTTACATACCAACCACTTCACTACCAGGATTCTATGGCATCAGCTCCATGTACTTCAGTGACCTCACTCAACACACAGACAGATTACTTCTCCACCACATCTGGAGAGCAAGGTGAACATAAAGCAGAGACAGGAAAGCAACCATCCCTCTCTTGTGCCTTTTCGTGAAAAGAGGGATGGCTGTTTTCTGGTGTCTATTCACGTTTGTGATGCTCAAGTTATGGAATGGACTCCACCTATTAGACATTAGAAAATTTTACCTCAGAATCTGAAAAAGGAGGGAGCGAGAGATCAGAAAACCACTAACTGCTTAGCCTAATGTCAGTAGTAAGCAGAATAGGAAAGATGATAAAACAGGACACCCGAGAAATAGCAACAATGATGAGACATAATCAAGAGAAGACCTAGGAGAGGGCATATTCTGGAATCTGGAGCAACACAGAAAACGATAGAGGTCAGGCAGCATCTATGAAGGGAAATGTACAGTTGGCTTTTCAGATCAGTACAGCTCAAGTGGACCCTACGCAAAGTCACAAAGTAAACATACATTTCTGGAATGTATCTACTAGAGTCATTTGAGGAGGAATAACTGAAAGAAAATTAATGGATGTATTGTACTTGGATTTTCAAGAAGTCTGTTAAAGTCCTACAGAAATGGATAAAGTTAAACTGCGCGCTGCTGGTTTGGATTAACAAATTGGTTAACAGACAGAAATGAAAAGGAAAAATAAATGTGGCCTTTTTGCAGTGGCAGGTGGTAACTAGTGGACTTCCAGAGGGTGACCTGAGTGCTTGAACCTCATCTATTCAATGGATGAGTTAACACTGTCAAATATTTCAATATTTGCCAATGGCACTAAATTGGTTTGGACTATAAATTGTGAGCTCCAAATGCATACTATTATAAAGATAGAAACCATTTCCAAACCAATAATGGCTTTGCTTACCTGGTCATAAAGAGACAACTTGAATTTAAACTTTCAAAGACATTACAATGCATTTGGTGCAGTATACAGTATTGTGCAAAAGTCAGACACATATATATTTAGGGTGCCTAAGACGTCTCCATAATACTGTACTTGTCAACATGGAATAGAAAGCCAATTTGTTAATCTGACAGGAGGAAAAAATGTTGGGAATGATGAAGGTGGAATGTCATGGGAGTGGTTTGGGACAGGCGGAGGAGGAGGAGTGCTGGGCAGACAGGGGGGGGGGGGTGCAAGAACGAGAAGAGAGTTGCAGAAATAAAAGTGAAAGCAGCCACTTGACAAATGATTAAAATGCAAGGTCATTGAATCTAAACTTCCCATCTTTCCTCATGTGAACCCCTATTGTTAGACTTTTAGCAGATTGGGTAAAGTCTTCAGAATCGCTGCTGCACTGAAAAGTAGGGAAGATCAAACATAATATTAAAACGCTCAGTAGGACAGACAACGTTTGCAGGAATACAAACAGATAACATCTCAGCTTTAAAACCTTCCATCAGAAGCATGAAAAGGGTAAAAAAGAAAGTTGGGTTTGAATTTTAGCAGGGGTGCGGAAGCAGGGGAAGGAATATCTCTGATAAGAGACAAAAGAGACTGCAGATGCTGGAAGTTGCAGCAGCATGAAGTCTTTTGGAGGAGCTCAGCCTTACTCGTCCCTGATAGGGTATGGCTAGGGTTGCCATGGAGATAAACTGTGGGCATCCCATCTGGTTAATGGGGGAAGTTAGAGACCGAGGATTCAATCAAAGCAAGCTGCAAGCTATGAAAGGAGAGCAGTTAGAGAGTGAGGAAAGGAACAAAAATTGTTGGAATTTGCTGAGCTCTAAGACAATCCAGGTGCACAGGGCCACCATCGTCACAACACTGCTATACGGCTCTGAAGCCTGGGTCTGTACCACAAGCAAATCCAGTTGCTCGAGTACATCCATCAGTGCTGCATCTACTCCATCATGAGTATCAGCTGGCAGGATCGTGTCTCCAACAGTGAGGTCCCAGAGAAGGCTCGACTTCCAAGCATTGAAGCCACATTGCTTCACAAGCAGCTCCACTGGTCAGGCCACGTGTCTCGCATGGACAACTCCAGGTTACTCTTCCAGGGCAAGAGAGATCGTGGTGCCCTGCGCAAGAGGCACAAAGACCAACTTAAGCAGCAGCTCTCTCAGGCAAATATCAAGGATAATGAGTGGCAGCAGCTGGCTTGTGACAGAGACCACTGGAGAACGCTTATCCACGGAGCAGCCGAAAATTTTGAGGTATCCTGAAGAGTGACTGCTGAAGAGAGGAGGAGACGCAGGAAGGATCCTATTACCCAAGCATCGGCATCCCAGTTATTCACGTGTCCCTTCAGCTTCAGAGTCTGCAGATCCAGAACTGGCTTCTACAGTCACCAGTGATCATGCCTTTGCTCCTGAGGACTCCTCATCCCTCCTGATCTTCGCAAGTGAAGAACCAGGCATCATCAAGAAAAGCCTAAATGTTAGGCTGTGCTAAAAGGGAGATAGAAACTGAACCAACTTCACAAATGATCTGGTCAGTTCTGGCAAAGACACCGGAAGTGAATTATCCAACATAGAATTGAGTTCAGATGCTGCATTTTGGTCTGATTTAAAAATGACGTGTTGTTCCTCTGGCTTGCCTTGGGCCTCATTATGACAGAGTGGGGAGCCACAGAGAGAAAGATTAGAATGGGAGCTGGATGGAGAATTAATGTGCCAGGAAATAGGAAGCTCAGTGTGACCTCTGAGGATTTAGCATACTCCATTTGGGTTTGCACGAGGAAATCTGCAGATGCTGGAAATTCAAACAACACACACAAAATGACTCTTCTGTCCTGACGAAGGGTCTCGGCCTGAAACGTCAACAGTGCTTCTTCCTGTAGATGCTGCCTGGCCTGCTGCATTCCATCAGCACCTTGTGTGTCCATTTGTGTTTGGATTTGTTGATGTTGAGGAGGCATTGTGGGTGCACTATAATGGACTGGAAGAAATACAGTTGAATTGTTGCTTCACCTGGAATAATCATTTGATGCTGAGAAGGGAGGGATACGTTGCTGAGGATGATATCAAGCAGTTTGATCACATGTTGGCTTACTCATGACCTGCCCTAGATCCTGTCCGGCAGTGGTGTGCTTCAGGACTCAGCCAGCAGTCTGTGGTGGTGCTATTTGTTGGAACTGTGAATGAGGGGGAGGGGGAGGGATTACAGCACATGTTCCTATGTTAAAGGACAAAGGTAACACGATAATTTCTATAGTTACAATGCCCTCATAATGCTTCTTTTGAGTTACATGTGATTTTTCATTTGTCTGGATTTTCCGAGCCACACACCCAAAGTGACTTTAATAACTTTGGTCTCTGAGTCATATCCATGGAATGGGGTGTTGATTGCATTCATGCATATGCAGACATCTGAAGTCAATTGGATGTTTCCCATTCCAAGCTATATTTTAAATTTAAAATTCTCAGATCTGAAGACTTGTAACTGTCAAAATTAATATAAATTAATATTTGCTATATTGCATCTCCAAAATATGCCCTAACACAACCATGCCAATCCTGGTGAGGAACATGGAATTTCCCCCTTCCAGAGTTCACTTTGTCTCTCACTTTTCTCCTTCCATTGAATTGCCATCAGATTTTCCTATTTAAAATCTTTATTCCATGCACAGTACGGTAGAGGACAGGAGCAGGCTCTTCAGTCCATGATGTTGTGCCAAACTAATTAAGCTAATGACACTAACTAAACAAATCCCTTCTGCCTGCAAGCAGTCCATCTCCATATTCATGTGTCTGACTAAGAGCATCTTAAATGCCTCTGACACCAACCCCAACCATACATTCCAGATGTCCTCCATCCTCTGTGTAAAGTAACCTCCCCTTTGAAATTTTCCCTCTCCCTTAACTACATGTACTCTGATATTAGACATTTCAGCCCTAGGAGAAAGATACCAACTACCTACTCTATCAACACACACAAAGTGCTGGTGGAACGCAGCTGGCCAGGCAGTATCTATAGGGAGAAGCGCTGCCTACTCTATCTACGCCTCTAGAATTTTATAAACCTCTATCCGATCTCCTTTCAGCCTCTTTCTCTTCAGAGCAAACAACACTAGTTTGTCCAATCTTTCCTTATAGCCTCTAATCCAGGTGGAATCCTGGTAAACCTCTTCTGCATCTGCTCCAAAGCCTTCCTATGAAGGGACAACTAGATTTCAATGCAATCCCCACATGTAGCCTTACTAGAATTTTATAAAGCTGTAACTTAACTTTTTGACTCTTGAACTCTGTGCATCAACAAATAAAGGTCTTCTTTATCACCCTATCAGCTTGTGTAGCCTCTTTCAGAGAACTATGAATTTGGTCCCCAATATCCCTCTGTACAACAATGCTGCGAAGTGTCCTGCCATTAACTGTGTACTGTCCCTTTACATACCTAGTTCTCCCCTCTTATTGATATGTGTGCCACTGATGAAAGGGTATGAGAAGGTTCCCTAGTGATGAATGCCATCCTCTGGAAGATGTCCTCAATGATGGGAAGGGTTATGCCTGTGATGGAGCTGGCTGCGTCTACAACCCTCTGCAGCCTCTTGTGATCTTGTGCATTGGGGCTTCCATACTAAACTGTGATGCAACCAGACAAATTGCTCTCCACCTGTTAGGAGGAGAGGAGCTCTCCACCTGTTAGGAGCCTGCCTTCCGGGTCCTGTTCCGGTCCGCGGACTCCGGACTCTGGGCCTTGCAGCCAGCCCTCCTGTCACCCGGAGCCATTGGATCATCTTGGCTTAAGGAGGTACACCTGTTGCCTATTAGGGGGCAGGTGTTTAGAAGGGGCTCGGGGACTGAGCCCAGGTGTGGGGTTGTGATGCACCATCAATAACTCGGAGATGTGGGTTATGGTAGGCTTTTATTGGCGGGAAGAAAGCACAAGCAGCAAGTGACCATCACACAACATCCTGGAGACTGAGGAAGGGGCTGTGGCTCCAATCGCCTTTATACCGGGGTCTGTGGGAGGAGCCACGGTCAGTGGGAGGGGCCACAGGAGCAGTCAGCAGGGGGGTGTGTCCAGACAGGGATATGTAGTTCACCACATTCACCCCCCCTTTGTTTTAAAAGACAGTCCCCATGTGGCGAAATTTCTTACAAGTATATTTACAGGTTAAGTCTATCAGGTGGTCAAATCTGTCGCTGCGATCTACGTAGCACCGGCTGTGATTGAACAGGTGCCGGTGGTGATTGCACTGGAGACGGAGGTTGTGCTGGTTCCGGCCTGACTGGAGGTGTCAGCCCACTAGGCGTCAGTGATCCCTCATGCGTGTGCGAGGCGCCTGGTATATGTGTTTGCGAGGCGCCCGGTATGGGAGTGTCGTGAGGAGTCTGTGTAGGGCTTGGTGTGCGCGGTGTCACCTCGGGTACAGGGTTCATAGTTACCGTGGAGTGTTCGGGCTGACTGCTCCTGTGGCTCCTCCCACAGACCCCGGTATAAAGGCGATTGGAGGCACTGCTCCTTCCTCAGTCTCCAGGATGTTGTATGATGGTCACTTGCTGCTTGTGCTTTCTTCCAGCCAATAAAAGCCTACCTTAACCCACGTCTCAGAGTTATTGATGGTGCATCAATTTTATTGGCTGGAAGAAAGCACAAGCAGCAAGTGACCATCACACAACATCCTGGAGACTGAGGAAGGGTCTGTGGCTCCAATCGCCTTTATACCGGGGTCTGTGGGAGGAGCCACGGTCTGTGGGAGGAGCCACAGGAGCAGTCAGTGGGGGGGGGGGGGGGCGTGTCCAGACAGGTATATGTAGTTCACCACAGGTTGTCCTGTTCTGAAGCTGGTTTCACCTGCTCTGTACCTGGACTGCTGGCTCTGAATCCTGCTTGGATTCCTGTTCTGCCCTGGTTGCTGCTCTGCTTGGAATCCTGTTCTGCCCTGGTTGCTGCCCTGCTTGGAATCCTGTTCTGCCCTGGTTGCTGACTTTTGAGCTGTGATTAGCCACAGTCAGGAGGATAGTGATGGTGGAGCAATGGGCTAAACACAGTGTAGTGGTCTGAATTACTTCTTCACTTCTATTACTGTCACTTCCCATCTCCCAACTCTACCATTCTTACTCCTGCAGATTCTATCTTCCACAGCCCCAATACCTTTCTACCCCTCTCAGTGAATGTGTAAAATAGAACTAATCTTTGCAATGTATTTAGACCATAAGACCATACGACATAGGAGCAGAATTAGGCCATTCAGCCCATCGAGTCTGCTCTGCCATCGCATCATAGCTGATCCTGGATCCCACTCAATCCCATACACCTGCCTTCTCACCATATCCTTCAATGGCCTGATTGATCAGGAAATGATCAACTTCTGCCTTAAATATGCACACAGACTTGGCCTCCACCACAGCCTGTTGCAGAGCATTCCACAGATTTACTAATCTCTGGCTAAAAAAAATCCTCCTTACCTCTGTTCTAAAAGGCTGTGCCCTCTAGTTCTGGATACCCCCCACTATAAGAATCATCCTCTCCACATCCACCCCATCTAGAACTTTCAACAACCGGTAGGTTTCAATGAGATCTCCCTGCATTCTTCTAAATTCCAGTGAACACTGGCCCAAAGTTGCCAAACGCACCTCATATATTAACCCCTTCATTGAGTATTTGATCCTTGCAATGTATTTGTATCTACACCATTGCTAAGGCACTTTCTTCTATCTCTGTAACATCATTAAGTTATACACCTGCCTCAGCTCAATTGCAGTTGATATTCTTATCTTTTCTTTTGTTGTCTCCAAGATTATAATATTCCAGTGCATATGTAGATTTCCTCTTGTTTGTAATTTATTATTCCAGTGCATCCTTCGAGCTGACCTTCCTCACTCTATCCTCTAAACATTTGAGGTTTCCCAAAAGTCAGACATATAATGCCTAGTCTGAATCACCAAACAGCCCCTCTTCTTTCCAAGCTAAAGTTTCTTGGTTAAGAGATTAAGAGATCAGATTTATTTGTCACATGCACATTGAAACATACAATGAAATGCATTGTTTGCTTCAAGTCAAATCGGCAAGGAGTGTTGCCACTTCCAGCATGCCCACAACTCATTAATTCTAATTTAGGAATGTGTGAAGAAACTAGACCACCCAGAAGAAACCCATGTAGTCACAAGAAGAATGTACAAGTTCTTTACAGACAGTCGCAGAAATCAAACCCTGATCTTACAATTAGTGTTGTAATGTGATTGCACTAACCATTATGCTACCGTGTCACCCTGTGGAGGTATGTAGTTAAACAATAACTCCAATCTTAAAATTCAGATTGGTGTTTTCAAATTTCTCCATGGTCTACATTTTCCCTGATTGTCTCATTAAGTTCTATAAAATCAAAATCAAGTTTTTTTGTCATATTCATAAGTTCATCAATGCACAGATGCAACGTAAAAATCACATGTAGCTGGATCACAGGCAATTGCATTAGGAAACCATCATTCGTAAGAAAAATGTAAATTAAACATAAATTACATGGTGTATATGAGAAAGAACACAATTAGAACAAACAAATCAAAGTCTACTGCATTGCAAAGTGATAATGGCATTGTTATGATGAGGTAGTGATTGGTGTTGTGCAGGTTGACGCAAGTTCAGAATGGTTGAATAGAAGTAACTGTTCTTGTACCACACCTGCGATATGGGACTCCAACTGAATCCACTGTTTACAATTTTTACCCTCTTGCTCATTGTGAAGTTTAGCTGATCATGCTTTAAATATCCAGAGCTCTGGAATTCCCACTTAAAACTTCTTTCTCTATTGCCCTCTCCTAGCTTTCAGTCATTCCCTCAAACTGACCTCCTCAACAAAGCTTGTGGTTAGCTTCCCTAATATTTCCTTGTGCTGTTCTCAACATACTTGGAATATTTAGCTTTTGTGAGGTGGAGCAAGATGATTTTTTTTGTTATGTACTCTATGTATGGTACATTCTCTGAGGCTTTCCAAGATTTCTTTCAGCATCTGATCAGGGCCAATCATTCAGTCTTTGTCTTTAGTCAATGGTGAATCCTTTCTATGATGATAAACTGATTGGAAGGATGCCTGGCAGTTCCAAATGGAAAATTTTGGAACTGCCAGATGTCCTTCCAATCAGTTTAGTCAGAGGACTAACTTAAATAGAAGAGACTTTAGCCAATGTAAATCAACCAGAATTTAAGAAACTAGCAAAAGAAAATTGTGATATAAATGGACACAAAGCAGCAGCAGCTATTCTTAACAGGATCAGCTATAATCTAAAACAGATGAACTTAATGGACTATTTCTCAGTTCCTCCTGTCAGCAATTTTTGTAGTTCCCAAAACAGTTCTTGTTTTCTATTACATTCACCATCTTGATACATTTTTATGGTCATGGTTTCTGGCACTGTTAAATTGGTTAAAATGTCACAAATATCTTTGCTTCCATCATGTTTATTGGCTTCATGTTTAAATCTATTTTGCTCTTTCTTTATTACTGTAATTCATAAAAATTGCAAAACAGTTAATTGATAAATTACTTAACAGATAGTAATGTTGAATAATTATTAATGTGGAGAAACAGAAGGAGAAGATGGGATTGATTCTTATGAACCTTCACAGAGCTGATGGGCTGGTTGACTTTGGTCCGTGTCACTATTTGACATTTCTGAAATAACAATTACGCTGCATGGCCAATTCATGAGATTTTCATGTTCATGTACTGGAAATTACATGAGTTTCATTAATGAATGAATCTAATTTTGCAGCTGTCTTCCTTTCCTTATGTTCTTCATTCTCTCCTGCAGGTGCTGTTTGTGTGGAGCCTTACAGCTCCAGGGGCTCAATTCCAAACTTGGCTGCAATGAAGTTCTTTCTGAGAACATGTCACTTTCCCCCAACTTGTTATTAGGTTATTGGTTACTTTAAATTACCCCTTATGTAGGTTAACATCAAAACAGAATCAAGGGTGAACTGATAAGGAAGTATAAGAAGCAAGGGTAAAGAGAAATAAGAAAAAAGGGAATGGGACAGATGTTATTGATCCCTAGGAACTCTTAAGGAGCTGATTGGCCTCTTTCTGTCACTATTTGATATATCTGAGATAACAATTCTGCTATATAGCCAATTCTTGAGATGTGTATTTCTCGTTGTCAATTCTTCCTACTTCATGATAACTGAAGTAAATCTTAGACTCTGTTCAGAATTCAACTTTTAAGCATTGGTAAAAGTCTGCAAATAGGTAAAATATTTCGCAGGGGTTTCCATGTGAATATCTCCTGATAACAATGTCTCCCAGTTTATAGAAGCATTGAGTCACAGTATTATACTGCAAGGAAGCAGCTTTTGGCCCAACTCACCTACACTGACCAAGGTGCCTGCCAGAGCCAGCCCCAGCCCCAAGTGCTTGCATTTGGCCCATATCCCTTTAAACCTTTCCTACCCATCTACCAGTCCAATCATTGTTTAAGTGTATAATTGTACCTGCCATCTATCATCTCCTCTGGCAGTTCATTCCCTATACTCACTACACTCTCTCTGGAAAAACTTGCCCCTTAGGTACTTCCTTCAGTCTTTCTCCTCTCACTTTAACACAATGCTCTCTAGCTTTGGATTCCCATATCCTAGGAAAATAACAATGATTATCTACGCCCCTCATGATTTTATACACCTCTATATGGTTACCCTTCAGCCTCCACTCCAAGAAAAACAGCCCTGGCCTAACCATTCTTTTTCAACTGAAGCCCTCTGAACAAAATCCATATGGATCATTTGTGCACTGTTCCTGGTTCAATCACACCCTTCCTATTGTTGCTAATTAAAGAAGCACTTGACAGACCACCCCAAGACCAACCAACAAATCTGCCTAATTACAATCCTTTATTAACCATGCTTAATTGCAGCAACTCAAAGATTCATTACATAGTTTTAAACAAGAGTCCTTGCCTCTTTAGCTACACCACTTCTCAATGAGTTTCACAATTTCCAAAACTCACTATTTGTATTCAATTATTGGCCATTCTAGACAACCCTGGCTGGGTTCAGTGCAGTGAGTTCTTCTCCCAGCTCCTGGTACAAATCTTCTTCTGCAGCAGTTATTCCCTGAGTTGTTGCTGCTGATCATCTAGTGAGGTACCTTTTATACATTTCTTTGCATACCTCTTAGAAATTGCTTTGATTTTACATCCAGGTGCATAGCTATCAGTCAATTCCTTTTCATTTATGTTCTTGTTCCTTTAAGTTCTTCAAATTCCCATTCCATATTAATTTTAACATTTCAACCAACATTTGGGTAATTATCAGAAAGTCTATTCATGGCAAAACACCCTTATCTATCTGTTTGGTTTTCAGGGTCAGCCAACAGAGCTGTGTTGGCAGATCTCAAATTTCTCACATTGATGCTAACAATATGAGGAAGTTTTGACCTTATCACCACATGCATCTTGTTTCCTTCATTCCAATGCTCACTATATTATAGTTGGGCAACCAGAATTGCACACAATATTCCAGGTGTGGTCTCACCAATGTCTTACATACCTGTAACACAATGTCCCAACTCAAAAATGCAGTTCTGTCTAATGAAGGCAAACATGTCATATGACATTTAAACTATCTTGTTAACCTGTGTTGACAGTTTCAAGGAACTTGTATTCCCAGATTTCTCGGTTGAAAGCTCCTCGGGGTCCAACCATTTTTGGTGCTTTTGTACTAACCAACAAGCATCAAAGCCTGAGCCACTGTAGCTCTCTCTGAAAATGGATCATGAGACCACAATCTGTCTGAATTTGTAATTACATACAAAGTAGTTAGCAACACACTCAAAATGCTGGAAAAACTCAGCCGGTCAGGCGGCATCTATAGAAATGAATAAACAGTCAACGTTTCGGGTCAAAAACGCTTCTTCGGGACGGACTAGAAAATAGTTAGCACAGTTTCATAGCAGTTAGTGCTACTGTCAGAGATCCAGGTTCAATTCTGACCTCTGCTGCTGCCTGTGTGTGGAGTTTGTACATCTCTCTGTGTTTGTGTGGGTTTCTCCTGGATGGTGCAGTTTGCTCCCACATCCCAAAGACGGGCTGGATGGGAATATTGATTGACAGCACAAGAATAAGATAGTAGGAGGTGGTTAATGGAATGTGAGAGTCAAAATGGCACAGCGTAGATTTGTGCTCAGTAGTTGGGGTAAACATAGTAGGCCGAAGAGCCTGTTCCCATGGTGCATGACCATGAGAAATTACTTAAACTTACATTTTAAGTCATTCATAATTTTAAAATAATTCAAACATATTACAGCTAATGAAATAGACACTGAAGTCCAGTCAGTGTTGTATCAGACCATAAGATACAGAAGCAGAATTAGACCATTCCATAGAAATATATTATTGAAAAATAACATAATGAAACCATATTATTCAGGTATTAAACCTCCTGGCACTTATCCTTGAAAGCAGAACAAGTGCTATACCTGCCCCAACACCTCCCTCACTATCACTCAAGGCCCTAAACAGTCCTTCCAGGTGAGACGGCACTTCATATGTGAGTTTGTTGGGGTTATATACTGTGTATGGTGCTCCCAATGTGGCCTCCTGTGCATCGGTGAAACCTGATGTAGTTTGGGAGACTGCTTTGTCAAGCACCTATGCTCCATCTGCCAAAAATAGCGGGATCTCCCAGTAGCCACCCATTTTAATTCCACTTCCCATTCCTTTTCTGACATGTCCATCCATGGCCTCCTCCACTGTCATGATGAGGCCACACTTAGGTTGGAGGGAAAGCACCTCATATTCCGTTGGGGTAGCCTCCAACCTGATGACATGAACATCGATTTCTCAAACTTGCAGCAATGCCCCTACTCTCCCCCAGTTCACCATTTCCCATCTGTTTTTCGCATTCTCGCGTATCTCCTTGTCTACCCATTGCCCCCCTCTGGTGCTCCTCCCTCTTTTCATTCTTCCATTGCCTTCTGTCTCTCAGCAGCTTCCCAGCTCTTTACTTCATCCCTCCCCCTTTAGGTTCCACCTTGTGTTTCTCTCTCTCCCCCCCCCCCCCCCACTTTTTAAATCTACTCCTCAGCTTTTTCTCTCCAGTCCTGCTGAAGGGTCTCAGCCCAAAACATCGACTGTACTTTTTTCCATAGATGCTGTCTGGCCTGCTGAGTTCCTCCAGCATTTTGTGTGTGTTGCTCAAATATCCAGCATCTGCAGATTGCTCTCTTGTTTGTAATCAGAAACCTTTACTAACTTAATGGTATAATTGAATGCCATTGCAAGGGGTCGAGGAATATCATATTTATTGTGCCATCCTGTGTAATTTCCATATCTTCACAAGAGCTACTGCTGCTCATTAATGTTCCTTCATTTGCTTGTGGAAGAGGATTGCATTCAAATTTTAAGTAAAATTTAGGTGGGCATACATTTGAGCCAGAAAGTTCAGCTGTAGCAGGGATCCAAGTGACCAGTTTGTGAAACTTGACAGCCCTTTAGGGATAATTTTGCTTAGAATTCTTACTAAAATTCAGATTGTGTTTTTAACACAATTGAATGCCACTTACTGAGATCAGAAAGTATTGCATGAAGTACTGTAAAATTGTCATGACTGTATTTGCTTAGATGTACTGAGTTTAATGGAAAGCCTCTTCAATGGTTTCAACTTTCTTGTCCATTGCTCAACTGAAACTTGAATCCTTACGTCCTTAAGTAATTTGCCTTTTCTCAGGCCTGATTGTTCTAACTTCTTTGTGCCCTTTTTATGTCCTTCAATAGATTGGAATATAGGTTAGCACGGTGGCACAGTTGCTGTTTCACAGCACCAGACCAGAGATCCATATTCAATCCTCACTTTGGGTGCTCACCATGTGAAGTTATCGGTTTCATCCCACATCCCAGAGCTGTTCAGACTGGTTGATTAGTTGGCTACTGATGATTATTTCTGAAGTATAGTGGTAATAGATAGCACTGCATCTACTTTCAAAATGCTATCTGAGTTCTAGGATTAATGCTGGGCCTCGATGAAAGTTATATATACAGCTCAATGAAGATCATTGGATGCACCCAACAGCTCTAAGCTAAGCATGCCATGGAGGAAATGGTGAGTGCACAAATTTTACACAGAATTACTAGGTTTATAAATCAGAGGACACCAGCTCAGTCTATTCCAGGCAAAAATATTTTAATGCCTGATTTGTTATAAAAAATGGTCTCCCACAGTTCTAACTTCCAGCTCATAGTTTACACATAATATTTCCCTTTGGGGAATTCTATCACACGCTAATTCAAAATATTTCCACAGGAATATTCCCTGATTCCCAGGGATAGTAAAGCAAAATTCCAGAATATCAAATGTTATGTCTCTCCCGTTGAAATTGGACTGCTGCCCTCCACCCCTGCCTCGAAATCTGTGCCGAACCGAAACTCCTGATCTTTGATCTTCTTGATCCCTCTGCTTAGAGGAGGTGCTTTTACCATCTGATTGACCTCGTGAAGTGAGTGTGATCTGATTATGTAAGTGACACCAGAACTTTGGCACCTCAGTGTGAATCATCCCCATTACATTTGATTAGCAATCATTTAGTGTTCAGATGCAACTTGCTTATTTGTGCCATTAAGAAACACTCCAAAAACACTCTGGCACCGAGACCGGACCCTCAGCTCAGAAGGGAAGGAGGGAAAAGAGGACAGCAGTAGTGATAGGGGATTCGATAGTTAGGGGGACAGATAGGAGGTTCTGTGGAAGAGATCGAGAATCCTGGATGGTCTGTTGCCTCCCTGGTGCCAGGGTCCACGATATCTCGGATCAAGTTCTCAGTATTCTCAAGAGGGAGGGTGAGCAGCCAGATGTTGTGGTCCATGTAAGGACCAATGACGTGGGTAGGAAGAGTGAGGAGGTCCTGAAAGGTGAGTTTAGGGAGATAAGTGCCAAGTTAAAGGACAGGACCTCCAGGATAGCAGTCTCAGGATTGCTATCAGTGCCACGTGCAGGTGGGTTTAGAAATAGCAAGATAGTGCAGATCAACATGTGGCTGAAGACATGGTGCAGGAGGGAGTGCTTCAGATTTATAGATAATTGGGCAGTTTTCCAGGAAAGGTGGGACCTGTTCCGGCAGGACGGTTTACATCTGAACTGGAGGAGGACACATATTCCTGCAGGTAGGTTTGCTAGAGAGGCTCCAGTGGATTTAAACTAAATATGAGGGGGGGGGGGGAGGGGAACCAGAGTGTAGGAACAGATGTATGGGAGAAGAAAAAGAAGACAGTAAAGTTCTTTGTACTGTTAGAGATAAACAGAGAGGAAGAGGTGGAGAATTTCTTAAATACATTTATTTTAATTCTAGGAGCATTGTAAGAAAGGTGGATGAGCTTAGAGCATGGATTGATACCTGGAAATATGATGTTGTAGCTATTAGTGAAACATGGTTGCAGGAGGGGTGTGATTGGCAACTAAATATTCCTGGATTTCGTTGCTTCAGGTGTGATAGAATTGGAGGGACAAGAGGGGGAGGTGTTGTGTTGCTTGTCAGAGAAAATATTACAGCGGTACTCTGGCAGGATAGATTACAGGGCTCGTCTAGGGAGACTATTTGGGTGGAATTGAGGAATGGGAAAGGTGTAGTAACACTTATAGGGGTGTATTATAGACCACCTAATGGGGAGCGAGAATTGGAGTAGCAAATTTGCAAGGAGATAGCAGATATTTGTAGTAATCACAGGGTTGTGATTGTGGGAGATTTTAATTTTTCCACACATAGACTGGGAAGCCCATACTGTAAAAGGGATGGATGGTTTGGAGTTTATAAAATGTGTGCAGGATAGTTTTTTGCAGCAATACATAGAGGTACCAACTAGGAAGGGACAGTGTTGGATCTTCTGTTAGGGAATGAAATAGGTCGGGTGACAGAGGTATGTGTTGGGGAGCACTTCAGGTCCAGTGATCACAATGACATTAGTTTCAATATAATTATGGAGAAGGATAGGACTGGACCCAGGGTTGAGATTTTTGATTGGAGAAAGGCTAACTTTGAGGAGATGCAAGAGGATTTAGAAGGAGTGGATGGGGACAATTTGTTTTATGGGAAGGATGTAATAGAGAAATGGCGGTCATTTAAAGGTGAAATTTTGAGGGTACAGAATCTTTATGTTCCTGTTAGGTTGAAAGGAAAGTTTAAAAGTTTGAGAGAGCCATGGTTTTCAAGGGATATTGGAAACCTGGTTAGGAAAAAGAGAGATATCTACAATAAATATAGGCAGCATGGAGTAAATGAGGTGCTCGAGGAATATAAAGAATGTAAGAAGAATCTTAAGAAAGAAATTAGAAAAGCTAAAAGATGATGAGGTTGCTTTGGCAAGTAAGGTGAAAATAAATCCGAAGGGTTTCTACAGTTATATTAATAGCAAAAGGATAGTGAGGGATAAAATTGGTCCCTTAGAGAATCAGAGTGGACAGCTATGTGTGGAGCCAAAAGAGATGGGGGAGATTTTGAACAATTTATTTTCTCCGGTATTCACTAAGGAGAAGGATATTGAATTGTGTAAGGTAAGGGAAATAAGTAGGGAAGTTATGGAAATTATGATGATTAAAGAGGAGGAAATACTGGTGCTTTTAAGGGATATAAAAGTGGATAAATCTCCAGGTCCTGACAGGATATTCCCTAGGACCTTGAGGGAAGTTAGTGTAGAAATAGCAGGGGCTCTGACAGAAATATTTCAAATGTCATTAGAAACGGGGATGGTGCCAGAGGATTGGCGCATTGCTCATGTGGTTCCATTGTTTAAAAAGGGTTCTAAGAGTAAACCTAGCAATTATAGGCCTGTCACTTTGACGTCAGTGGTGGGTAAATTGATGGAAAGTATTCTTAGAGATAGTATATACAATTATCTGGATAGACAGGATCTGATTAGGAACAGTCAACATGGATTTGTGCATGGAAGGTCATGTTTGACAAATTTTATTGAATTTTTTGAAGAGGTTATGAGGAAAGTTGACAAGGGTAAAGCAGTAGATGTTGTCTACACAGACTTCAGTAAGGCCTTTGACAAGGTTCCGCATGGAAGGTTAATTAAGAAGGTTCAATCGTTAGGTATTAATATTGAAGTAGTAAAATAGATTCAACAGTGGCTAGATGTGAGATGCCAGAGAGTAGTGGTGGATAACTATTTGTCAGGTTGGAGGCCGGTAACTAGTGATATGCCTCAGGGATCTGTACTGGGTCGAATGTTGTTTGTTATATACATTAATGATCTGGATGATGGGGTGGTTAATTGGATTAGTAAGTATGCAGATGATACTAAGGTAGTGGTTGTGGATAATGAAGTAGGTTTTCAAAGTTTGCAGAGAGATTTAGACCAGTTAGAAGAGTGGGCTGAACGATGGCAGATGGAGTTTAATGCTGATAATTGTGAGGTGCTACATTTTGGTAGGAACAATCCAAATAGGACATACATGGTAAATGGTAGGGCATTGAAGAATGCAGTAGAACAGAGTGATCTAGGAATAATGGTGCATAGTTCCCTGAAGGTGGAATCTCATGTGGATAGGGTGGTGAAAAAAGCTTTTGGTATGTTAGCCTTTATAAATCAGAGCATTGAGTATAGGAATTGGGATGTAATGTTAATATTGTACAAGGCATTAGTAAGGCCAAATTTGGAGTATTGTATACAGTTCCGGTCACCGAATTATAGGAAAGATGTCAACAAAATAGAGAGAGTACAGAGAAGATTTACTAGAATGTTACCTGGGTTTCAGCACCTAATTTACAGGGAAAGGTTGAACAAGTTAGGTCTTTATTCTTTGGAGCGTACAAGGTTGAGGGGGGACTTGATAGAGGTATTTAAAATTATGAGGGGTATTGATAGAGTTGACGTGGATAGGCTCTTTCCATTGAGAGTAGGGGAGATTCAAACAAGAGGACATGAGTTGAGAGTTAGGGGGCAAAAGTTTAAGGGTAACACGAGGGGGAATTTCTTTACTCAGAGAGTGGTAGCTGTGTGGAATGAGCTTCCAGTAGAAGTGGTAGAGGCAGGTTCGGTATTGTCATTTAAAGTAAAATTGGATAGGTATATGGACAGGTAAGGAATGGAGGGTTATGGGCTGAGTACGGGTCAGTGGGACTAGGTGAGAGTAAGCGTTCGGCATGGACTAGAAGGGCCAAGATGGCCTGTTTCTGTGCTGTAATTGTTATATGGTTATATGGTTTAAAAACATCTGGACACTAATAAAGGCCTTTGCCATTCAGTAGGATCATGACTGATCATCTGTCTTGTCTACATAGCCCTGGCTTTCCTTATTATCCAGAAATGTATTGATCTCAATTTTGAATAAACTCAATGCCTCAGCATCCAAGCCTTCTAAAACAGATACAGGGCCTCCCTGTGTTGTGAACAAGTTACTTATTGACATCCACTGCATATAAATGAGTTCCCATAAATACTACTAAGTTCAAGTGAGAACCAATCCTCGAGTTTTAAAAAAATCCTTCCTACGGTAATCAGATATAATTGTCTCTTAAGAACACACAGTAGGTTGGCAGTTTCACCATGGGAGGCCACTTAAGAAAGCTGCTTTAAAAAATGACAAGCAATTGTTTCTACTGACATTTGTGCAGAAATCCTCTATTAAATAGTGACACATCTACTGATACTTCGAGCCCATTGGAACCAGTCCTTGAGTGTGAGTCATCCTGTTTCTCAACCACTGGAAGCAGGCAGCAAAAGGGAAGAAGACAACAAGTAACTGTTCATGAATTGGCCTTCATCAACACCAACCCTTACTACTGAGGAGGAAGAGTTAACTCTGAGTGTTTTTTATGTATTTTCTGACTTGTGAGCAAAATCGACTCATGGGCATCTGTGAAAAATAATCTGTTCTTAACCAGGGAACAGCCTGTAATTCTAACGATTATTACCCTTTGAGTCCTAATGGACCTACCTATTATTCTAAGACTGTGACTCCTGGTTCTAGCACTTTAGCCAGGTCTTAAAAGAAGTATCTGCTGTTCTGTTTTGTCTACTAAAGTGGAGGACTTTGGATCTTCTGCAATATTCTTGGCCCACGAATTAATCTTCTATATATCCTTTGACACTTTTTTCATTCACTTTACTTCTTCTATTCCTAATTGGCTTTATGCCATCAACAAAGTTAGAAATGTGACAGTTAATCACCTCAGCCCAGTCGTTGACACAGGTTGTGAGTAGCTGAGGCCCGAGTGGGGTTATGAGGAGATGGATGGTGTGTACTGGGATAAGATCAAGAATTTTCCTTGTGAAAAGAGAAGCATTCACGTTTCTTATGAACAAAAAAAGCTCTGCAAAGTTAATCCTGTACTTCTAAGAAGCTTTAGATTCATTTATAATATGTACATTGAAACATGCGGTGAAATGTGCAGTTTGCATCGAATTGTATCAGTGAGGATTGTGCTGGAATCAAGTGCCACCATGATGCACCATCAATAACTCTCGGAGACGTGAGGCGAGATATAGGCTTTTATTGACTGGAAGAAAGAACAAGCAGCAAGTGACCACTACACAACATCCTGGAGACTGAGGCCGGGGCTCAGGCTCCAATCACCTTTATACCGGGGTCCGTGGGAGGAGCCACAGGAGCAGTCAGCGGGGTGGGGGGTGGGCGTGTCCAGACAGGTATATGTAGTTCACCACACACCACGGATCCAGTATCGACATAGCAAGCCCACAACTCTCTAACCCTCACCATACAACTTTGGAATGGGGGTGGAAACCAGAGCGCACAGAGGAAATCCACCTCGCCATGGGGGAAACGTATAAGCTCCTTACAGGCAATGGCTGGAATTGAACTCCGATTGCTAATGGCTGGTGCTGTGAAATTATACAATAACTGCTAAACTACTGTGTTGCCCCCGCCTTCCCCTTGCTTACCCCAGTCTGAAGGGTATAGGCAGAGCCATAAGGACCCTTGGTCTGGCTAATATTCACACAAACTGGGCTAAGAATAGATGTCAATTCTTCACTGGCTTTTATATGAAACAATCTGCTGGAAGAACAACGAGTCAGTTACCATCCAAGGAAGGAGATAGACAGTCAAGTGTAATCTGTCTATTTCCCTCCACAGATGCTGAGTTCCTCCAGTGGTTTAGTTATAGCTCCAGATTCCAGCTTCTTTAGTCTCAGCACTCTAACATTTTGGATATAGGTTCCTGCTTAATAAGTAGGTGCAATGCTGTCCCTGAGGGGGCCGAAACATTGCCAGCATTGTTGCCACTGCAGTCTTGGGCCCACTAGTGATTGTTCCAGCTTGGCACAGGTTGTGAAAATTGAGCTCTATTATTATTCAGATGATTAAATCAATTGCTATGGCTAGTGTCTGCCTCCTACGGCTCTGGCAAAGAGAATTCTGTTTTATGTCTAGTCTGTGCCCTTGGAGTTCTGCGCACACTGTCCAAGTTAAATAGGCTGTTTATATCTACATCATTATTTGTCCCAGACCTAGACCAAGTCCTCCTTCAAACAAAATAAGCTCCATTCAATGAGTTTTGTTTCAAAACTTCCAGCTTGGGTTCTCAAACAGATTCTCCTTATGCTTTTCAGAGTGTTCTGCTACCGAGGTTTTGCTGACAAGTTTAGCATAGCACAGTTGATAATGCAGAAGTTTCCTAAACCATACAGTGAGAAAGAGGTATCTTGTTTGTTGCCATCTGCCACACATTACTGGATAATTAATCTCGCCGTACTGTGCACCTCACCAAAATGAGAGCTCGCTATCAGTTTCCTAGAGGGTTTCATGTACTTGTTGGAGTTTTATGTAACTTGCCAGTTAAACATCCTGCAAAAAGTTAGGTTTTCTACTTAACAGCATGACTGCCTATATCCTGCAGTAAGGTCTCGGCCTGAAGTGTCAACTGTACTCTTTTCCATACATGCTGCCTGGCCTGCTCAGTTCCTCCAGCGTGTTGCTTGGATTTCCAGCATCTGCAGATTTTCTCATGTTTGCCCGTATAACGGTCTGGATTGTGGTGCATCTAACCTGCCGTCTGTTTCAGCCCCTGCTGTAATCCAACAGCTGTTCATACAAACAAGGAGGATGCAGAGAAGGCTGTAAATGGAGCTCTTGATAGTTGCAGAAATGGACAAGGTGGTGAGCAAGGCTTATGGTACAGCTCGCCTTCATTCACTGAGGCATTCAGCATCAGTGATTATTTATTTATTTATTTTGCGATACAGCGTGGAATAGGCCTTTCCGGCCCTTTGAGCTGTAGCACCCAGCAACCCCAATTTAACCCTAATCTAATCATGGGACAATTTGCATTGATCAATTAACCTACCCGGTATATCTTTGGACTGTGGGAGGAAACCAGATGACCCAGAGAAAACCCACACATCCCATGGGGAGAGTGGACAGAGATGCCTTACAGAGGTTGCTGGGATTGAACTCCAAACTCTGATGTCCAAGCTGTAATAGCGTTGCACTAACATGTTACAATCATGTATTCTTTATTCAATCCAGGTGCTCTTGGTCAATGAAACCTCCTTAAACCACTTCATAGTTGAGAAGCTATTGGTGGCATCCGTTAGTCTCGTGAGACCATGGATCTGCGCCTGGATCTCCAGGACGCAGGTCTGGGCAAGGTTATATGGAAGTCCGGCAGTTGGCCATGCAGCAAGTCTCCCCTCTCCACGCCACCGATGTTGTCCAAGAGAAGGGCAAGGGCCGATACAACTTGGCACCAGTGTTGTCTCAGGAGTTGTCAGAACGAAGTTGAAGGCAACATCGGACTGCCTTAGGGACTCTAGCTCCGGATTCGTCCTCAGGGTTTACTCCCGAAGCCTTTCCCATGAGTGGGTATGGCCGCAAGGCAGCGGAGGTTTGAAATCAGCGTTTTCCCTCTCTTAGATGGACTGCCCTCCCAGGCTGATGAGCTCCATCAACCCGAAGCACTGGCTTTAAGGCGCCAGGACCCGCCTTCGCCCCTTCTCCTGTCAGTAGAAACAGTTCCGCCGGGCTTAGAGGCTAAGCCACACGAGAAGGCCAGGAGTTGGACTTGGTTGTCAGAGGCTATTTGAGGCGCATGCCGTGAGGAGCACTTTTAGGTAGTGGGAGCTTGTCCCCTCTACCATTCCTCGGCTCGACAACTTTTGAAGCTATATGTGGATACAATAGGGCTTTTTTAAGAGGCTTCTGGATAGGTGCACGGAGTTTAGAAAAATAGAGGGCTACAGGTAACCCTAGGTAATTTCTAAAGTAAGTACGTGTTCAGCACAGCATTGTGGGCCGAAGGGCCTGTATTGTGCTGTAGGTTTTCTATGTTTCTGTTTCTAAGCTGTAGCCAGTTCATCCACAGAATTCCTCTACAATTAACATTATAATGATGGTGAGATTACCCATTTTGATGATGTTTAAGGAATAGACATTTTCTGGCATTATTGGGAGAACTATCCCACTCTTTTTTCATGGGATTGATAATAAAATGACACCAATCTCACCAATTTGTAATTAGGTCACAAGTTCCACAGAGAGTCATAGGGAGATAGTTCAAAGTTCAAGGTAAATTTATTATCAAAGTACGTGCATATCACTATATACCTCCCTGAGATTCATTTTCTTGTGGGCATTCAGAGTAAATACAATTAAACACAACAGAAACAATGAAAAACTATGCACATAGAAAAAATGGACAACCAACAAATGTGCAAAAGATGTCAAAGTGTGCAAATACAAAAAGAAAAGCAAAATAATAACTAATAAATAATTAAGTAATAAATAATATTGAGAACATGAGTTATAGAGTTCTTGAAAGAGATTCCATTCAGTAGGTCATGTAATCAGTTCAGTGTTGGGGTGAGTGAAGTTATCTACTCAGGTTCAGGAGCCCGATGCTTAATGGGTAATAACTCTATTCCCTGAGGAGACTGAGGTCCTTTAACATCTGCTGGAAGATGCTGAGGATATTCTACAAGTCTGTGGTGGCCAGTGCTATCATGTTTGCTGTTGTGTGCTGGGGCAGTAGGCTGAGGGTAGCAGACACCAGCAAAATCAACAAACTTATTCGTAAGGCCAGTGATGTTGTGGGGGTGGAACTGGACTCTCTGACAGTGTTGTCTGAAAAGAGGATGCTGTCCAAGTTGCATGCCATCTTGGACAATAACCCATCCACTCCATAATGTACTGGTTAGGCAGAGGAGTACATTCAGCTAGAGACTCATTCCACCGAGATGTAACACTGAGCTTCATAGGAAGTCATTCCTACCTGTGGCCATCAAACTTTACAACTCCTCCCTCGGAGTGTCAGACACCCTGTGCCAATAGGCTGGTCCCGGACTTATTTTCACTTGGCATGATTAACTTATTATCTAATTATTTATGGTTTTATATTGCTATATTTCTGTACTATTCTTAGTTGGTGCGGCTGTAACGAAACCCGATTTCCCTCGGGATCAATAAAGTATGTCTGTCTGTCTGTCTGTTCCTGAATCTGGTGATGTGGGTCCTGAAGTTCCTGTAGCTTCCTCCTGATGGCAGTAGTGAGAAGAGAGCAGAGCCTGGATGGTAAGGTTCCTTGAAGATGGATGCTTCATGGAAACAGGATCTTTGGCTCACCTATTTCATGCCAACCATCAATGCCCACTACCAATCCTGCTTTAATCCCATTTTCTGTTTTGTTTACCCCACTTTCTTATCAAGTCAATGAAAGTCACTGTGATGTCTATCTCTTGCACACAGCTTCAGCCAACTACAGTTTTTGTTGCTTAGAACAATGAAAGCCATGTTCATTGCTGCTTGTTCCATGACTGAGTTAGGCCTCTTAATGCAATTCGCATCAAAGCCGCATATAGTAACCCCTGCCCCTCAGTCAGCCCTCTCTCTGCACTGGCTTGAGACAACTCAAACCATGGGCACACACAAGAGGTCACTGTGATTGCTTTTCTCCTGTGTTTTACCTCTCCTCCATGCAACTATTATATGGCCGTCATGAGGAAGGAGCCTTCCATGTCTGCTATACCTCCCAGTAATCAATGTGGTTATGACGCAGCTCTAGGGAACCTTTCAAGCAGTCCCCATTAAGAACTATATTAGCCATGTTTTACCCCGTTATTCCCATTCTCAGCACTGTGGCGTATGCTGTAGGAACTCAGTAGGTTGGGAAGCATTAGCGGGAGGAGTGTAATTGGCAATATTTCTGGATCAAAAACCTCCATTAAGGCAGAGTAAAGGAATGTGAGATGGTCAGCATAGAGGGAAGGAAGGGAAGAGGCAAAAAAGGACTCCGAGATAATTGGTGGACCAAGTAGAGGTGTGGGGTGCCAGCTAGGTGAGATGAGCGAATGAAGTTCAAAGTTCAAAGTAAATTTATTATCAAAGTACATAGTATATGTTACCATATACACCCTGAGATTCATTTTCTTGCAGACATACTCAGTAAATCCAAGAACCATAATAGAACCAATAAAAGACCACACACCACAGGGCAGAGAAGCAACCAATGTGCAAAACAGAAGAAAATGTGCAAATACAAAAGCAAAAAGAAATAATAATAATAATAATAATAATAATAATAATAATAAATAAGAAATCAATAAGCCCAAGATCTTAAGGCACAAACTAACGGAGATGGGAGTAGACTCTCACATGGTGGATTGGATAGTGGACTACTTGACAGATAGACCTCAGTATGTGCGGTTGGGAGACTGTAGGTCTGACACGGTGGTCAGCAGCTCAGGGGCGCCGCAGGGAACCGTACTCTCTCCAGTCCTGTTCACCCTGTACACATCAGACTTCCAATATAACTCAGAGTCCTGCCATGTGCAGAAGTTCGCTGATGACACGGCCATAGTGGGGTGTGTCAGGAATGGACAGGAGGAGGAGTATAGGAAACTGATACAGGACTTTGTGATATGGTGCAACTCAAACTACCTGCGTCTCAATATCACCAAGACCAAGGAGATGGTGGTGGACTTTAGGAGATCTAGGCCTCATATGGAGCCAGTGATCATTAATGGAGAATGTGTGGAGCAGGTTAAGACCTACAAGTATCTGGGAGTACAGTTAGACGAGAAGCTAGACTGGACTGCCAACACAGATGCCTTGTGCAGGAAGGCACAGAGTCGAATGTACTTCCTAAGAAGGTTGGCGTCATTCAATGTCTGTAGTGAGATGCTGAAGATGTTCTACAGGTCAGTTGTGGAGAGCGCCCTCTTCTTTGTGGTGGCGTGTTGGGGAGGAAGCATTAAGAAGAGGGACGCCTCACGTCTTAATAAGCTGGTAAGGAAGGCGGGCTCTGTCGTGGGCAAAGTACTGGAGAGTTTAACATCGGTAGCTGAGCGAAGGGCGCTGAGTAGGCTACAGTCAATTATGGATAACTCTGAACATCCTCTACATAGCACCATCCAGAGACAGAGAAACAGTTTCAGCGACAGGTTACTATCGATGCAATGCTCCTCAGACAGGATGAAGAGGTCAATACTCCCCAATGCCATTAGGCTTTACAATTCTACCGCCAGGACTTAAGAAATTTTTAAAGCTATTATTAATGCTTTTTGAGATGGTGATTTAGATGCATATCATATTTTTTTTTACTGAGTTAAGTATTGTATGTAATTAGTTTTGCTACAACAAGTGTATGGGACATTGGAAAAAAGTTGAATTTCCCCATGGGGATGAATAAAGTATCTATCTATCTATCTATCTATCTATCTATCTATCTATCTATCTAATATCAAGAACATGAGATGAAGATTCCTTGAAAGAGTCCATAGGTTGTAGGAGAGGTTCAGTGATGGGACGAGTGAAGTTATAAGAGCCTGATAGTTGAGGGGTAATAACTGTTTCTGAACCTGGAGGTGTGGATCCTGAGGCTCCTGTATCTTCTTCCTGATGGCAGCAGTGAGAAGAGAGCATGACCTGAGTGGTGGAGCTCACTGATGATGGATGCTGCTTTCCTACTACAGTACTCCATGTAGGTCAAGTCAAGTCAAGTCACTTTTATTGTCATTTCGACCATAACTGCTGGAACAGTGCATAGTAAAAATGAGACAATGTTTTTCAGGACCATGGTGTTACATGACACAGTACACAAACTAGACTGAACTACGTAAAAAACAACACAGAAAAAAAACTACACTAGACTACAGACCTACCCAGGACTGCATAAAGTGCACAAAACAGTGCAGGCATTACAATAAATAATAAACAGGACAATAGGGCAGTAAGGTGTCAGGCCAGGCTTTGGGTATTGAGGAGTCTGTTAGCTTGGGGGAAGAAACTGTTACATAGTCTGGTCGTGAGAGCCTGAATGCTTCGGTGCCTTTTCCCAGACAGCAGGAGGGAGAAAAGTTTGTATGAGGGGTGCATGGGGTTCTCCATAATGCTGTTTGCTTTGTGGATGCAGCGTGTAGTGTAAATGTCCGTAATGGCGGGATGCGAGACCCCGATGATCTTCTCAGCTGACCTCACTATCCGCTGCAGGGTCTTGCGATCCAAGATGGTGCAATTTCCAAACCAGGCAGTGATGCAGCTGCTCAGGTGTGTTTAATAGTAGGGAGGGCTTTACTCATGACGGACTGGGCCGTATCTACTAGCTTTTATAGGATTTTCTTTTCAAGAGCATTGATGTTTCCATACCAGGCTGTGATGCAACCAGTCAATATAATCTCCACTACGCAACCATAGAAGTTTGTCAAAGTTTTAGATATTATGCCAAATCTTCACAAATGTCTAAGGAAGTAGAGGTGCTGCCGAGCTTTCTTCATACTTGTACTTACATGCTAGGCCCAGGACTGGTCCTCTAAAATGAAAGGACTGAGGAATTTAAAGTTTTTGACCCTGTCTACCTCTGATTCCAACCCCCCACCCCCACCCCAGTGAGCACTGGCTCTTAGACCCCTGGTTTCCTCTTCCTGAAGTCAATAATCAGCTCCTTGGTCTTGCTGACATTGACAGAGTGGCTGTTGTTGTGATATTACTCAGCCAGATTTTCAATCTCCCTCCAATCTCTGGTAGCAGAAACACAAAATGCTACCAGAGCTGGACTTAGATAAGCAAAAACTATGAGAATGGGGCTCGATAGAGAAGAAGGAAGAGACGAACAAGAATTGGAACCAGATGTGGTTACAGTTCAAAAAACTAGTGTGTGTAGTAGGTGGATGGAGCCAGGAGGGGAATGGGACAAAGATGGGTGAAGAGGGAGCCACGGGAGGAGTGGGAAGTGTTAGGTTTTGAAACTCAGAAACTAATCAAAAGAAAATAATGGGAGCTGGAAAACGGGTCTACTTGGCTATTCTGTAGTGAGGCATTCACATGTGGCATCGTGGCCATGACATATGACGTTTATATACATCTTATATGTAACCTATAATGAATTATATAAACAAACAATGACAGCTTAATAAAACAACATATTTACAATAGTATTCAAATATTACTGAAATATTGAGTACACTACATTCTGCTCTGCTTAACTATAAGCTCCGAAACAATGTAGAAGGCATCTTAAGTTGTTTCATTGAGGCCTAAAGATTTAATTCCTGTGGATGATTTCTTACTCTTGTGATTCTTGTGAGATAACATATTTCCTAATGGGGGAGGGTGCACATGACTTGGGAGGTGGGATGTGGCCGTGAAACAATCTCAGGTTCGGGGGCCTGCTCTGTGGACGTTATGGGAGTTGACTTTGGGACTACAGGAAGTGATTTTGTCAGATCTGGATATTTCTATTCTGGCTTACTAAACAGTGCATTCTGAGCCACTCAAAGCGTTGATCTATCCCAAGCCACACGTCACTTTCATTTTGACCATGCTTAGATAACCAGTATGTAGCTCCTCCAACACTTTAGCTCTCAGCTTAGGAGATACAAAAACTCTTCAACCCCACATAAGGCAACCTTTTTCAAGGGCAAATTTTATCCCAGAGCTGGTAAAAACGGGGGAACTGGAATTTCTGCTGCATGTTCCAGTCATGTTGGATCATCATGTAGATCTGAGGCAGTGTTGTATTTTTCCTGCTTTCCCTTTGGATTATCTTTGGTCTCATAAAGAGACATTCAGCTTGCATTAGGGAGAATTGTTATTTAACCCTGGGCATCTTGTGACTGTCACATGATTAAGATGTAATTGAGGCTCTGCTGGGCATGATGTAATGGTCTTGTGATGGTGGAGTGATGTATTTTCCCGTCAGTGAGAGGTCATGTGATGGCTTTTTCCAACGGGGTACAAAAGGAGAACCCCTCCCTGTGACGCAGGTCAGTTCATGGTTTAATTCATCAGTGACTCCGTTCTGCTGAGTATTTGATTTTCTGACGCAGTTTCATTTTAAAAGTGGAGTTTTAATTTTAATTGTAAGAATTGTTGTGCTGGCAGTTCTGAAAATCACTGCCAGTTAAAGTCCAGTCGGAAAGTGAAGAATTATCGAAGTTCGGGAAGCCGAAGGATCGAGAAAAGTTGGTGGTGTTAGCGGTGAAACAGGTTCGACCTTATTTGATCCTCTTTTGGAAGGAATTAGTAACCTGCAATCCAAGATAGCTCCTGCTAAAAGAGCAGAAAGAGCTGATTGCAGGGTTTCGCCAAGGAAAAGGTCAGTGCCTTTAAGCCATTTTATTTCCTTCATCGTAAATCCTTCGAGCAAGGCATACTTCGGCTGGGATCAGCAGTAACATCACAAAAGAGAATTTATTACTTTAAGGAAAGTCTCTCCTAACTGACTGTAAATCATTTCAGGACTTTTAAAGAACTGAGTTCACATTTCTTGCTTTAAGAACTGTTCGAGCTGCCGTATAGCAGCCAACTTCCGGTTAAGTTAGTCACTTGTTTACTTTTGGGTTTTTTTTAGCAGTGGTTAATAAATGTTTTATTTGTTATAAAAAACCTGTCTCAATTATACATTCATTGTTGCAGGACCGTAACAGAACACACCAAGCAGTGTTCTCTTTTGTAAAATTTTCAGGTATTTCCTTTACCAAAGTAATCTGGACAATCCATCAGCATTTCCATGATTAGTCATCCTCTTGAATTTGATTTTGTAATTGTGTCCTCCAAGAAACAGAGCCCATCTCTGCATTTGTGTTGCTTCTGTTAGTGGAACACCCTTCTGTAGATTGAAGATGGACACTAGTGGTTGATGATTAGTAATGAGGGCAAACTCTCTCCCATGCAAGGTTGAAATGTTTTACACCCAAACCCATACACAAGGGCTTTCTGTCAATCTGTAAATAATTTTTCTCAGCAGCGATAAGGAAATATGATGCAAAGACTGTGGGGCATTCACTTTCATCACTCATAACATGTAACATGACTGCACGTATGCCATAAGATGAGGCATCACAGGCAAGCTTCATTGGATGATGTGGATCATAATGTGTTACTGCAGTGTTGACATCACCACTTCCTTTGCTTTTTGGAAAGCCACCTTAAACAACTTTGTCCATTGCCATTTTTTCAATATATAGTAATGAGTTCAAGGGGTGGAGCAAAGTAGCAAGGATTGGCAGGACAAATCCTGCAACTGTGACATGTCCTTTGGTCTTAACCCATCCACCATTGCTTGAAATTTCTCAGCACAGATGTAAGTCTTGTGCACAAATGTTGTGACCACAGTAAGTGACATTTGGTTTAAGGAATTCACACTTGTCACATTGTGTTCTGAGCCGTGAATCATTAAATCTTTTTAACAGTGTCTTGAGATTTTGGAGATGCTCCTTGTCATCCTCACCAGTAACAATGATGTCACCCAAGTAACACTGACTGCCTGGGCAGCTTTGCAGCATCTGGTCCATAGCTTTCTGCCAGAACTCCAAAAATAAGCCTATTATTGTGATAAAGACTTTTGAGAATGTTTATGGTGAGAAACACTTTGGACTCTTCATCCATCTCCATGTGTAGGTAGGCCTCATTCAAGTTCTCTTTGCTGAAGTGTTCCTCTCCAGAAAAATTTGCAAAGACGTCCTTTATCCTGGGCAGAGGATATTGATCTACTTTCAATATTTAGTTGATGGTGATATTTAAAATCACCTGTGGTGAACTACATATACCTGTCTGGACACGCCCCCCCCCCCCCCCCCCGCTGACTGCTCCTGTGGCTCCTCCCACAGACCCCGGTATAAAGGCGATTGGAGCCTGAGCCCTGGCCTCAGTCTCCAGGATGTAGTGTGGTGGTCAATTGCTGCTTGTTCTTTCTCCCAGCCAATAAAAGCCTATATCTCGCCTCACGTCTCCAAGAGTTATTGATGGTGCATCGTCACCACAAATCCTGACCGACCTCTTATTATGGCTGCTGGGACCAACATTGGAATGAATTCATTCAGCCTCCATGTGATCTAGCTCAATGGCTACCCTATCACTTGGTAAAGGGAACTGGAAAGGCTTTGTAAAACCTGAGCGTGGCATTTTCATTTAACACTATTTTACCCTTGATATAGTTGTATTTTCCAATGCAACACTTGAACACTGATGTGGAATTGTCCAATAACTTTTTAAATTTGCATTTAGTAGAATCTAGTGCAGGTGGCATGGCATGCAAATACTGAATAGATCACCAATCAGTTCGTAGTTCTCTCAGCCAATCACAGCTCTGCAATGCTGGCTTTTCTGTTTTCATCTCATATGAGTACAATGTGGCTTGTTGGGTGTTGTATGTCACTGTTACGAATGGAATTCCCACAGGAGTTATTTTTTCTCCAGTATTAGTTCTTTGTTGGATATCTGCAAGCTTCAGTTCAGTATCTTTGAAATGTTGTTCAAACACATTTTGTCAAATGACTGAAACAGACAAGCCAGTGTCCAATTCCCTTTTAATTAATTTGCCGCTCACTTCCAGAGTAAACCATATTGCTTGTCTCATGTTAATTTTCACATAGTAAAATTAAGGTTACTCAGTCCTGTGTCACTCTCATCATGATCAGATTTTTCTTCAACAACATGCAGACAAGTAGTCTGTTTTGAAACAGCAACTTGACTTTTTATCTTTTTTGTCTTCTTTGTGGAGTCCACTTATTTTTGTCTGCACGACATGCTCTTTGTACTTTGTTGCATTTTCTGCAAGTTTCATCTTTAGCCCTGCATTGGTCAGGTGTAAGTGAACCCCTGCTGCAACAGTGAAACAGTTTGTTCGGCCAAGCAAGTTTCTGTCGACATTGCAATTTTGTTTATGCTTGCTTTCATTTCTGACTGGAACTCTTTATGTCTCAGGCTGCTTTTCTATTGATATAGTGATTTCAACTGCTCTTTTAAATGTGAGTTGTGCTTCAGTTAGGAGCTGATTTTGAATGTTTTCTTGTCAAATTCCACAAACTAAACGATCTCTCAGTGCATCATCAAGCCCATCACTGAACTGAAAGTGCTCAGACAATTTCTTCAGTTCAGCCACAGAAGCTTAAGTGGACTCCCCCTCCTTTTGGTTCTATAATCAACAATGGCTTCAATTCTAAATGTTCCTGCATTATGTCAACAATATCAGTAAAGCTTATTTAGGTTGGTTTGTTGGCACAGTTAAAATTCTAAGGAAACTGTATGAGTTTTTCTCCTATTATACTCAGTAACACTGGCACTCGCTTCTCATTGGCTATTTCATTTGTTTCAAAGTACTGCCCAATTCATTCGGTATACATCACCCTGTCATCTGTTGTGCAATCGAATGCATCTCTCTTTCTGCTGTAGCCAACAATTTCTGCATTTTTAAATTTATTATTATCACCCGGTACACACTGCTTATGAACTGGGATTTTCATCCTCTTTCAACCTTTCTTTAACTTGATCGTCTCTCTCCCTTTCCAAAGAAAAAAATATGTGCCGTGCTTCATCAGGTAGATAATCATCTTCGGATTCATTTTAAAACAACCTCGTTGCCACTGTTATGTTTTGTAACTCAGAAATTAATCTAAAGATAAACACAGGAGCCGTAAAATGGGTCTATATAGTGTTTCTTTTGTGAAGCGCTCATGTATAGTATGATGTGGTGGCCTTAATGCCCTATGACATTCAGATAACCCATAATGAATTATATAAACAAAGAATGCTTAATCAAACAATATATTACTGAAATATTGAAGACACTACAGGAAGGGTTTTTCCTGTGATGTCCACGCCATGCTTCAGTGTTCAGCATTGGATCCTTCAGCGCCAGGTTCAGGAACAGTTCAATTATCAGCATCCTGAGCCAGAGTAGATAATTTCACACATCTCAAATCTGAAATGATTCTATGACCTATGGACTCACTTTCAATTACTGTTCAAACTCGTGCTCTCAGTGCTACTAGTTCACTTAATTATCTATTTTGTTTTATTTGAACCGTTTGACTTCTTTTGCTCATTGGTAGTCAGTCTTTCTATGTAGTTTTTCATTGATTACATTGAATTTTTCTATTCTACTGTGAATGCCTGCAAGAAAGTGAACCTCTGTGTAGCATATGGTGACATATACATGTTTCGATAATAAACTTTGAACATTGGAAAAGGGAAGGACTAGAGGACCAGAGTGATGAGAGAGTGGGTAAAAGAGGGAAGTGGCATGGCAATTGTTGCCCCTCCCATTTAGAACTCTCTGAGTTCTTAATTTTCACCCTATGAGCCTCCATATCCTTCATCATTTTCTTTAGCTGCTACATGATCCCAGCATTAGCCATATCTTCTTCTACACACCCTGTTTCCATCTTCCAAAGGGAACACCCCCTCTGTGACTCCTTCCTGATCCCTCATCCCTCAACCCCCATCTTTACCTGACCCTAGCACTTACCCTTGCCCTCAAGGAAGATGCAGCGCATGTCCTCACCCCGATCCAGCGACATAAACACTCCTTCCTGGGTGAGGCAAATACTCACATCCACCATATCCCCAGTGAGCCCTTCATCCACCTTTGTCACCTTGCCCCTTCTATCTCCATCCACCCAGATCACACACAGGATTTCTCCTCAATTCCAGCCCTGCTCCCCTCTTCTACCTGCCTGCCATTTACACACCACCGCCTCCCCTCAGTCCACCAATCACTTGGAGTCCTATCTTTCCTCTTCCCTTCTCCCCTCTATGCTGGTTTACCTTGCTGCTGTCTGCTTAGCCCCAATGCAAGGTTTCGGCCTGAAAATATCAGCAATTTCTTTGCTCGTACCAATGCTTCTGCAGCACATTGTACGTATCTCCAGATTCCAACACCTGCAGCTTCCCGTTTCTTCACAGCTTCTAATGTATCTTTGACTAATTTCACAACTTTTGCGTGGCATCCAACAGGCTATAAGTGTTTAGTTTTTACACAGCAGCTCACCATAAACAAGATGCTTTAGTGAATTGGAGGGTCTTCTTACATTCCATGCTCTTGGCTTTCAACTTGCTCCCAAATTTCAAAAGAATTTTGAAGTGAATTCAAATGTTCATCATTTTGGCCTCTTTTCATACATGTGCGGCACATGAATCCCGCGTGTCTCTCTCTCTCTTCCCTTATTTCCAATGCTGTGACTCCAGCACTAATGTATATGAAATATTTGAAAAGGCTCTGGAAAGTCATATTAAAAAGAAATAGTTATATATGAAGACAACACTTCTTGAAAGTTCCAGTCATGAGGAATGTATTGAATGTGTACTGTATTGCTCAGCTAAGCACACACTCAAATTCAGGCTGGCTCAGGGTCGCATTCTTGGCTCTGCCCTGGAGCATAAATTTAAGCCCTACTCCAGGGATAAGATTATGTCATCTCAGCTGATGCCTTTATGTGGGTCTGAGGAAGTGCTACCCTGCTGGGGATGTCATATTTCAGTTGAGATATTGGAGCAGAAATCTTGTTTATTTGGCCATAATAAGATCTCACAGTGTTTTGAAGAGAGGCGGGGGAGTTACCTTGGCTAATATTTCTCCCTCAATCACGTCGCTGAAACAAATGATCAAGACATTTACTCATTCCCGTTTATGGGAAATTGCTGTGTGAAAACTTGCCGCAGTGTTTGCCTGCATAGCAACAGTCAGCCTACTTTTTGGAATTAGGTGATAATGCCTATTTTTATTTTTTATTACAGGACAAAGTACTGAGGGTGGAATGATGGAAGCATTTTTGTCTGAATGCAGTATAGAATGGGGATCGCAAAACATAGCACTTGAAAGGGTCCATCAGCATTAGATGATGTGACACCGGTCACGTGCTTGGATTGGATTTGACAACTGGTTGTATTAAAACCAGACATTCAGTGTCTTCTTTTGGAGACTGTTTCTTGCTGCATTAACTTCACAGCAAGCAATGTATGACCCCAGTCAGCACCACATTTCAGATATGTCTGCAATAGCAGCAAACTGCACTAATGAGGCATTTGTGACTTTAAAAAAATTATAATATCCGCTACAAAATCCTGAAGAACTATGGACTCCAGGAAATGAGGAAAGAGCTGGAAACATGGTCAAATGCTTGGCCGTTGAGATGGATTTTGAGTCTGGTCTCATCAGGTGGGAAAGAGAGCTGGGACAGTGAATGTGTGGGTGGAGTGAGGAGCTGGGGTGTGGCTGCCAAGGATCAATATAAATAGCAGGTGGGAGGGGTGTCTGCAGTCTGGAAGGGAGGAAAGAAGAGTGCAGAAGTTTTAATGCTGACAGATAGCACACTGATCATAACTAGCACTTAAGTAGTGTGGTGAGCGTTCATTTCAGAGGTTTGTGGGACTGGGTGTGAGTTTTCACCAGTGAAAATAAGGATAATGGATGAGGGGTTTACAACATAAGTGGCAGAGATTTGGAGAAAGAAGATGAAAACAAAGAATGGAAGCTTCAGATGTAGGGCAGTGAATTAAAAGGTAATAAAATAAGAATATTTGGTCATGGGAATTTTTGTAAGAATCAGCCAGCATCTAATGCAAGAGTAAATTCTTGTATCTTGAAATGTGTGTATTGTAAGCATTCATTTCCGGAGGGTTTAAACATTCATTACTGCGCAAAAGTCTTAGGCATACAGTATATGTATAGCTAGGGTGCCTAAGATTGTTGCTCAGTACTATATTTATCAATGTGGAGTGGAGAGGGAGTTTGTAAATCTAGTGGAAGCAAAGTATAGTGAGGGTGGAGTGCCACAGGAGGGGTGTGGGACAAGTTGTGGAAAAGGAGTGCAGACACACCCAGCACTGAGACACAAGGCAAGATCATTTGTTTCCAAATCATTAGTTTATTGATCATTACAAAATGTCTTTCTGGTGCTTCCTGCTCCTTCCCCTCACCTTTTCCCTTTTCCCAACCATACTTGATCTCTTCCTGTCCCCTTCCCACTCTCAGTCCACAGTAGAGACTCATATCAGAATCAAGTTTACCATCACATACATACGTCATGAAATTTGTTTTTCTTTCGACAAGAGTATAGTGCAATACATAAAATTACCACAGCGCTGTGGAAAAGTCTAAGGCATCCCGGCTATATATATACATGTGGAAGCCAAGCTATTGAGTATATTTACAGCAGAGGTTGATAGGTTCTAGGTTTGTCTGGGCACTAAAGGTTACAGGGAGAAGGTAGGAGAATGAGATTGAGAGGGATAGTAAATCAGCCATGATAGAATGATGGAGCAGATGTGATGGGCTGAATGGCATAATTCTACTCCTAAGTCTCAAGGTCTATGGTCTAAATCTGCAAACATTCTGGTTCTGCTCTGAATCCTCTCCAGTGAGGGGATAGAGACTGCAGCAAACCTATAACATTTGCTGAGGAGTTCAGACAGGACACAGTGGATACGGGAGATTACTGAATAAGACCACGAGATATAGGAACAGAAGTAGGCCATTTGGCCCATCAAGTCTGCTCCGCCATTCAATCATGGCTGATCCAATTCTTCCAGTCATCCCCACTCCCCTGCCTTCTTCCCATAGCCTTTGATGCCCTGGCTAATCAAGAACCTATCTACCTCTGCCTTAAATACACCCAATTACTTGGCCTCCACAGCCACTCACAGCAACAAATTCCACAGGTTTACCACCCTCTGACTAAAGTAATTTCTCCACATCTCAGGTCTAAATGGACATCCTTCAATCCTGAAGTCATGCTCTCTTGTCCAAGAATCCCCTACCATGGGAAATAAGTTTGCCCTATCTAATCTGTTCAGGCCTTCTAACATTCGGAATGTTTCTATGAGATCCCCCTCATTCTCCTGAACTCCAGGGAATACAGCCCAAGAGCTGCCAGATGTTCCACATACGGAAACCCTTTCATTCCTGGAATCATTTTCGTGAATCTTCTCTGAACCCTCTCCAATGTCAGTATATCCTTTCTAAAATAAGGAGCCCAAAACTGCACACAATACTCCAAGTGTAGTTTCACGATTGCCTTATAGAGCCTCAACATCACATCCCTGCTCTTATATTCTATACCTCTAGGAATAAATGCCAACATTGCAATCGCCTTCTTCACCACCGGCTCAACCTGGAGGTTAACCTTTAGGGTATCGTGCACAAGGACTCCCAAGTCCCTTCGCATCTCTGCAATTTGAATTCTCTCCCCATCTAAATAATAGTCTGCCCACTGAAGTGCATGACCATACACTTTCCAACATTGTATTTCATTTGCCACTTCTTTGTCTATTCCCCTAAACTAGCTAAGTCTCTCTGCAGGCTCTCTGTTTCCACAACACTAGCTGCTCCTCCACTTATCTTTGTATCATCAGAAAATTTAGCCACAAATCCATTAATCCCATAGTCCAAATCATTGACATACATCGTAAAAAAGCAGTGGTCCCAACACCGACCCCTGTGGAACTCCACTGGTAACTGGCAGCCAGCCGGAATATGATCCCTTTAATCTCACTCTGTTTTCTGTCAATCAACCAATGCTGCACCCATGCTAGTAACTTCCCTGTAATTCCACGGGCTCTTGTGCAGCCTCATGTGCGGCACCTTTTCAAAGGCCTTTTGAAAATCCAAGTACACCACGTCTACTGCATCTCCTTTGTCTACCCTGCTTGTAATTTCCTCAAAGAATTGCAGTAGGTTAGTTTGGCAGGATTTTCCTTTCAGGAAACCATGCTGGCTTTGACCTATCTTGTCGTGTGCCTCCGGGTACTCCGTAATCTCATCCCTAACAATCGATTCCAACAACTTCCTAAACATGCGGTAACAGACTGTGTACAGTGTAACAGATAAGCACTGGTGTATGTAGGGTTGTAAGATGCGGAGAGATAGAGCTGGATGTGACCAACATACAAAAAGAAAATGACCCCATAGATTACTGATCATAAATTCCAATGAAAAGCAGTCAGAAGTGGTAAAGGAGAGGCCAAGACTGGAACCTTGGGTGAAACCAGAGATGATGTTTTCACCCAAAGGTGGGAAGAGCAACCATTTTGGGAAAGGTTTGTCAGCAGTCAGAAAAATAAGAATAAAATCATATGTGACTAGTTCCATCAGTCTGAGGAAGGGTGGATGATGTCATTGGATATAATAAAGGTTGCAAAAAGTTTACAACAGAGAAGACAAGATATTAGCTTGGCTAAACCTCTAAGAGTTTGCCATTCTTTGCTTCTGCCCATTGTTCTGACAGTTAGGGCGCTCCATAAAAAGAGGGATAGATTCAGAAGTTTGGATGAACGCTTGGTCCACGAGAAAGATTTCATAGCCTATATAAATGAAAATGTATGGTAAGGGCCTTTGATTTGAGATGACAGATGTCTGAATCCTAGAAAAGTTGAGAATGTGCATAGTTTCAGCAAGAAGCACAATAATGTCCCCCGAGAGAGCAGTTAATGATGATAATTCGGAAGAGAAAGGAATCCATTGAACCACCTGGTAATATTTAAAGTCTTGTTTTGAAACTATTCTTGAAGATAGTTGGAGACAGGATGGAAATGAAGAGTAAGTGCATGATACCAAGAGGAGGAGCGAAGAATGGCATTTTAAATGAGAGGGGACAAGGCCTCACAGCTGTCACTGTAAGTTAGATGCCTTCTGTTCCATTCCAGAAATTTGAGGCCCAAACTTATGGTCGTTCTCTGATCCAAGACAGAATCTTAGAGATATTTGTCTTTTGCAGGAAACATTAAACAAATGTTCTATCCGTTCTGCATTAATTTGAGGAAAAACAGGGGAGTTAACATCAGCAACCTACTAGATCTTTTTCTTATGTTTATTTATTTGCCAATATCAATTCACAGGTAAACTGATCACCTTCGCAAAAATATTTTTGCAAATTTGCAACGTGAAATTTTCAGCTGCGTTTTCTAAATTACAATGGTGATTGCCATTCGAGGAGTACTTCAAGTGAGTGTGGAGATCTAGAAGTCCAAGAAAAGCTCTGAATACAACCTTTGAAAATCAAAGTATGGTTGGAAACCTGAAATAGAATCAGAAATGCTGGAAGCACTCATGCCGCCAGGCAGCCCCCATGGGGAAGGGAAACAAAGTTTCCATTTCAGGTTCAAGACCCTTCATCAGTTCGACTTTTCTTTACTTTGTCACACTTTGCCAGATTGAATTCTGCTTACTACTTCTCTCATGAACTTTAAAGGGGAAAAAGCACTCAGGAATCACTTCCTCATTCATAATGATCTTGGTGGGGAGGGCAGGCTGCTGGCCAGAGATTTATCCTGGTGGACGATCTCCCAGTACCCCATTAGCCAGAGCTGGATCTGCACTTCTACTCTTTTTTTAGAAACCACCCACTTTACTGTGGGAAATGACCAAAGGAGGGATTCATTAATGGTCTTTCTGTGTTGCACAGTGGGGCGATAACAATGGCCCAGTGCCAGGGAGCAATCTCAACAAGGCCAGCGAAGGGCTCCAATAAAACCACACAGATTCTCAAGATGGCGCTCATGGAGTAAACCGCACTTAGGCTTTGCTCCAAAACTTTTACGTTTTTTTAGCCTATAAACACCCCTTAAACTTATTCTAAAGGGGTTAAATATACTGAATTCTTCTTTCTAAACTATTTGAATTATTCTCAACTTGCTGAAATGTCTAAAGCAAAAGAATCGAAACAGTCGAAAGAATTGGTACCTTTAGAAGCAGTTGCGAAGATTGTGGAAACTAAATTTGAAGAGATGCAGGAAAAATTATTCCTAAGGCTTTCGAAGTATGACGATCGTTTGAAATCACTCGAAGAAAAGTTTTTGGAACTTTCACTGGAATCACAAAAACAACAGGCAAGCATTTTGGCTCTTGAAGAAGCCGCTCGTAAGAAAGATCGTATGATTGAAAAGATACAAGAAGAGCAAACCTCGACTTCTCAACAGATGGATCGTTATAAAGTTAAAATTACGGATTTGGAAAATCGCTCTCGAAGGCAAAATCTCCGGTTAATTGGGATCCCGGAAGGATTTGAAAGCGGTGATCTTACCGTTTTCTTCTCTAAATTTCTAGTGGATGTCCTGGGCAAAGAGGTCCTGGATCCCCCCCCAATAATCGATCGAGCACATCGGGTAACAAGATTTTATGCAAGTTCAACTTCGAAACCGCGGCACATAATTTTGAGAATTCACTATCCTCATATCAAAGATCGCTTGATCCGTCTGGCTCGTAAAAAAGGTATGATTATCCATCAAAATTTCAAGTTTCGTATCTTGGAAGACTATAGCCCAGAAGTATTACGGGCTAGGCTGGCTTTCAGATCGGTTATGTCGAATTTCCACCAGAAAGGCTACAAGCAAGCGCTGTTATTCCCAGCACATCTGAGAGTCGCCCTGGATGATGGAACTGTTCGGCTGTTTAAATCGCCTGCGGATGCTCAAGGTTTCCTGGATCAATGACATTCTATTGGGCTGATCAGTGTAATTTAGCCTATAAATTTGGATCTATTATGGTTTGATATATGGGTCCTTTTTTTTTATATGGCTTGCATATACTTTTTATATACGATTAAAGCTTTTTTTCTCTGCTAGGTTTATGCCGATTTTATAGTTTTTCATATTATTAATCTATTTGCGTTGAAAATGACCGATTAGGGTTTCTCTTTTGTTTTTCTTTTTTTTTTAAATAAAAAACGATATACGCTTTCCTTTATACTTTTAACATCTGAATATTAAAACTGAGAGAGAAAAAAAAAATGGCGTTTCTTCTTCCCGACTGACTCCAGTGTTTGGAGCGTCATAACTGTTTTGATGTATTTGAAAGTTTGAAACTTTTATTTATTGTTTTAATTCTTTTCTTTTAACTTTTTTGTTTATATACATTTATAACACTAATTTTATATTTTAACTTTTGTAGTATTACCCTTTTTATAATGTGGGTTGTGTGTATTTTCTTAACTCTATTACGTTCGAGTTGCCGTCTTGAGACATGGGGGTAGTTTTAGTATTAGCTTGCTCGCTTGCCTTTTTTGGCTTTTTTCTTGGGGTTTCAAGGGTGGTGGGAGGGGGATTTTTCTTTCTTTTTTTGTTTTTTGCTTGCTTTTTGCTTAGTTTTATTTTTTGGGCGCATATGAAACTACAAAAATGGCTGCAGTGCTATGACTTCCGGTTTCCTTTTGAACTTACTTCCTTCTTCCGGGTTCATGAGTTCACTTTTCTTTCGAACTTATGTATTAACTATAATATATACTGTCATGATGGTTAAGACTATTAATTTCGTTTCTTGGAATACTAATGGTTTAAATCATCCGATCAAACGGAAAAAAGTATTCAATGTATTCCATAGAATGAATGCTAATGTTATCTTTATACAAGAGACTCATGTAAGGAAGATGGATAGTCAGCGCTTGTTTAGGTTCTGGAAGGGCCAACAATACCACTCAAATGTGCAAGCTAAAGTGAGAGGTGTGTCTATTTTTATAGACTCATCTACTGCTTTTATACATCATGAAACAATTTCAGATCCGCACGGTAGATTTTTGCTTATTACTGGTTTACTTTGTAATCAAAAAGTTCTTTTAGTTAATGTTTATGCTCCAAATACTGATTGTCCTGAATTTTTTAAATGTTTATTTACATCCTTTCCCAATTTGAATCAATATAGATTGATAATGGGCGGAGATTTTAATTGTTGTTTAAACCCTGTGATGGATAGGTCCAAGCCCATTCAAATTTTGCCGAACAAATCGGCTTCTCTTATTAATTCCTTTATGGTTGATTCAGCTATTTGTGAGATTTGGCGTTTTTTACACCCTAATGACAAAGAGTTTTCATATTTTTCCCATGTCTATCATAGTTATTCAAGAATTGATTACTTTTTCATTGATCAGCATTTACTTACAGATGTCATGGATTGTAAATATGACTCAATTACCATATCTGATCATGCACCTTTGAAGTTATCTATTAAGGTGACGGATTCATATATTAGTACGAAAAGTTGGAGGCTTAATCCTGTTCTTTTGCAGGACTCTGACTTTATTAGCTTTATTAAACAGCAAATTGATTTGTTTTTCTCAATAAATTCTACAGCAGAGATCTCTAGTGGAATTTTATGGGATACTTTTAAGGCATATATTCGTGGACAGATTATTTCATATTCTGCTGGAGTTAGGAAACGAACTAATTCCAAAATATCAACATTAGTTGATAAAATTAAGGCAATTGATAAGATCTACTCATCAACTCCTAGTAAAGAACTTTATAAAGAAAGAGTGGAACTTCAAATGGAACATAGTTTACTATTAACCTCCTCGATTGAAAGTCAGTTAATTAAATCGAAGGCTCAATTTTATACATATGGAGATAAGTCAGGTAAACTACTAGCTAATCAATTGAAAATTGCTTCAGATAAGCGACAAATTACTAGGATTCGTAAACAAGATGGTACTTTGACGATTGACCATAAAGAGATAAATAAAGCCTTTCAAGATTTTTATAATTCCTTATATCAATCAGAATGTACTAAGGACTCTTCTATTATGAATGAATTTTTAGGGAAATTGAATATTCCAAAAGTAACTGTTGAAGATAACGTATTTTTGGATACACCTATTACCGAGTCTGAAATAGAAAAGGCTATTTTTTCAATGAACTCGGGTAAAGCTTCAGGTCCAGATGGTTTTTCCGCAGAATTTTTTAAATCCTTTTCTTCTATACTTTCTCCTTGGCTTTGTAAAATTTTTAAAGATGCATTAAGTATAGGTAAATTACCACAATCTTTTTATGAAGCTTCTATTTCTTTAATTCTTAAAAAAGACAAAGACCCGACTGAATGTGCATCCTATCGTCCTATATCTTTGCTGAATACGGATTTTAAGATTTTTAGTAAAATTTTAGCTATTAGATTAGAAAATATATTACCTCGGATTATTTCTGAGGATCAGACCGGATTTATTAAAAATCGCTATTCATCTTTTAACATTAGAAAATTAATTAATATTGCTTATACCTCTACATCTAAAATCCCTGAATGTATTATCTCTTTGGATGCCGAAAAAGCATTTGATAGAGTCGAATGGTCATATTTATTCAATACATTGCAACATTTCAATTTTGGATCAAAATTTATATCATGGATTAAGTTAATATATCATAAACCTTTAGCTTCGGTTTTTACCAATAATCAAAAATCCCCTTTCTTTCAATTATTTCGCGGTACAAGACAAGGTTGTCCTTTGAGCCCTTTATTATTTGATATTGCTTTAGAACCTTTGGCTATAGCTATTCGTGAATCACCCAATATTTTAGGCATTACCCGTGGAGAGGCGATGTATAAGGTATCATTATATGCGGACGATTTATTATTATATATATCTGATCCTGAAAAATCTATTCCTGCTATTTCTTCTTTACTTGCTCAATTTAGTAATTTTTCTGGTTATAAATTGAATTTTAATAAGAGTGAACTTTTTCCATTAAATATGTATATTCCAATTTATAATCATGTACCATATAGAATCGTTACAGATTATTTTACCTATTTAGGTATTAAAATTACTAAAAAACATAAAGATTTGTTTAAAACTAATTTTTTCCCCTTAATAGACCAAATTAAGCAACTTGCTAATAGATGGTCCCCACTTTCTTTGTCTTTGGTAGGCAGAATTAATGCCATTAAGATGATGATATTACCTAAATTTCTATATTTATTTCAAGCATTACCAATTTTTATTCCTAAATCTTTTTTTGATATGGTTGACTCTAAAATATCTTCCTATTTGTGGCAGAACAAAAATCCTAGATTAGGTAAAAAATATTTACAGAAGTCAAAGAAAGAGGGCGGCTTGGCTTTACCAAACCTAAGATTTTACTACTGGGCAGTTAATATACGGTATTTGATATTTTGGACACAAGAATTGACTACAGTAGCTGGCCCACAATGGGTAAATTTGGAATGTAAATCTGTGCAAGATTTCTCATTGATCTCAATCTTAGGATCTTCACTTCCTTTTTCGTTACTCAAAATTAATAAACAGATAACTAATCCCATAGTTAAGTATACATTACGAATCTGGTTTCAATTTCGTAAATCTTTTGGCTTGAATAAGTTTATACTGTCAAGTCCTATAATATCTAATTACTTCTTTCGGCCATCATTTATAGATCAGGCTTTTTTCCTATGGAAAACAAAAGGTATAAAATGTTTTCGTGACCTGTATTTGGATGATAACATTATGTCCTTTGAACAGCTATCTAACAAATACAATTTACCTAAAACCCATTTTTTTAGATACTTACAAATTAGAAATTTTTTATATAATGAATTAAAGTCTTTTTCGAAAGAATGTCCACTGGACATTACAGAGAGAATTCTAACTCTTAATCCTTATCAAAAGGGTTTAGTAGCTATCATTTACAATATGATTATGAAGATACAGCCGGATATATCAGAAAAAATTAAGAAGGAATGGCAGGAAGAATTGCATTGCCCTATATCTACTGAGCAATGGGAAAAATTTTTATTATTGGTAAACTCATCCTCTATTTGTGCTAAACATGCTCTAATACAATTCAAGGTTGTACATAGAGCCCATATGTCTAAAAATAAAATTGCTCGATTTTATTCTTATGTTAATCCAACCTGTGATAGATGTCATTCTGATATTGCTACATTGACTCATATGTTTTGGTCTTGTCCTTGTTTACAAAGCTATTGGAAGGATATTTTTAATATCATTTCAAGAGTTTTAAATATTAATCTTCAACCACATCCTTTTACTGCAATTTTTGGTCTACCTATGATAGATAATATGTGTTTATCTGCTTCTTCTCAGCGAATGATTGCATTTGCTACACTATTGGCTAGAAGATCTATTTTATTGAACTGGAAAGAAATTAATCCTCCAACTGTATTTCAGTGGCTCTCTCAAACCATTTCCTGTTTGAGTTTAGAAAAAATTAGAAGTGTGGTCTTTAACTCCTCAGTTAAATTTGAGGAAACTTGGAGACCATTTATTCAACATTTTCATGTGAGTTAAATGGTCTGATCCTGAACCTTATTGCTACCATCCTGAATTGTATAAATGGAGGTTCGGAGTCATTGGCACTGCTGTGTGTACTTAACATTATACAATTGCCCATGTTAGTTTTTTTTTATATATTGTTTTTTTTTCTTCTTCTTTTTGGGGTTTTTTTTTGTGCTTTTTGTCTTAAATTCTTCATATTAATATTATAAGTTTGGGAGACTTTTTACATTGATAATATATAATTGATTATTAATGAATCTATTGTGTACTCTCAAATGTTTTTTTGTACTATATTTTACTTATGTTATGTTCTAAAAATCAATAAAAAGATTTAAAAAGAAAAGAAAGAAAGAAAACCACACAGACAGAAGTTTCATTAGAACTATTATCTTTATGGTGCCACTTTAAATGATTAATATCCTTTCAGTGGGTGTGATTCCGGTTTCCGTTCAGCTGTTGCCCAGAACAATGCATTTGGAACTGGAAACGCCCCAGCGATGCAGCCTCACATTTTGCCTTGAACTCACCATGGCTCAGCTGGCTGAAGATGCCGAACGAGATGTCAAGACTGAGCTACACTCACATCAGTCGTGCAAAATGTCACTATAGTTAGCAGCAGGAATATCACATGCAGAGCATTTTATGCAAGTAAGTAGGGCGCTGTTTTTTTTCTGTGAAATGCAAGCTGCATGATGGTTCTAAAAGAAACTTGGAGAAATGGAACAGACCGGTGGCTGTCCCTCAGCAGTGGTAATGCATAACATTTGGAGGGACGGGAATCATTTTTTTTGTTTTCAGTCCGTGGTCTCCTCCATCCTTCCGCCGATATTCCTCAGTCTCAGCCGCACAGCACGGCCAAAGAGAGCAGATCTCGCCTTTAGCCTTGGCCATTAGCTGCAGCTCCTGAAGAATAAAATCACATTTCATGGCATACATGCTGTGTCTGCTGACCTCCCTATGAGCAATTCAGATGCACTTAATTAGCGCAGCCTGGTGTGCATTAAAGGGAATAAAGCAAGCCTGCCAGTGATAAATGGCCATACTTGAATCTGTGGTTCTGGTTTCATTGTGAACCAAGAGGAGAAAAACTTGAAAGCTTTTTTGATGAGGGACTTCTAGAATGAAGTTGTAACAGTTTTCAATGTCAGTGGAACCCCTTCAGTTCAATTGCTGTAAGTTACACCACAGCTAGTCGTCTGTGGACCAGCATAATATTGTCATGGGGCAAAGCATATCCCTTTGAAGGCCTGAGATACCAACCTTCCTGTCAGTGAAAACATCTGAGACTTGCCTTGGCTGCTTTTAAAACCTTTAAAGAAGGAAAATGAAAGATTGCATTTATATTAAGTCTTTCATGATCTCCAGGTGTCTTGATGAAATCATCTTTGAAGCACAGTCACTCGCAAAATGTGGAAATTCAGCAGCCAAAACACACACACACACACTCACACACAAACAATTTAGCAATGCTCCTTCACCACTTTGAGCAGTCATGAGGCAGAGAGGAATTAATAAAGGTATTGCGATTCTTCAAAGAGGCTTCAATCTCTAAAGTTGAATCTGTTCCTCCACGTGGATGGCGATCTCTTCGATGGCCAGTGCTCGGAATAGCATGTCTAGGTTGGGGCTCTTGTGTCAGACATGTGAACACAAAGCACTGTGCCAAAGTCTCTCTCTCAACATAGTCAACAATCGGTACAACAATTCACAACCAGGTGCCAGCTATCCCAAGGCACCAAACCACTCAAGGGAACACAGTGGAAGACTTTAGTGGAAGGCCTCTTTGACCACAGAACTGCTGCACATTGGATGTTGTTATTTTTTCATACCATTTTCTGTAAACTCTACACCCTGTTGTCTGTGAAACTCCCATGAGATCAGCAGTTTCTGAGATACTCAAACCATCTTGTCTGGCATCAACAATCATTCAATGGACAAAATCACTTAGATCGCACTTCCCCCTTGCTCTGATGTTTGGTCTGAACAAAAACTGAAGCTCTTGACAATGTCTTCATGTTTTTATGCATTGATATTTGCATTGATTTGTGATGTCCAGCAGAGATGTGATTCCTCAGAAGAATGCTATGCATATTATATAGGGACAGGATAACCAATGAAGAAGTTCTACAGAGAACAAAAACAAAATATACATTATTTTAAAAATTCAGAAAACAGCGATCAAAATTCTTTGGACACATCATGCGGAGAGAGACATTAGAACATTTAGTTACAACTGGAAAGCTGGAAGGAAAAAGCAGAAGGCAGATAGAGAATAAGAATGAGAGATGGATTAACATCATGGTCAGAAACAGGGGAGGCAACAACTACAATTCAGAGGGTCAGGGACCGTGATAGATGGAGAGACGTGATCGCCCAAGCCAAAAACCAAGGCACCTGAATTAATCATTTGTATTAATAAGAAAGTGGACGGGTGCACCTAATAAAGTGGCCACTGAGTGTAATTTCAAGCTTGCTAATTAGAGGTGGGACAAAAGCAAATGAACAAGGTGTGAGAGATCCTTGATTATACTGGCTGCTTTTCTGTGGCAGTGCTTAATGTGGACAGAGTCAATGGTTTTCAGCATGGATTGGGTAGTGTTCACAACTCTCTGCAACTATTGCTTGATCGAGACCTAACATTTGTCAACATGTTCAGTACCAATGGGTTGTGGAATGAATAGTTAGGAATCAGAACAGGAAGTGGAAATGCTGGTCATAGTCAGCAGATGTGACCACTACATTTAGATGGCCTTGCTTATGGAGAATAGGCCTTGAGAACCAAATTCAAGTACAGGTGTAAGTAATAAAGGAAAGTGCAGGAATCGATTGATGCTACTTGGTGGATATGAATCCAATTGGTAACAGAATCAGAATCAGGTTTATTATCACCAGTATGTGACATGAAATTTGTTAATTTAGCAGCAGCAGTTCAATGCAATAGATAGATAGATAGATAGATAGATAGATACTTTATTCATCCCCATGGGGAAATTCAACATTTTTTCCAATGTCCCATACACTTGTTGTAGCAAAACTAATTACATACAATACTTAACTCAGTAAAAAATATGATATGCATCTAAATCACTAACTCAAAAAGCATTAATAATAGCTTTAAAAAAAGTTCTTAAGTCCTGGCAGTTGAATTGTAAAGCCTAATGGCATTGGGGAGTATTGACCTCTTCATCCTGTCTGAGGAGCATATATAATATAGAAGAGAAATTTTTAAAAAAATAGTAATAAACAAGTAAATCAATTACAGTATACATTATTGAATAGATTTTTTAAAAAGTGCAAAAAACAGAAATATTAATAAAAGTGAGGTAGTGTCCAAGGATTCAATGTCCATTTAGGAATCAGATGGCAGAAGGGAAGAAGCTGTTCCTGAATCACTGAGTGTGTGCATTCAGGCTTCTGTACCTCCTACCTGATGGTAACAGTGAGAAAGGGGCCCTGGGTGCTGGAGGTCCTTAGTAATGGAGGCTGCCTTTCTGAGACAATGCTCCCTGAAGATGTCCAGGTACTTTGTAGGCTAGTACCCAAGGAGAAGCTAACTAGATTTACAACCCTCTGCAGCTTCTTTCAGAGCAGTAGCCTTCCCATACTCCCCCGTCCATACCAGACAGTGATGCAGCCTATCAGAATGCTCTCCATGGTACAACTATAGAAGTTTTTGAGTGTATTTGTCGACATAATACAGTTGTGTAACAATGTTCAAACTGAGTGAAATCCAACATGTAAAAGGCACTTCAGTTTCTGATACAAGGAAGGAAAGGAATCATTGCCAAGGGAGTTTGAAGGAAATGGCTTCCACCAATGCAATATTTGAAAGAAGTCTTTGCTAATCTGCTGACACACTTCTGGAGTGGTAAATAAGTTTGTTATTGTCACATATACAGTGGAAAATGTTTTGCATGCCACCCAAACAGATCATTTCATCATATCAGCATATTAAAGCAGTACAAGGAAAGCTAAAACAGGATGTAGATAAAATGTCATTGTTACAGAAAAGTGCAGTGCAGGCAAAAAATAAATTTCAAGTCAATGACAAGGTAGACTGTGAGATGAAGAGTCCATCTTATCATACAAGGAGACCATTTGATACGCTTGTAACAGCACAATTGAAACTTGTCCGTAAGTCTAGTGGGACATGCTCTCAGGCTTCTGTATCTCCTACTGAATGGGAGAGGAGAGAAGAATGTCTGTGGTGTATGGGGTCTTTGATTATATTATAGAACCATAGAACACTACAGCACAGTACAGCCCTCCATGTTGTGCTGACCCATATAATCCTTTAAAAAAAGTACTAAACCCACACTACCCTATAAACCTCTATTTTTCTTTCATCCATGTGCCTGTCCAAGAGGCTCTTAAATATCCCTAATGTTTTAGCCCCCACCACCATCCCTGGCAAGTCATTCCAGGCACTCACAACCCTCTGTGTAAAAAAAACTTACCCCTGATGTCTCCCCTAAACTTAATTTTGTACATATGCCTTCTGGTGTTTGCTATTGGTGCCCTGGGAAACAGGTACTGACTATCCACCCTATCTATGCCTTTCATAATCTTGTAGACCTCTATCAAGTCCCCTCTCATTCTTCTATGCTCCAAAGAGAAAAGTCCCAGCTCTGCTAACCTTGCTTCATATGACTTGTTCTCCAACCCAGGCAACATTCTGCTAAATCTCCTCTGCATCCTCTCCATAGCTTCCACATCCTTCCTATAATGAGGTGACCAGAATTGAACACAATACTCTAAGTGCAGTCTCACCAGAGATTTGTAGAGTTGCCACATGACCTCTCTACTCTTGAACTCAATCCCCCTGTTAATGAAGCTTAGCAACCCATAGGCCTTCTTAACTACCCTATCAACCTGCGTAGTGACCTTGAGGGATGTATCGATTTGAACCCCAAGGTCCCTTTGTTCATCCACACTCTTAAGTAACTGACCATTAATCCTGTACTCAGTCTTCTGGTTTGTCCTTCCAAAATGCATCACCTCACACTTACCCGGATTGAACTCCATCTGCCATTTTTCTGCCCCACTCTGCAGGCTGTCTATATTCTCTTGTAACCTTCGACAACCTACAGCTGCATCCACAACTCCTCCAATCTTCATGTCATCCACAAACTTACTCACCCATCCTTCAGCCTCTTTGGCTGATTTACTGAAGCAGCAAGAAATGTAAACAGAGTCTTTGGAGGGGAGGCTGATTTTCATGATGTGCTGAACTGTGTTTACAATGCCCTGCAGTTTCTTGCAATTTCAGACAGGACAATTGCCATTACCAAGTTATGGTCCATCTGGATAGGATGCTTTCTGGAGACCTATAAAAGTTGCTGAGGTTCAACAGGGACATGTTGAATTTCTATAGCCTCCTGAGGAAATAGAGGTGCTGGAATGAGATTTAAAACCAAAACGTGCTGAGCCCAAAGCAAAAGTGATGCAAACTGTGCTAAAGCTCATGGTGGCTACGGATTGATTGACAGCTTATGGAGAATCTTCCAATTCAAGAGGAAGTCTGAACCGATTCACTAAATTTAATCTTTATAAAAACACTCTCTTACTTCTTCAAATAGTTTTTACATTTTCTCTTTGTTTGTCTTTTGTGACTCAAGTTGATAAAATGGTTCCCTTCCTTTACATAGTTAAGTTAGGGATGATGAGTTTTCTGTCTGGAAGTTAAGAAGTGAATTTAAAATACAGGGAATCAGTTTATGAGTCCAGTCCCTTCCCCACTCCCTCTGCCCTATCCCTAACACTGCATAATTCCAACTAGAAAATGAACAAATTAAAAAGAGATTTAGTTAACTACCTGTTCCCTGGTTTACTGTGCCTATCTCTTTTAAACTGCATTAACAAGTGATGATTTTGAACTAAAGGCCCAGTAAGAGAGGCATCACATAAGCATTGTTACGTTCCCCAGTAACCGGGTGACTTATCAGCAAAGATAGATGGGTCCGCTGAGCCTGGTGCTACTATTTTCAAACGTTTTATTTAAAAAAGGGCACAAACGTATGGTTAATACAAAACATTCAGATCATATACATCGTCAAAACTCAATCTAAAGCATAGGTGTAGTAATAATCAATCAAAAATGAGCTCTATCATTGTCTAGGGGTTGAACGATTTGTCCAATTGAAATATAAAAGTCTCGCCAGTTCATGGATGCTTTTTGCCGCTTGAGGGACCGCTGCGTGTTCACGGGTTGGATAGAGAAAATAAACTTGCCAGCCTCAAAGCGTGAGATCGAGAACGGGAGTTCCTCGTTGTCAGTCCGAAATCCTTTTCAGGGTTATCAGCCACTCAATTCCCTAGCTAGGGGAACCAGAACACACGTGGCTCCCGAACAGCTTCCCGTCCTTACGGGAGCGATGAGCGATGGTGTCTCCGTCTGGTGCGTCGCTGGAGTACCGCCTCCAGCAGTCTCCTTTTTATCATGGCTGGCAAGATTTGTAAATGTCAATCAAGGTAGGGTGAGGCCATCCACACCCCACATTGCCCGAGGGTGTCCATGTCCCTGATATCTGGCACGTACTATAGAGTTGCAATTCACACAGGTGCCTCTAAGAACAATGGTCAACTCCGTGGCATTGTCTCTCATTTCCTGGGTCCAAGACCCGAATTAATAGCGATCTTGCCAACTAGAGTATGAACAAATTAAAAAGAGATTTAGTTAACTACCTGTTCCCTGGTTTACTGTGCCTGTCTCTTTTAAACTGCATTAACAAGTGATGATTTTGAACTAAAGGCCCAGTAAGAGAGGCATCACATAAGCATCGACTGATGGAGTTCCAAACTCCAGGTTATATTAACTGATCATGGAAAGAAATCCAACATCTTAATAGCAGGTAAGATCTGTTTTGTGGCTTGGTGAGGTTTATTGGCAGTTCTCCCTCTCAGTCAGTCTACTTGTTCAAAGTCACTTGCAGCAACAAATAAGTAGCTGGAACAAAATACTTAGAAAAGATAAACTCTGGATATTTGCTCCTTACTGGAAGAGGTAAATTCTTCAGGCATAGCAGTCTTTGAAGTTGAAAAGTTATTAATCATTATGGAATAGTCAACATATGGTTCTTAGTTCCTTGAAAGAGATATTTATAAAAGAAGTCTAATTCATCCAAGTCCAGCAGCTCTCATCACACAGAAGTAAGCATACCAGCCTTTATAATATGGGTGTTTACCTGTGTGCAATGCCTTTGGTTGAAAACCAAGTATCTTGGCAATTAACTATTCAATAAAGTGGCAGATTATAATGACAATACAGCTACGTGGTTGATTTGCTTCATTTCCTCTTCTTATGTTCATGCCTGAATCTACTAAAGGGCCAGGGGCATTTACTGTGATCCCATCAGTGAGCTTCCGAATGATGCTATCTTTAAGTGAAACCCTGTAAAACACGCAACAGAGTACTATGTATCACCTCCTGTACTACCATAAATTGTCTCTATTTTTTGCAGTCTTTCTTTGCACAGACATTTTTCACTGTCTTGTATAATTTATGTAAACTTCTGTGTGTTGTTTGAATCTCTGTGTCTGTTACAATGCTGACAGCAAGTAATTTTTCATATATATGTGCCTCACTCTACCTGCACATTTGGCAATAAGCTCGACTAAACATATATACACACACATACACATATACACACATGCGTGCTCACACACACACACTTTACACACTTATAGCAGGAAATACTTGATCTTGCTCTCTGGTTAATCTGGATAGTGCTGGAATTCAGATGAGTTTAAGTTATACTCCAGGAGTTCCCAAACTTTTTTATGCCATGGACCAATACCATTAAGCAAGGGGTCCGCAGAACCCCCATTCCAACAATCCAACAATTCCACCAATTTAATGGATCATCTGAGCAAGAATAAGATTGACCGGTTCTGGATCCTTACTGTTGAAGACACCCTGAAGTCATGAAGGGCACAAAGCGTAAATTCAATTGGATGATCCCAGGGATGGCATTCAACTACTAAGACAAGGTACAAGAAAGAGCAGAACAATTTTCATTGGGACTTTTAACTGGAGACTTAGTGTGCTAGTTTTACAAATAAGCATTTCAACAGTGAAGATGGTTGAAAAGAGTCCCAAGCTGAGGAGTCCTGACTCCCGTGTCAACATTTGCAAGTTAACATTAGCAAAGCAAAGAAGGGTCTGCAAGAAATATCTCTATGTAGAGGGTGACTGGAGTTTTGAAGGAAAAGTGAATTGCAGAAGTTGTAACGGTGTCTGGCAATGAGATTCTGAATCATTTTGAAAGAGTGGGCACAAGGACAAAGGGTTAAGCCAATAGAAAGCTACTGATTTCAGAAGTTCTGCATCTCCTTTTTACAATGCACTGTGGCAGTCCCATCTTTTACATTACTTAACTCAAGTGTGAATCCTTCAGCCAGTGAATGAAAATAACTCAGAATGCCAAAGACACAGAGATTCAGTTGCTGGAAATCTGGAATAACACACCCAAAATGAGAAAGGAACATTCCTGAAACTCCTCAACAGGACTTATGAAGGATCCTGGCCTGAAAGAGGGTCTGGGCCTAAAATATCGATTGCTGGTTTCACTCCATAGATGCTGCCTCGCCTGCCGAGTTCCCTGAGCGTTTTGTGTGTGTTACATCAGAATATCAGTTTGGTGTCTTGGGTCCCCACTACACATCGATACTTGCTGGCAGATGCAGGCAAACTCACCAAGGCACTCGCCCAAGTCAAACACCATTTGTTTGCCTTCTTTGCTGCAAAGTAATAAAATAATAATCTTGAGCTAACTGTGTTGTCAGTCGCAATCAGCGAATTAGAGGAAGGTAAACAGCCTGGCCTAATCCCCATGTGTTGGGGTAATGACTGTTTGGATGGAATGGAGACAGCCTGGGTTCTTGCCTAGGTGCCTGCAGTCAATAACAGTTGGCAGGATGACAACACCCTTTATCATACATTGACTATATTTACACAACATTAAGAGGAAAAGCACTGGATTGCCTTTCCTAAATTAGTCAAAGAATGCAGTACAGTCGTTTCATCCAGAGAAAATGGAGGCGACCCGCATTTCTGATGCTGTTCTTTTTACAGTCAAATGTATTTTACAGCAACTATAGACTTCACAGCAATTACATTTTTTTGAAAATGCCTCCAGACAGAAACCAGCAACCAGTTTGTAAATTGCTGATGCACAAATAGCTTGAGATTAAAATGAAGAACATCAAGATGAAACAATGCGTCAGAAATGCAACATCCATATTTAAGGATCTTCTCCATCCGGCCATGCCCTCTTCTCATTGTTCCTATCGGACAGGACGCACAGAGACGTGAAGACCTATATCTCAAGCTTCAACAACAGCTTCTTCCCCACAGCCATCAGATCTGTAAACTGTCCTGAAAATCCCCAATACTCCCTCATACTTGCACTAATGTCATTATATTTATTTTTGTTTATTTTATCATGTAAATTGTGTATAATTAAGTTTATTGTAATTTATGTTTCTTGAAGAATGGAATAACATTTGCCCCCCCACAAAACCTCTGGTGGTGCTCCTGTGGCTAATAAGAATATTCGCCAAAGACACAACAATCTCTTTCCTCACATCCCTTAGTAACCTGGTGCTCCTGTCTGACTTCAAGGATTTATCTATCCTAATGTTTTACAAAAGCTCCAGCGTATCCTCTTTCTTAACGTTGACATGTTCCAGCATATTAGCCTGTTTTATGCTATCTTCACATTTCTCAAATTCCCTCTCACTGTTGAATACTGAAGCAAAGTATTCATTAAGGGCCTTCCCTACCTCTTCCAACTCCAGCCCTATGTTACCTCTTTTACCCCTGACTTAGAACAATTGTCCACTTACAAGGGGCCTGTAGACTGGAGGCTGTAGCCCAAATCCATGGATTGCACAGTCACAATTCAAATGGACCAAACACAACCGAATCATCAGATTAATAGGCTATGCACAAACAAACAGTCCTGTTTACTTGCTACTTACTGCCTGTTACATCACTGGCATTTAGGGCAGCAGTGAAGGTATTCCAGCTCTGCTGGTGTTCAAGGCTTCCTTCATCCTCTGTTTTCAACTGTGTCAGTCATGCAGGTCCCAGGGAGGAGACTCAGAAATACTTTCGTACTCAGATATAGAAATACTCTTCATCGCTTTTACCAGTCAAGGTTGAAAGCCCTGAGCTGAACACCCAGACCTTGACGACTGGTGGACCACTCTTCGTCTGTCCTCTACCCTTTGACCTGCTTAGCATGGGTGACCCTCAAGAGCCAAAGCATAACACCCTGACTCCAGGCAACATATCTCTCTGGGTCATTAAGGCACGCAAACCACAGCAAGGTCATGGTCCTCTTGGAAGAGTCCTGTTTAACGTCACTTAAAAATAGATCGGAGTCGTAGGAAGATCCCCAGTTTTTAACTCCATTCTCAGACTCACTCAAAATCAGGGGTTCCCAACCTGGGGTCCATGGATTCCTAGTCAATGGTAGCGGTCTATGACACAAAAATGGTTGGGAACCCCTGCTTTAAATAGTGCACTGAGGCAAGAATTAGCTGTTTCTCTGATGGTAAGGAAAGTAAGGAGGAAGGTGTTGAATGTGTTCACTGGAACTTTCTATCTCACTGGGGTTTCTTCCCATCCTTAATCCTCTCAACCACCCTGTTAGTGGTGCCAGTTTGTTAGACCTGGAAAAGACACTGCCCAGAAGATTCAACATAAGTCAACAATAAGACTCAGAGCTTATGGTTACAACTATTCTATTAGATGTCCATCACAGTGCAGGTCGGACAGTGTCAGCCTGCACCAACAAACAAGTCCAGAGGAGGTTCACATGGGTGATTCTGGAAATGAAGGGGTTACCACATGAGGAGCGTTTGGCAGCTTTGGGCCTGTACTCACTGGAATTTAAAAGAATGCATGGGGAATCTCATTGAATCCTACCAAATGTTGAGTCGAGGTGCAATACACCTGGACCAAGTCACACACAGTGCACAGCACGTATAATGATGATAGCAGAAAAGCATACAGTTACAAAAAATAATATCAAATAAGTAATAATACAGCCCAGCTTCCTGATTGTCATGGTCTGTGCATTGATAGTGCATGGATGTTGACCCGGAACCGCCTTTCTGCATGAACAGTCCCCAGTACTCCCTCATATCATGCAGTGCAGCCACAGACGAAGGCAATCCAGCTCGTCTCCCACCGAGCAAACACGGGATGGCAGCACCGATGGGAGGGACCACCCTCCGACCCAGTGCGGAGCTCAACAGCGCACGGCCAGCTACAGTGTAACTACCCTCGGTGGCTGCGACAGGCGTGAATGAGAGGCTGTTCTGCAGCACAGCCGAGGCCATGCACCTCCCCCGCCATCAGTCTTGTCAATGAACCATTGAATCGGGCTCACAGTACTCTACATGCCAATGTCAAACATGGTCTTGCGGTCGCAGCAGAGAAACATCCCACCCTGCACACCACCACTGTCACCTCTTCCCCGGGAGGCTGAAGCAGGGTGCCACACCGTACACAACAAGCTCAGCTTCCCCTGCTGTCCATCAACTCACTAGCATGGTTGACTTGCATTACTTGGTTTTCTTAACATCCATCAGTGTTTTCCAGTCATGAAAATCATGTAAAGGATGTACAATCAAACCTTTGGTTTGACCCAGAGAGCCTGCTGCATCCAAGCGCCCCGCCATCTTACTGGAAGGTAACACTTGCGGGCTGCCACCAGCAGTCTCAGACTGTGCTTGTCACTGAATGTTTTGATGTTTCAATGTACATGTGACAAATAAATTTAATCTTTTTCTAATCCTCTTTTGCATTTGTATGGCATGTACACCACTTTAGGGCATGGGTGAGTCCTGGACTAGACGTCCTGTTCATTTAAGGAAGGTGAAGCCTCTCCTTTCCAGGTGTAGTGATCGCCGCAGAACCACTGTCTGGTTTCCCATGCAGGAGGTCACTTGCATATGGCCCCTCCTACATTACTGTGCCCATAGCAACATCTTCACCTGACGTCCCTGTTCTTATTGAGTTTGCTCTGTCATGATGCAACCGAGTGTCCAGCGGTATAGTTGGGCATCAGCCTTGGTTGGCAGCTGGTCTAGGGGAAGGACAACCCTGATTCCAAACCTAGGTAGACGGGACTCGTTAGCCTTGCCAGGCAGTCTGTCTAGGAGAAGGAAAACTCCGATACTCAACCTACAGCCCTGTGGTTGCCACAGTCGTCGTAGCTCACGGTGCCATTGTGCTAACGTCCCCTGTCCTAAAGAGTGGAATCGGTCCACGCGCACTGATCCTCACTATAAAACTACTCAATGCAGGCAGGAAGAAAAGTCCTATAGTGATGGAGTTTTCCCTCCTGATCTTGCCAAGCAAAAATCCAGCTGTCATCTTCATCGCACCACTTTAAGGGAACACAATCAGACATTTTATACTGAGCATAATGAAGCAACATCAGGCAGCAAAAAAAAAATGGAACCAGGAACTGGATAACTGAACATTGTGAAAACATTAAAAAGTCACAACATGTCATTTGACTGCAAGATGGGTCTCTTCAGGCTATCCTTTCATAAAAGTTGTGCCTTACTTCAGTCGAATGTTGGCGCAACGTTTAGCAGCACACACAAAATGCTAGCAGAACTCAGCAGGCCCGTTCCCCAGGCAGCATCTGTGGAAAAAAGTAAGCAGTTGACGTTTCGGGCCAAGACCATTCATCAGGACTGGAAAGAAAGAGGAACAGTCAGATTAAGAAAGTTGGGGGGAGGGGAGGAAGACATACAAGATGACAGGTGATAGGTGAAACCGGAGAGGGGGAGGAGGTGAAATAAAGGACCGGGAAGTTGATTGGTGAAAATGATAAAGAGCTAGAAAAAGGGATTCTGATAGGACAGGTTAGAAAACCATGGAAGAAAGAGAAGGAAGTGGAGCACCAGAGGGATGGGTAGGTAAGGAGATAAGGTGAGAGAAACAGGAAAAGGGAATGGTGAAGCGGGGGTGCAATTAGAGAAATCCTGCAGGCATGCTAAGCTTCCACCCTGCCCTCAAATTTACTTGGTCTATTTCCAATCCCTCACTCCCCTTTCTCAATCTTTCTGTCTCTGTCTCTGGAGACAGTCTATCTACTGATATCTTTTATAAACCCACTGATTCTCACAGCTACCTGGGCTATACCTCTTCCCATTCTGTCACTTGTAAAAGTGCCATCCCCTTCTCTCAGTCCCTTCATCTCCATCGCATCTGCTCTCAGGGAGAGGCTTCTCATTCCAGAACTACCGAGAAGTCCTCGTTCTTCTAAGAAAGAGGCTTTCCTTTCCCCACCATCAACGTTGCATCTCTTCAATTTCACACACATCTGTCCTCACCCCACCAGGGATAGGTTTTCTCTTGTCCTTACCTACCACCCCTCTAGCCTTTACCTCCAGCACATAATTCTCCGTAACTTCCACCATCTCTAATGGAATCTCCTGCCTATCCCCTCCCTGCTTCCCCTCCCCCACCCCTTGATCTTTCCCCTGATTGGTTTTTCACCCTCCCCCCAGCTTCTTTATGGGGCCCCTGCCCCCTCCTTCTTCAGTCCTGATGAAGGGTCTTGGCCAGAAACGTTGACTGTTCATTTCAGCAGATGCTGCCCAACCTGCTGAGTTCATCCAGCTTTTGTGCATGTTGATTTGACCACAGCATCTGCAGTGAACTTTGTGTTTACTAATGGAATCCCGCCACCAAGCACATCTTTCCCTCTCCCCCACTTTCTGCTTTCCACAGGGATCGTTCTCTATGCAACTTCCTTGCCAATTCGTCCCTCCCCACTGATCTCCCTCCTGGTACTTATACTTGCAAGTGGACCAAATGCTACACCTGCCCCTGCACCTCCTCCTTCACCAACATTCAGGGCCCCAGACAGTCCTTTCAGGTGAGGCGACACTTCATCTGTGAGTCTGTTAGGGTCATCTACTCTACTTTACTGCCCCCTCTACTGCCGCATTGAGGCCCACTAACGTTGGAGGAGCAATATCTTATATTCTGTCTGGGTGGACTCCAACCTGATGGCATGAACATTGTTTTCTCAAACTTCCAGTAATTACACAACCCTCTCCTTCACCACTCTCCTTTCCAGTTTCCCTCTCTCTCCTCATCTCCTTACTTGCCATCACGTCCCTCTGGTGCTCCTCCTCTTTCCCTTTCTTCCATGGTTTCCTATCCTCTCATATCAGAATCCTCCTTGTCCAACCCTTTATCTCTTTTACCAATCAACTTCCCAGCTCTTTACTGCCCCCTCCCCCTCTCCTGTTTTTACCTTCCTCCTCTCCCCCATGTTATTACTCTGTCTTCTCCTCTATCTTTCCAGTCCTGATGAAGTCTTGTTTAACTTCCCCATAGATGCTGCCTGGATGTTGAGTTCTTTGAGCAATTGTGTGTGTGCATTGCTTTGGATTTCCAGCATTTGCAGATTTTCTTGTGATGCAACATTCAGCAACTTTATTTTTTGCTTTTCCATTAATTAAGCTGAGAACATAGCTCTTTTTTGGTCCTTTTAAAACTTAATATAAACTTAAATGAAAGTAGAACATGCTAGGAATACACACAAGGGCAGTCAGTATTTGAATTAGGACAAATCAATCAGTGACTCAGGTTAAGATATGTATTCAGCTATTGGTTTAGTCTGCACCTCACAAACTTTGTCTTCACTTTAATGTTCCCATTAAGTTACAGCAAATAAAAGCAAAGGTAGCCAGCATGGTGAAGAATACGTGTAGCCTAGCTTCATTAATTGTGGAACTAAGTACTAGAGTTGTGAATTTATTTTACAGATGCACAAGATGTTATCATGTGCAGTTCTGGTTGCAATGCTACAGGAGAGACGGGATGAAGCTGAGGAGGGAACAGAAAACAACTATATTGCTCTACCCTCCTCCCCTTCTTACCCCATCCCTGACATATTTAGTTGTTTGCCTGTTCTCCATCTCACTCTGGTGCTCCCCCCCCCTTTCTTTCTCCTGAGGCCTCCCGTCCCATGATCCTTTCCCTTCTCCAGCTCTGTATCACTTTTCAATCATCTTTCCAGCTCTTAGCTTCATCCCACCCCCTCCGGTCTTCCCCTATCATTTCGCATTTCCCCCTCCCCCCACTACTTTCAAATCTCTTACTATCTTTCCTTTCGGTTAGTCCTGATGAAGGGTCTCGGCCCAAAACGTCGACAGTGCTTCTCCCTGTAGATGCTGCCTGGCCTGCTGTGTCCCACCAGCATTTTGTGTGTGTTGATAGTGCTCAGACTGAAGATTTGATATCAGGAGAGACTGTATTGTTTGGCACTGTTTTCCCTGGAGGGAGGAAAGCTGAAGGTGACCTTATAGAGGTTTACAAAATCATGAAGGCCATAGAACAGGTGAACAGGTAGATAGCAGCAGTCTTTATCCCAGAACAGGAGAGACTAATACTCAAGGGCATAGGTTTAAAGCAAGGGGGGAAAAATTAAAGAGGACCCAAGGGACAGGGATGGAGTTTTATAGAATAAATTACTAGAGAAAGTGGTAAGGGCAAGTACAATTATACTGTTTTAAAAGATGTTTGGACAAGTACATGAATGGGAAAGGTTTGGAAAATGGCACTCATTTACACAGGCACACTGGTCATCATGGTCAAAGTGCCTGCTGTATAACACAACAACTAACTATAATGATAGAAACAAAATCCAACAATAAGAATGTTAAAGTAGAATGAAAGAATGAGGGTAACTATAGATAAGGACACATTATTAGAAAAAGGTATTAGCCCCTAATATTAGGAAAGATCCCAATAGAGACCTGAGACATAGAGATTTTAATTGTGAATTTATAAAATATCTTAGAATAGGATGATGAGGGTCAGATTATAAATATACCTGATGCAGTGGAGATGGATAAATATTTGAAAAATCAAGGAATGGAGAGTTACGGGGGAACAGGCACAGAAGAGGATACGATGCCAGCGTAGATGAGCCCTGATCATATTGAATGAGGGGCCTGTTCATTTATTCCTGCATATGCTAAGGTGGCCTCTGCTTCAATCCATCACACCTGCAAAACTGATTGCTTCTGTTCCCTGTTCCAAATCTTTTACTTTTTTGTACTTACGCCATTTTTATGGGAACCTTATGAAGTTTATCATTTTCCTTAGTTGTTTCCAGATTCTAAATCCTACTATCAAAGGACCTTTCTGAGAAATACATCAGCAGTAGCAGTGCTCAGTGCATTTTTGATGCAGAGCACATCATAACAAATAAAACACCCTCTGGACATTGTAGAGTGTTCTTAGGGGTTTGTAAGAGTTTCCCATCATCTTCTTCTTCTTAAGTCCATTACCCCTGCTGAGGCATTGGCTGCCTACAGCAGCTCACCAAAATCCTTGATCCTGAGCCAGTCTTTGAAGTTGTCCCCAGGTGGAGCCCATCCTTCCTCTCCCAGGGATGAGTTATTTGGGGCTTCTGTTTGTGTTTCTATAACATTGGGTTTTTACATTTTGGGGTTGTGAGCCCTATGCCCAACACTCCACCTTTCGCAGTCAGGCTTGGGACTGTCCGAGGTGGAGTTGGTTGCCGTCATATTGTGACTTAATTTCCTGCCAGAAAACCTGATTGGCTGAAACATGCTGCAAGAAGGAATTCCCTGTGATAAGCGGGCCAGGACTAGTGTGCGTAGGAAGTAACTAAAAAGACTGACGGCCAGTTGGAGATTACACCCCAGTTGTCATACCTGTAAAAGAACATTGACTGCTTCTGAATGTCCCTGAAATTTAAAATATTCAAAAGCAATTAAACTGAATAAACAGATTAAAATAATAATAATAATGGTATTATAACAATATAGAGGGCAGAAACATCTCACAATGTCGTTGCCACCCTTGCCCCTCTCTATACTAAAGCCATTTATCTGCATTGATTCCTGTTTTACCTTGCCACGTCAGCACACTTTCACATTGCCCTGTGCCCTTGCAATAACTCCCCCTCTTCCCACTTCAACCTATGCCTTCCTGGATTAGTTGCTCCTACGCTCTGTCCATCCCTGGAGCTGGTTCACTCTACACTGTCCACTACGCCAGGTACAGCGGATCTCTGCCCTATATCTTTCTTTGAACTCCTCTCAGCCCTCTCCCTCTATACTGTTGAGTCTGCATTCAGTCTGCTGATTTCACTCCATATATCCTTTTTTTTTAACAAAAATACATTTATTACAAGTTACATTTTACAATACCACAACAAGCAGACTACCAATAACAGGGAGCACAATCACTAGCACAAGCTAAATTAAATTAAAATATTCCCATCCTGATTGGAATAACATTTATCCCTGCAGAGCCCAACAATCCCAGAATGTCCCCATGCTTTCGTGGCCACCACACGTTCTCTCTCCATGGAAACCTGGGTATGGACATACTATCGAGAACATTTTCAGGCTGTCCATCCAGGCGGAACTCTCTACTGCCCGCTTCCAGCACCAAGAGCAGGTTTATTAGGACATCTTCATCTCTACTTGTCCCCTCTTTACTGGAGTATCACATATAAATAGGATGGCATTCATTGCTTAGCTGCCCTTATTTCCATCCTTCCCCTCCTACCTGTTCACCCTCCATGGTCCGCTAGGTCAGGCCTCTGTTGCCTTCCTTTCAGGCCTGCCTAAGCTTCCCTAGGCCTTCTCCTTTCCCAATCTACTGAGATCTACACTGTCCGGTCTGCATCCAGGTTGTCCGATCCACTCCAATCATCCTGCTGCCTCTATGCTTCCCACTGCACCCACAGCCTCTGTGTCTCCAAAATGCACTCGCTTCTCTCTGCTTTCTCAGACTGCCCAGACCTCACCAGGGCCAGCACACTGCTTTTTCATGCTGCAACGCTCAGTCCGCTCTCCCTGTGGCCACTGTTGTCGATTCATTGTAGCCCCCTCACTCTGTACACAATCCACTAGGCCAACACTCTTTCAGCCTGCCGTCTCTCTTCCTGTTGAAAGAAAGAGGTTTCAGAACAGCTGCTAGAAAGTGGTATTTGTACTGTGAGCTCCTTCAGTTTAAAAGAAATTACACAAAGATTTTCTGGTTGCTAATCCCCAAAAACAATCTTTCATCCAGTAATGTCAATGATTATAAAGGCTAAAGCAATTAATCTTTGTCTAAACTATTAATTTCAAGTAATACAGCATGGAAACAGACCTTGTTCTGTCACCTTCTGTTCATCTCACCCCTACCTTATCGCTGAAGAGTAGGTTGATCTTTGCTCTCCCCCCTCACCAGGTCCCCTGTATATTGCCAAAAAAGCATGCGCTTGTCAAATTTCACCACTTCTAATGAATTTAACAGTAGCAATGTACATTCGGAAAGTTAAAATCCTCAACCCTATTATTCTTACAACTCTGCACAATCACATTCCATATTTGTTCTTCTAATTTCCATTGATTGCTTGGAGGTCTACAATACAATCCCAACAATGTTTTCGTTCACTTCCTATTTCTCAGATCCACCTATAAAGTTTCTCTGGATGATCATTCAGTAGTTTAATCTCTCAACCAATTTTGCGACATTGTGGCGACCCACTTCCTAGCGCACTCGAACCGGCTCACAAATAGCCAGCGCGCCGGCACAAAGGCCAGGTCTGCTTCACCAACAAAGGGAAAAGCCTGCGGGGGTTTGTGAGTTCGTGCACCTTACAGCATCTGCGCCCGGGGAGGGCGGGATGAGGGAGGCTTTAAAGCAAGGCTGTGAAGTTCGAATAAAATCTTCTTTAATTGCAGTTTACCAACTCCGTGTCGTTATTTTAGCGCTGCGTGTAGCACACCGCTACAACATCTCCTTTATCAATAACATAATTATCTTCCTCTCTTTCCTTGACCAGTGACCAAAGTTTAGTCTCTGCTCTGATATGGTTGTTTTTTGAAGTGCTTAATTTGTAATTAGAAACCTAGAACATAAAAAACATAGGAAACCTACCCACAATACAGGCCTTTCAGCCCACAAAGTTGTGCCGAACATGTCCTTACCATAGAACTACCTAGGCTTTACCTATAGCCCTCTATTTTTTTAAGCTCCATGTAGCCATCCAGGAGTCTCTTAAAAGACCCTATCATTTCTGCCTCCACCACCGTCACCGGCAACCCATTCCACTCACTCATCACTCTCTGCGTAAAAAACTTATCCCTGACATCTCCTCTGTACCTGCTTCTAAGCACATTAAAACTATGCCCTCTCGTGCTAGCCATTTCAGCCCTGTGGAAAAGCCTCTGACTATCCACATGATCAATGCCTCTCATCATCTTGTACACCTCTATCAGGTCACCTCTCATCCTCCGTCGCTCCAAGGAGAAAAGGCCGAGTTCACTCAACCTATTCTCATAAGGCATGCTCCCCAATCCAGGCAACATCCTTGTAAATCTCCTCTGCACCCTTTCTATAGTTTCCATGTCCTTCCTGTAGTGAGGTGACCAGAATTGAGTACAGTACTCCAAGTGGGGTCTGACCAGGGTCCAATATAGCTGCAACATTACCTCTTGGCTCTTAAACTCAATCCCATGATTGATGAAGGCCAATGCACCATATGTCTTCTTAACAGAGCCAACCTGCATAGTAGCTTTGAGTGTCCTATGGACTCGGACCCCAAGATCCTCTGATCCTCCATCTGCCAAGAGTCTTACCATTGATGCTATATTCTGCCATCATATTTAACCTACCAAAATGAACCACCTCACAGAAAAAATTCAATCGGTCTCAAAAGGCACGACCTGCCTTTGACAAAGCCATGCTGACTATTCCTAATCATATTATGCCTTTCCAAATGTTCATAATTCCTGCCTCTCAGGATCTTCTCCATCAACTTACCAACCACTGAAGTAAGACTCACTGGTCTATAATTTCCTGGGCTGTCTCTACTCCCTTTCTTGAATAAAGGAACAACATCCGCAACCCTCCAATCCTCAGGAACCACTCCCGTCCCCATTGATGATACAAAGATCATTGCCGGAGGTTCAGCAATCTCCTCCCTTGCTTCCCACAGTAGCCTGGGGTACATCTCGTCCTGGTGACCTATCCAACTTGATGCTTTCCAAAAGCTCCTGCACATCCTCTCTCTTAATATCTACTTGTCCTAGCTTTTCAGTCCAGAGTCTAAGTTTCCACTCCACATTTGGTGACTAGTGAAGCGGACATGGGTCATCCATGGTTCGATGTCTGATACTGCACCATAGAAGAGTGGACTAGGGTTTACCCGAGGCAAAGTTAAAACTGGGAACATGAGAAACAAGAATAGTACACCAAGGGTAGTTCCTGAACATCTCGAACATTGCCTTTTCTGGTGTGTTCTAGCAGTAGACTACAGGAGAAATGGAGACAGGCTAACCCCTATTGACATCAATGGATCTGGCATTGAGAGGGTGAACAGCTTTAAGTTCCTCAGTATACACATCATCGAGGACATCTCATGGTCTGAACATACTGGCTGTGTGGTGAAAAAGGCACAACAGCGCCTCTTTCACCTCAGATGGTTGAGGAAGTTTGGTATGGGTCCCAAATCATAAAAGAACTTTTTACAGGGGCATAATTGAGAGCATCCTCACTGGCTGCATCACTGCCTGGTATGGGAACCGTACTTTCCTCAATCACAGGATTCTGCAGAGAGTGGTGCAGACAGCCCAGCACATCTGTAGATTTGAATTTCCCACTACTCAGGACATTTACAAAGACAGGTGTGTAAAAAGGGTCTGAAGGATGATTGGGGACCTGAGTCACTCCCAACCACAAACTGTTCCAGCTGCTACCATCCAGGGAATAAAAGGCTGGACCAATAGGCTCTGAGATAGCTTCATCCACCAGGCCATCAGACTGATTGATTCATGCTGACACAACTGTAATTCTATGTTAAATTGACTGTCCTTTTGTACATACTATTTATTATAAATCATTATAAATTGCACATTGCACATTTGGACAGAGACATAACAAAGATTTTTACTCCTCATGTATATGAAGGACGTAAGTAATAAAGTCAATTCAATTCAAATCAACCATATTCATCCGGAGGTCCAAATCTGAGGCCTGGCTTTGATCCTTAAAGGCTTCGTTGAGTAATTTTGTTACCTTTTTTAAAAATTGCTGGATGCAGCATACATATGTCTGGTGTTCTGATACAGTTGTTTCTCCAATTCTACTCTGACTGTTGCAGGCATCCATCTCTTTTATCCTTCCAGGTGAGGTGACACTTCACCTGTAAGTCGGCTGGTGTGGTATACTGTGTCCAGTGCTCCCGGTGTGGCCTTCTATATATTGGTGAGACCCGACGCAGACTGGGAGACCGTTTCACTGAACACCTACACTCTGTCCGCCAGAGAAAACAGGATCTCCCAGTGGCTACACATTTTAATTCCACATCCCATTCCCATTCTGATATGTCTATCCATGGCCTCCTCTACTGTCAAGATGAAGCCACACTCAGGTTGGAGGAACAACACCTTATATTCCGTCTGGGTAGCCTCCAACCTGACGGCATAACATTGATTTCTCTAACTTTGGTTAATGCCCTCCTCTCCTTCTTACCCCATCCCTTATTTATTTATTATTTTTCCCCTTTTTGTCTTCTTTTCTCTCTCTCTTATTTTCTCTCTCTGTCCCTCTCACCATCACTCTGCCTGCTCTCCATCTCCCTCTGGTGCTCCCCTCCCCCTTTCTTTCTTCCTAGGCCTCCCATCCCATGATCCTTTCCCTTCTCCAGCTCTGTATCCTGTTTGCCAATTACCTTTCCAGCTCTTAGCTTCATCCCTCCACCTCCTGTCTTCTCCTATCATTTCAGATCTCCCCCTCCCCCTCCCACTTTCAAATCTCTTACTATCTCTTCTTTCGGTTAGTCCTGACGAAGGGTCCAGGCCTGAAACGTTGACTGTACATCCTTCCTATAGATGCTGCCTGACTTGCTGCGTTCCACCAGCATTTTGTGTGTGTTGCATCTTTTTTATCAGCTGACTTCCACTCAATCTCTGGAATAACATGGCAAAAACACACAGTGGATCCAAAATGTTGGCTGATCAGTGGCCTCAGCAAATCCTGATTCAGATCTTCATCTACTTGGGCACAATTTTCATAGATTGGTAATGGGTTAATTGGTTCATTATTTTAACATGTACCAACAACAGTTAAACTTTGTATTGCATGCCATCCATACAGATAGTTTCAAAACATGAGCACATTGAAGTTGTCGAAGGGAAAATTTAGAACACAATGTATAAATACAGTGTTGCAGAGAAAGTGTAGTGCAGGTGGTCAACAAAGTAGCTTGCGAGTTCAAGACCCCTTCTTATTTTACTTGGGGACTGTTCAATAGTCTTATATCAACCAAATAGAAGCTGTCATTCAGCCTGGTGGTACCTGATTTCAGACTGCTGTAACTTCTGCCCGTTGGGAGGGGAGAGAAGACAGAATGTCAGGGGTCAAAGGGGCACTTGATTATGTTGGCTACTTATCTGAGACGGCAAGAGGAGCAGAAAGAGCCTATGGAAGGGTGTCTGGTTTCAAGATGTGTAAGATGTGTAGTCCTGGGCAGAGCAATAGCCATACCAAGCCATGATGAAATCGGATAGGATGCTTTCTATGATGCATCTGATAAAATTGGTGAGAGTCAAAGGGGACATGCCAAATTGCCTTACCTTCCTGTGGAATTAGAGGCCCGGTGTGCTTCCTTGGACGGTATATATGTGGTTGGAACAGGGAAACCTACTGATGTTTAGCAATTAGAACTGCAAACAATTTATAGTTCAGAATGAAGATGACCTGAGTCAGTAATAATGCCTCAGACACATCTTCCATCTTGCTTTACACAACTCAATTGACAGCTTTGAATTGACAGTTCTTTTTTCCCTCATATTCGACTTTTGCTTAAATGCTACCACTCCGTGTGGTGACAAATTCAATATTATTAAACTCTCTAGTTTATTTTCCTATCTGCAGTGTCCTAATTGACGTTTAGTCTCTATGGCAACCAAGCAGTGGTCTCCGCCCTCATATCCGATTGGTCTGGATCAGAGCAGGCATGAGATTGATTCCCGACTGACGCTTGTGACTCATGCAATTGAAATTGGAGAGATTTTCCTCTGAAAGTTAACGGCTCTGTAAAAGTAACCACATCTGTCTACTCTTTGCTCAGTTGATAGAGCATCTACACGATAAACTTGACACTTCCATGAAAACAACCAAGAGGGGAGCTTGACATGTGTGCATGCTGGGATTATGCTTTTCATTTAGCATGCTGATTTATTCAGTTGAAGCTGGGTTTCTGGCCTGGTAATGATGATATTAACTATCAGCATGCTTCATACCATTTCTCTCAAGAGTGTGATGCAGATTAATGCTTATTTGTGGGAAACACACATTTCTATTGATCTAAGGAACTAGATGATCATGCATCGGGGTTTTGCATGAAGCTAATGTATTACTCAGCACTGATCTTTGCCAGTATTTACCTTATTCTTTCCACATTTCATATTTTCCCTGTTCATTGCCAAAATTCTGAGTTCTTGTCTGATCTCTAGTTGATGACTTTTTGCCCTATTGTCCTGAACCTTGCCACAATTCATCAAGCCATAGAATAATGCAAAACTAATCTGAGTTCTTTCTTGGACCAATCGAGTTGGTTCCACCCATTCTGTGATTCCATTTTATTCCTGGAATATATTTCCTCATAAGAGATTTTGATCACCATTTAAATGTTTTTGTTGAATCTACATATGCCATCCTGCCAAGCAATGCATTCTAAAGCTCAGTAAACATGTGTAAAAGGAACCTGTTGTCTATTACTGTATGTTACCATAGTAAAAAGGTTGACTTTTGTCTTTAGAGAGTTACTTGGCTCTTTCAAGCCTGTTGAGTGAACCCATCTGTAAAACAAAGTCCTTGCATATATTAACCAAAGTAAAATATAACCCGAAGTCCATTCTGATCCCTGTAATTTGGATAAAAAGAGCAATCAACCACATACAGTACTGTGCAAAAATCTTAGGCACATGTAAAGAATTCTGTAAAACAAATATGCTTTCAAAAATGATCAAATGAAAAGTTTCTAAATATCATAAAATTTACTATAAAGAGTAGTAAACAATAAAACATCAAATCAGATTAATATTTGGTGTCCCCAAGTATGAAAACCGCATCAAAATTCAGGTACACTATCATGTAGTTTTATAAGAAAGTTGACTGGTAGCTTGTTCCAAGCAACTTGGAGAACTTGCCACAGTTCTCGCTCAGACCTTAGCTGTCTCACGTGCTTCTGTCTCTCCAGATAATGACAGAATCCTCAATGACGTTGAGATTAGGGCTCTGTGAAGACTATACCATCTGAAACTATATTACAAATTTAGCGTGCCTTGGACTTTTGCACAGTACTGTAAATTGTTGACATATACATAAGATATTAACTTCTTTCTTCCTAATCTTCAATTTGGGAATATCCGTTCAACGGGGACAGGATTCTAATCTGCTGGATCATAGAGGGAGATTTCCATGCACACCACTGGGGAATTACAGCACAATCAGTCTCCACGTGGATCTCAGCGGTAGAACAAGTTGACCACACATCCTTCTACCTCTCATCTCTTTCTGAACTTCGTTGTGGACATCTGTACAGGGAGTCTAGCTCGAAGTCTGGCTCAAAATTATTTTCGGATATCTAGAGACCATATTCTGGCCTGTGCATTTTGATTTAATCAGGGGTCAAAAAGCTGTACACTCAGTTCTATATGTATTACTATGTGAATTATATATATTACTACATTTTCTACCCTACTTTCTCTTCCCAAAGCTATCATTTAAAAAATATTTGCAATAAGCTGAGGATCGCTTCTCTTTGAACTAGAAGCTGTTCAGAATTTTGGTACTGTCCAGGGCCTGATTTGCACAGTACTCACAGGCAGAGGGTGAAGTTGATCCATCAGCAGCAGTCACCTCTGGCGTCAGATAATAACTGAAGATATCTCTGCTTTGAGAACACTAGTATATTCACGTGCTGGTAATTGGAGCAATCTGGCTGTCCTTGTAGTTGAAACACAAAAAGTTAGCATGAAGGTCCAGGCAGCAACAGGAAGGCAAACAGAACTTTGCCATTTGGTCCAAGAAAGATAAGGTACAAAAGTATGCAAGCCTTGCTACTACTATACAGGATGCTGGTGAGACCACACCCCGAGTAATGCACAGAGTTTTGGTCCCCTTGCTTAAGAAAATATATTCACCTTACAAGCAGTTCAGAGGGAGTCAGGTTTATATTGCCTGTATTTCAGAAAGACGAATGATGATCCTACTGAAACACAAATTTTGAGGGTCTTGATATTTCCCCTGTCAGGGAACCTGGAATTAGGAGAATAAAGACATCTATCCACTAAATTCAGAGCTGAGAAGAAATTTCTTCTCTCAAGAAGCTGTTTACCCAGAGAATTGTGAAGGCAGAGGTCATTATGAGGATTCAAGGCAGATACGGATTTTCAAACTTTGGTAGTGTGGTAGTTAGCACATTGCTTTACAGTACAGGGGACCCGGGTTCAATTCCTGCCGGTGCCTGTAAGGAGTTTGTATGTTCTTCCTGTGACCTTGCGAGTTTCCTCTCACAGTCCAAAGACATACCAGTTGATTGGTTAATTGTGAATTGTCCTGTGATTTAGGCTCGGATTAAATTGGGGAATTGCTGAGCGGTGCGGGCCAGAAGGGTCTACTCCTCGCTGTATCTAAATAAATAAAAGGTTGACGAGTCATGAAGATCAGGCAGATAAGTGAAAACCATGTCCACATTGCCATCATTGAAAGGCTAAGCAGACTGAAGGAGCCATATAGCCTAATCCTGCACTTATTTCTCAAGTTTTCAGCAAGGTTTTCTTATATTCCAAAATTCCAAGCAATAAAATCCCACTTACTATTTACATTCCTAAATGATTCCTGTACCAAAATGATTGTCTCTTGTTCTCTAGAACCAAAATGGCAAATTCTTTAATGCACTGACAGTAACATCTCACATATTGTTTTTCTTCTGATCTGTAATTAAATTAGGCCGTAGTATATTCTATCTGTGGCTACTCTCTTTTTACATATCTGTACAGACTCATAACCTTTTTGTGGCATTTTTCCCTTCTCAAGTAGCACCTACCTTTAAATACAAAATGGGGGGGGGGGGGAGAGAAGGGCATACATGAGCATATGCATCTAAAAATTGCAACTAGAATGTGTGAATTTTGTTCTTGAGGATAATACATTATGGTGTTGTCACTTAATGCTTTTATTCCAAGGTTAAAAACCTACAACTGAATTGAAGGGGGCTTCCGTGCCCAGACTGAATCGTGTTAAAACAATCAAACATGTGCCTAACCTGAAGCATACTTGAAAAGGGTTTAAAAAGAGACCAAAGTGAAGCAAGAGTAATATTAAACTGAAGGGGAACATTACACAAGTGTGAGTACAAAACCTGATATGGAAAGCAAAGTGGCTTGATTTCATCTCATCAAAGACTTGGTAACTCTGCAACTGATAAAGAATGGTTAGTGCCATGATTTATTTCTATTTGAAACGCATGTTATGTCATTTCTTTCTTGCTAATGTTGAAGGTATAATGGGATTATAGCACAGTTTGTTCTAAGTTGCATGCACTAGTTAAACTCCAGTTGAGTTTCAGTAAAAGGTCTGACAATTGAAAGAGAATTTGGGATTGACTTCTGCTGTTTAGAATGATCATATATCAATGTGATGAAAAGTGCTAATCCAGTCACCCTTGAATCACCACATATTGTTCCCCACACCTGCAGACTGAAGAAGGGCCTCAGTTGTGCATTGAAGATGTCCTATATCCTGACATCAGTTGATGGTCCTTGAGGTTTTTCACTACAGAATAAACTGGCTGAATCCTCGCTGAAAGCCCTTTGGTCTTGGACTTCCATGTTGTGGGGATGGATGGGGCAGTCACTATTGCTTAAACACCTGAACTCTGGGAATTCAGTCACCAAATGTCTGCAAGATGTTTTCCGTCCGGAGTAACACTCAATCTGCTGGAGGAACTCAGTGGGTCAAGCAGCAACTATGGGAGGAAAGGAAATGGCAGCATTTTGGTTTGAAACACTGCATCAGGACTCTCCTCTCATTCCTCCTGCAGAGGCTGTTTGATCTGCTGAGTTTCTCCAGCAGACTGTTCGTTCAATATCTACAGTCTCTTGTGTCTCCTCTTTCTGTATGGTTTTCACTTACTCTGGGGATTTGGGCATCTTGTCATTAATTGGCCAAAGCTGTTAATTTCTAAGAGCTTCATCTTTCCAAAAATATTCTTTGTTCACAATAAATATATTTGGGCATGATAACATTTTTACTGATAGTATTAAGTTATTCAACAATTTACCTTATATCGGCACCACTCATTTAAAAATGCATCTGTGAAGCTGTTGAGTCGGTTATGCAGAAAGCAGGCTCCCATTGTCCAGTAGTGACTGTATCTTCCCGCAGAGGCTTTGTGGAGCCTAGACTGAACTTCATTGCTTGTCCCTCAGCACCAACTCCAGCAACCTGGAATGTGCCTGTTGGTAGCATTTACTTCTGGACAGCACATTGTACTAGAGGACCCCACGTTTCTGGAGACCAAAGTGCGTCTTTCACCAACTTGTTGATTTTTTTTTGCATTGCTTGCTTCACAGTGAGCGTTCTGCTGGGCAGCCTGCAAGTGTCACCCTGCTCCCAGTGCCAACATGGCATGCCCACTAACCCCAACCATACGTCTTTGAAATAGGGAGAGGTACAGCGCAGGTCAATGGGCATGATATTTTGTTGCTGGAGATGTGGCAACACTTGCAGGCTGCCCAGCCCAATTCTGGTGATGCAAACAACACACTTCACTGTACATTTTGATGTTTTGATGAATGTGACAAATAATGCAAATCTTTCTTTCATGGGAACACAAAACCCTGAGTGTTGTAGTTGCTTGCAATATGGTCTGATGACAGGTCAATTCAAGAGATTCACGGGATTTAATCCTAGCTGTGTGGAACTGGAATCACATAAAGATGAGACTCGGTATGGATCTATGTCTGTTTTCCTAAGGATAATTGTTTGTGCCTGTAACATGAACAATGCACAGGACAGCTTTTACCAGCACCAAATAATCATTACAAGGGATGTGAACTCACATTCTATGTATTATCGGCCCAATGATATGATTATTACTCTATCCACATTGCAATGAATGTCTGTTAGGTGAGTATTTGTGAAATGAACATATTCACCATGTATTTTTAAGAATACTCTGGCACTTTGAGGGTGGTTTTAACAACTCACCCAGTGTTCCCAGCAGACAGCATAACTTATTGTTATATTTATTGTTACATTTTAGCTTGAGTTATTGTTATAAACCCCTAGTGTTCATTTTTTTCTGTGGACTATCACTTTAAAATGCTGAAAGAATGAGACTGCCTTTTGGAAGGAAGGAAGGAAGGAAGGAAGGGAGGGAGGGAGGGAGAGAGGAGAGAGAGAGAGAGAGAGAGAGAGAGAGAGAGAGAGAGAGAGAGAGAGAGAGAGAGGGAGAGAGAGAGAGATATTTGATGGACAATGAATGTTTATGGTTTCTTGTGTCTTGTTTTGAATATACAAGGACACACTGACACACACAGCTCAGAGTCAAGGTGGATTCTGTCAATGGAAGACACCAGTGAGTTGTCATTGGTTTAAACTTTCAGTAGCCCAAAGGGGTGAGTTGAGATCAATCCAGAGTATTGATAAATGACTCTCACAAGTTTGCAGAGAAGAGAAGAGAGGAAGGTTTGAAACAGAAGAAGCCTAGTTTCACTGTTTGGACTCTCTCTCCAAGTAGCCCGAGAGGGTGAGTTTGTTTCCATTTGAACACAAAAGTGTGATTGTCAATTAGTTAATCCACAGGACTGGGTTCTCTGGTGAGGGGAAAACCTTTGTGAATACCACGTGTGTGTTTACCCTTTGTCTGGGTGTGGTAGTTCACTGAAGAAAGGCGCCCCCATGGCAAATCACTGTTGGAGTTATTTCATACGTCGTGGAACTGGATAAGTGGCTATCACATTGTGTGTGATTGGGGTAACCTTGTGGAATCTACTGATGTGTCGACCCTCGCCTGGGTGGGGGTTCCCTTGAAGATGGTCCCCTTTGTGATAAACTACTGGTGGTGATAATCCCTACGTGGATTCCGTTTGAGTATCCAGTGGCCACCACTTTGAGATGACCTGTAGCTGAATTTGGGTGTGGTACCACTTGTGTTGAAAGGATATTCGTTGAAGATCACTGCCGGTGATACTTCGTGTGTGGAGTGGAACAACTTCGGAGATAAAACCTACTGCTATTGTTATTTTGTATTGCGGTTGTGGAATCTGTGGAATATCGACGTAACTGCCTTCTCACAACATTTCCTTTTGGAATACAAACATCTCGCAATAATTAACCTGTGTACCTGAACTGAATTTTCTTACATACCATCGTAAGACTGTATCACTTACCACCTAAACTTGAAGAAGTTTTGGGGGTTTATATATTTACACCTATATATGCATAATTTCGTTAACTCTTGATTTACCTGGTTGAAGTTACTATATGACGTAGTTGCTAATAAAATAGTGTTTTGTTAGTAGCAAAACCAGACTCCAGGTGTGTTCTGTTGCTGCTGACACTTTTACAGGGTTGAGTGTACGTGACAGTTATACAGTTGTTCACTTGTGTGTTTGTAGGTCACCCTGATTGTAACCGGGGTATGTAATAATCACCTCCTCCATCTTTATGTGACTGGGTTGGTTCTCACTGCGTGCTGGCACTCTGCATGTTATTGTGTTTTCGCAAAAAAAAAGTGTCAGCTGAAATAAACGAGCTCCTCTTTCCTGACTGAATGCTTGCCATATTGGTGTGAGGAGTGGGATTTGAAATTGTTGCAAGATTGAAGAGCGATGATGTCAGATGGAGCACTGGAAACCCAGGGGATAAGTCGAGAGACCAAGTGGTATGCCTCCTCTGCAGCCCCAGGCCAGCTCCTGAAGACAGGACGCTGACCCAGAGAGAGAACCTGGACACCGAGCATTGTGCCTACCCAGGGAACCCGGATGGGGCAATTCTATCCAGGCTCCCCAACCTGGGGTACACAGCGAAGTGCATCATCCGCCTCCTTCATGGTCTCTAGCCATGGGAGAATGGGCAACAGGCACCACTCCCGCCTGGAGTCTTACCTGGTGCAAGTAAAACTTGCTTCATGGCACAGCTGGAGGAGCCCCACTGAGATGGTGGTGCGCCCGGCCCTGCTGCAGGAGGATGGTGTCCTGCAAGCCCTCTTCCACCTAACAATGGTAGAGCAGCGTGACTACAGGGCCCTCGTAGCGGCTCTGGAGCCACGTTCAGGCAGGGGCCATTAGATGGAGCAATGAGGGAAGAACTGGGCAGCAGGTGGCACCATGTGGGAGAAAGCCTGGGGCACTCACAGCAGATCTCCACCACTGTGCTTGGTATGGCTACTTCCAGTTCCCTCCCATGGCCCAGAAAGAGCTCGCCCTCCATGCCTTTGTGAAGGTGCTGGCACCAGAGCGCCTTCGGCAGCATGATCACCTAACACCACCATCATCGCTGGACGAGGCGATGGCAGAGGCAGAGAGGGAAAAATAAATTCTAGCCCCCCCCCCCCCAAAGTGTTCCAGCGTCACCCCAGATGCCACGAGCCTGGGCTTGTTCACCAAGGCAGAGGAGGAATCTAAAGAGGAGGAGGCCGTGTGACTAGTCTGACCAGTGCTGCATTGGCCTCATCACATGCCAAGGAGACATCTCTACTTCTAGAGTGGCGAGGCAGGCCATGTGCCCCGCTCCAGCTCCATGCCACAGTCGTTAAGGCACCACCCGAGACCTCCAGCAGAATCCCTCCATTGTTTTCTCTCCGGGCGGGCCGTCTGGGTGAAGAACAAGGCTTATATGTGGATTGCATGGTGGAGTGTCCTACCAGGGGGCCTGTGTGGACACTATCTCTCAGTGCTGATGCCATGGCTCTCCAGCAGGGCAGCTCCAGGATCAACCACCACCGCTCACGTAGTACAGCGCAGCACACCCCACAGCGCCCAACACAACACAGTAGATTCGAGGGCAGGCAGTGGTCGCAGCACTTCAGGTGGCAGCCAGCGGCAAGGTAGACCTCCCCCCGTTGACCACCAGCAGCCGCGCACTGATCCTGTGCTGAGCATGGGATGGCACCCAGAGCAGGCAGACGTCCCCACCCTGGATCCAAGGACCGAAACTCTATACCCTATACGCTGGAGACACGCGATGGGTTGCTGTTCCAGCAGTGGCATCTCCTGCGGCCACTGGGCCCCTGGGCAAGCTCTGAGAATGCTTCTATTGGCCTGGGTAGAGGCAGGACATGGAGCTGTTCGTGCACTGATGCAAGGCTTTGTGTCCCAGAAGGGGCCAGGCCACCATGCGACAGTACCTGGCGGGGGCCACAGTGTGGATCTACTGTCCCAGCTGGAAGAAAGGACTAACCCCCAAGCTTGGCAGCAACTGGAAAGGACTGGGAGAGGCGCTCAGCTGCATCTCCGACATGGCATACCAGGTGCGGTTGCTCGAGTGGCAGAAGGCAGTGGTGCTGCCCCGGGATCGGCTGGAATCACATCAGCCCTTGGTCACCACCAACCCAGTGAGGGGGAAGGAAGGGAGTGACATTCTGGGTGCCCTACCTCTTGCCTTACCAAGCAGTGCCTCCCCAGGGTGCTATAGCTCAATCAGCACTCAGACTCTTGGACTTTGTTGTGGACTCTGGGGTTGCAGGGGAGGTTGACGCCTCAGATGGGGCAGAGTGGCGTTCCAGGGCTGTGTTTGACAGCTCACCCCCAGCATTCCCAGCAGCCGGCGCTATGTATTGTTCTTGTTTTAAAATGCATTTGTGGAATTATCGTGAGATGTTCAAGTTCACTTATTGTTACATCTTACCTTGTGGGCTTGTGTTTTTGTGGGTCACCCTGACCGTAACCGCGGTGTGTAATAATCACCTCCCCATCTGTATGTGACTGAGCACTGGCGCTCCGTCTGTTATTGTGCTTGTCGCAAAAAAAAACGTCAGTTGAGATAAACGAGCTGTTCTCATCTGTCATTATGGACCGAATGCTCGGCCCAATACCATTCATTATCCAAATGAGCCTTTCCTGTTCCACCACACTCACATCATTCTCTGTGAAATGCAAGGTGATGTTCATCTGACAAGTGACATTTTCCTCTCTTTAACTGTTGCATGCTTTTTTCCCCTTTAACTTGGGCATAAAATAAACTTCTTGGAAATAATAAAGAAAATGCAACATTCCCACTGACTCCTAGGAAGTTGTGGCACATTACAGATCCAGCTGGCATTTGGAATGTTTCCAGGAACCTCAAGAATCCAGGATGCACCCAGAATGTGTGTGCGTTCAGTCTGGATGTGACAAGAGTGAAGGTGAATAAACTAGGGTAAATCAGTGTGGACATGACCACTCTAGATGTGCCCAGTCTAGGAGTGTTCAGTCAGGCGAGGAGCAAACTTCTCGGATCGGTCAGGACGTGAGCACTTTGAAGGTGATTAGTGTGGAGATGTCTAGACTAGAGCAACACAGGGAGCATTCACTCTAGGAGTAGGGTAGGAGACATCTGGGTGTCCCTAGCATAGCAGAGTATCTTTGATCAGGACAAAAAAACCTGGGGAAGATCAGTTTCCAAGCAAGAAACTTGCAGCTGTTCTGGGCGCAATGAGTCTAGAGATGGCCTGTCTGTGAGTGTTAAGTCTGGAGAAGACCAGGTTGGGGAACGCCAGTGTGCACTGCACCAATCTGGTGGTGTGGAGATGATAGTTTCAGATGATCAGTCCATTAAAGAATAGGATAAGTTAGCTAAATGATCCAAAAGCAGCTGACAGCACAGAATTCTCACACTAAAATTATTCAGATCATTACAGTTGTAAATTATCTGCCACAAAAGCCTACATTTTTGGGTTGAGACAGTGAGTCCCTTTACTTTCATAAACTTCATCAGGCAACTGGTCTTCAAAGAACTTGGAAACCCTTGTTTTAGTATTTCCACGAACTACTAACCAAACCATTAGATCTCTGGTTGACCAATCCAATGATTACAGTGCCCTTGTTTAGGGGAATACTTGTCTGGTAAGTATTTGTGAAAAGAGCTGAAGTGAGCATGTTATTTTTATGAACACCATTCATTACTCACAGCCTCAGTACCAAGCGGCCAACACGTGAACTTATCCCACCTCACCGGCAATCATAGTATCATTGCCTGTGAATTGCCAGATGATATTCGTCTGATAGGTGATATTTTCTTCAGAACCATGTTCCATACCTCTCTCAAGACATTGCAGCCTCTCTCCCTCTTAACTTTGTCAGACGACAAAACTCCCTCAAAACAATGAAAAATTGGAACATTCCTACTGATAACAGAAAACCAAAGACTGGCCATCTGGCCCCAGATCGAACCCACACTAAGCAGATTAGTTGACTTCTGCGCTGCTAATCAATCATCCAAACCCAAGTAAATCCCATTGCTGTATATTGTAGAGTGAATTGAAGGCTAATTAATGAATGGATCAGTGCCCACTCTGCACAAACCCTTTTTATCCTGGAATCACCTTGGACTGTCCGCAAGGGCCATGCTGAGAAAACGATAAGTGAATTGAAAATGGTGGGGGCTCGCACCTTTCCGTAAACACAAGGACTGGAAGCATTATACTTGTGCTACTTCAACACCAAGTGCTTGGCTGCAATGGGAATGCTCCACCAATGCGATGAAATGCTGACCCAATGACAAATGTTAACCACAGAGTTATCACTGGCTGCCTTTAGTAATGCACATCAACAGCAGAGAGAGGCAGGCATGCTCACGCATGGTGATGTGACCACAAAGAAATGTGCGGGCATCTCCTCGTGACAACGCAGGTAGGCAGGACCATTGATATGACCAACCAAGCATTGTAGGCAGGTCTTGAAGCCACTGACACTGGGGTGGGTCAACAGAGATATTGCCCACTGAGCCATTCTCATGAGGAATGAGGTGAAACAGGCATCTTGGGGGGGGGGGGGTGTCAAGAGGCAAAGCAACATCGTTACCCAAATCAATTGGTCAGGAGTGATATGGTGAAATAGGGCATCAAAGAAGTTTTTTCACACAGAGAGTGGTGGGTGCATGCAATGCACTGCCAGCACCGGTGGTAGAGGCAGATGCAATAGGGTCTTTAAAGAGACTCTTAGATAGGTACATGGAGTTTATAAAAATAGATGGTTATGCGGTAGGGAAATTCTCGGCAGTTTCTAGAATAGGTTACATGGTCGGCACAACATTGTGGGCCGAAGGGCCTGTAGCGTGCTGCAGATTTCAATGTTCTATGTTCTAACAAATCAATTCTCAAGACCTGTGACTGCGGACCATGGAAAACCTCTTGCTTGAGAGTACCCCCATGAATGTTTCCTGATCCTAATGAAGCCAAGTTCTGACAATTGCAATATGACCGGATTTTGATGGATAGACGCAGAAAGATGGAGGAGGTTTGAAAATAGTGCCCGTGCCCTGAAATGTTGAATGTTTTTCAGGATAGAAATTCTTGACAACGGTCCAACCTCAAATTTGGTTGCAGAAATTCTGGGTTTTAAATGAGTGATGTGCACTAACGTGAACCCAAAACACTGCCCACATTGAACCTAACATGTCATGCAGATCTGGCAACACAATAAACAAACAGAATGGAACTTGCAAACTACAGAAGGAAAATCGAAGTAACAGCTGTTAGAGCGAGCTGAAGCTCCTGTATGTAGAATAGATTGATCAATGTTGAATTTACTGTTATTTTAAGGCTGGAATAGCTTCCCATAGTTAATGAAGTCTCATGACAATTACTACTATATGTAACTCAAACCGTACATGAATGTTATCACAACATGTGCCGCATATGCTTTTTCTTGCCCCAATATATTTTAACAGGTTGGCAGAGTTATACTAATAACCTACAACCATAAACACGAAAACACATTTTTATGGAACTTTTAGAATCTTCAAGCTTGCTGCTTTTTGGCTTTACTCGGCCCGCATTTCACGGGGTGCTAAGCACTGGCAGGGGTTGTGGTGCTGTGTGTCAATGGTTTATAGCCCATGGCAGGCTTGTGTTTGGGTCTTCTCACAGCACAGATGAAGCCTTAACGTCCCAGACAGTGTCGCACTGTATTAGTCGGAGGCAGCCTGCAGACATGTATCCCATCTTTCTCTCCACTTGAAAAAATAATCAAGATGTCTGATGGCTTCACCTGGTCCCAGCAGTGTACAGTGCTGTATTCTGCTGTGGACGATCAAAAGGCTCCAAAGAGTGTGAGAATCACTCACTTCTGAGTTTCAAAAGCATTAAGTCATGGAATTTATTGACCGGTGCGCTGTGCCGAGCGGACTTGGATCAGATGATGTAAGCTACAACTCTGCCAAGCTGTCAAATATTTCATCCTTTCAGAATGAGAATAAAGCAAAACGGAAAAGGGCGTTTGGTCAGACAAGGATATATTGGGGGAACCCCAAATTATTCCCTGAGTGGCGGCAGCTTGCTCTGAAACTATACTCCCTGAATTTTGCTTTGATTGTATTCAATCAAATAGAAATCAAACCAAGAGCTGCCTCACCACCACCTGTAACCTTGGATGTAGCAGAGCACAGCACAGGACAGGTTCTTTATCCTGTGATGTTGTGCCAAACAAATTAAGCTAATAACTAAAGGCCTTCTAAACTAATTTCTTCAGTCTACACCCCCATTTCCCGACATTCCCTGCATATTTATGTGTCTCAGAACACCAGGCCCAACATTCAAGTGTGATGTTTGGGGTTCTGTCCAGGCTAGTCCAGGAGTTGATTTCAATTTTAAAGCCTGAAGTTTGATCAGAGTTCCAGAAGTCAAAGACTTGGCTGAAACCTGGAGTCTGGAGGCCTTTCCTGTAGTTGGAGGACTATCTGTGTATGGTGGGGGGGAGGAGTGGTGAGAGTGAGGAAATGGGCTTGTTTTGTTTTTGTTGTTTTGTTGCTTGTTGTGTTCTGTTTCGTTGAAGATTGAGGGCATGCGATGCTAGAACATAGAACAGAGAAATCTACAGCACGTTACAGGCCCTCCGGCCCACAATGTTGGGCTGACCATGTAACCTACTCTAGAAACTGCCTAGAATTACCCTCTGCATAGTCCTCTATTTTTCTAAGCTCCACGTACCTATCTAGGAGTCTCCTACTGCATCCAGAATGTGGACAATGTTATTGCCAGAATGTGTGGTGACACTTGCCGGCTGCCCCCAGCACATCTTCAGATGTGTTAGTTGTTAATGCAAACAACCCCATTCACTGTATGTTTCCATGTCCACATGATAGGTAAATGAATCTGAATCTTAATCTCTATTGTATTTGCCTTCAACACCAACAGTGGAAATGCATTCCAGACACCCATCACTGTGTTCCACACACCTCCTTTGAACTTATCCTCTCTCAGCCTAGATGTATGATCTCCAATGTTAGATGTTTGAACCCATTTTATTGGATCATGTAAAATCAAAATCAATCTGTCAACTCATTGACACCAAGCAATCATAGTGAATAGAGATATGATGAAAAAAAGACAAGTAAATCTAATATGCACATGTAGTTGCCATACACCATGTGCTGAACAAGCAACATCATAGCAGGGGAGCACAGCATTCAGCTCCTCAGTGATCATACCAGATATGACTCTAGTGTACCTCACCTCCATTCTCTCCGTTTCCCTCAACACTCTTCACAAACAGACTAATAACAACTTCAGTCTCGGTTTGAAAAGTTTCACTTGGTAAGCTCTTGGAAAGGGAGTCACAGGCTTGGAAATCGGCAGCTGAAATGGGCAGTGAGAAGTAGAAGTCAATTGATGCTCCTTTACATTCCAGAGCAGGGCAAACATCTAAGTGAAGCTCACCCGGCTTATTGTCCAGCTGGTTACCGAGCAACATTAACAATTGTCAGTGTTCACTTGAGCACTTGTGAGGTGATTAAAGCCTGATGGGCAAAGATTAAAAAACTCCAGATGAGAAAATTATTGAGCTTTACATTTATCTGCATTGATGGTGTGGATAGCCAGAGGCTTTTTCCAGGGGCTGAAATGGCTAAAACGAGGAGGTATAGTTTTAAGGTGCTTGGAAGTAGGTACAGAGGGGATGTCAGAGGTAAGTTTTTCACACTGAGAGGGTGGGTGCATGGAATGCACTGCTAGCGATGGTGGTAGAGACGGACACAATGGGGTCTTTTAAAAGACTCTTAGATAGGTACGTGGAGCTTAGAAAAATAGACGGTTATGCGGTAGGGAAATTCTAGGCAGTCTCTAGAGTAGGTTACATGGTCGGCCCAACATTGTGGCCGAAGGGCCTGTAATGTGCTGTAATTTTCTGTGGTCTATATTAGGTCCCATCATCTGAGTGGGACTATTAGCACCATAAATAAGCACTGGAAATGGAAGGAAGCTCAGACTGTGTCTCTGGCCACTGCAGCCTGAGATGTCCAAGGTCTGTTCTGGCACATGAATGGTCTGCTGACAAGTCCTGAAGCTATAACCCCACAACGCATAATGAATTCGTGAACTTCTATGACTTGCTTCATGTCCACTCAGTACTTGCATACTTTCAACACTTGGCCACTTTCTTTGAATGTGATTTAATTTCTGTCTATTGAGAATTCAGTATCTGATATAGATAAGGAAGGAATTATTGTCCATTAATCCCCGTGACATTGAACTTCTGTATGGTAGATTCAGTGTGGGCAAGTTCACATTTTTGGCACTTGGTGGCAGTGTAGTCCCAATGCATACAACTCCCTCAAGAGAAGGAGTCCGATCAGTTTTGGACTGCAAAACTACTCTCTGGCTCTCTTATCCCTGAAAACCTCTTTAAAACTGAATTTATCAAATTATATTGAAATATTTCTCTAGCATAAATAAAGTAATGGTGACAAACCTGAATGACAACTGGAAAGAGTGACTAATCAGCACAGTTTAGCAGATGCATGTACGCGTGCATATGATAATAAACTCGACTTTGACTTCGTCTAGTAATGACACCAACAGGTTAAAAGTGAGCAAAGATCAAAACTCTAAGATCTTTCATCAGAACTCTCTAACATGAGATATTAGCTCTGTTTCTCTTTCCACGGACGTGGCCCAACCTGCTGAGTACTTCCAGAATTTTCTATTAGGGTTTAGAGCAAGCATGTGGCTGTTAAGGAAGTTAGAGTAAAATTAAGATGAATATTTTCGAAAAAAAAAGTTTGTTTGTGAGGGTTAAAGTGTTTCATTACATGCAGCTGCAGAAATATTATAAAGGATAGAAACAGAAACAGTGCATGGTTTCGGTCTTGTTTGGGATAATCATTCAGATAAATACAAATTCCTTCCAGCCACATCAGTGGACATCTGTACCAATGAATTTCTACATATTCCATGCACTGCGTAGCTTTCCAAATCTATGGTTTCTAAATTTTCAAATGATGATAACCTCTTTTGCCATTGGTGTTTAATTATGTTATTCTACCTTGATCATCAGCTGCCTTGTCCACCATATTGATAATGGCCACTTTAACAACGCTAAATTCTCAACAAAATTTGGTAAAAATTTATCCTGCTTTGTAGTTATTGCACCATGATCAAGCTTCTAGAGTATGGTGAGAAGTCTTGCCTTCTGTATCACCCAATTCCACATTACATTCTTAATTATAAAATAGCCTGTAGTTTTTATCTTACAGGATGAAGCTTCACTGCCCTCAGGTGAAAATGTTCTTATAACCTTGCAGTTCTTGAACAATCAGCTACATTCTTGCATTGAAGCAATAAGATATGGATTTGAGTCCACTCCAGATATATCAGGGCAATATTTTAGTCAGATGTACTGCTGTGGCAGCACATTGTCAGAAGTTATATTCATTACAAGTTATATCAAGGACTCCCTAGGGGGATCAAAACAATCTATAGCCCTATCCTGAAGAAGGATAGGGTAGTTATTCCTCGGGTCCTGGGTCAATATGTATTCCTCTTTAAAATTATCTGATTATTAGTGTTTGTGGGAGCTTGCATTTTCTACATCTTTATCTGTGATGCACTTGGGATATTCTGAGGTTGAGCAAGTGTACATAGACGTATTTATTTTTCACAAAATAACATTAAGTTTCTTCCATAAAGATGAGTTTTCACTTTTAAAATTCACAAAGAACATTCAATTTGGAGGGTTATGGAAGAGTTTGAGTTTTTCTCCAAGTGACTGTATCTGAAAGGAATATATCTGGGAAATTGCTGGTGAAATGGTGCACAGTGGAGTACTTCATTGACAATGACACAACGTATTGTGGAGTTCAAACATAAAGTGGTGGACCTTGATTATAATTCTGCCTGATTTTCATTTCCATCGACTTCAGTTTAGCAAATGACAAGCCAAAAGCCTGCTGCAAAAAGGAAGACACATGCTAAAAATCTAAAGTTTATGCTCTATTTTTGTTTGAAAGAGCTTGTTTTCCAATTAACACTTAGCATATGTACTTGAAGTCTAAGCACAAACTAAAGTAGCCCATAAAAGTTCAATTCATCAATAACCAACTTCATTCAATGACTTACTATTCAAGTCCCCTGCCAAAGTCCCTTTTGACCTCTCAGCTCATGTCTGCCTTCTGAAGCTCAAGAGGAACTGGAACTGTTGACCTTTCTGTTCATGTGGGATCGAGTGACATCTGAACAGTGATTGGCAGATGTTCCTGGAGACGTTTTTAGAGGCTTAACTCAGGTTAGTGTGGCTGTCATATTTCCAATTCCATCACCACATGTTCAATTGCCTTCTATTGTGTGGGTATGTTGTACTTTAAGAGCGAGAACAGTCTAAAATCCATTTGTCAATATGTATTAAAGCCAACAGAGCTACAGTATATTTCACACAGAGGCTGACAAAGTGTAACCTACCTACCCTCTAACCCTTTAGTGTTAGTTAGTTCATTTACAGGATGTGAAATCCCTAGTGAGACAAATATTTATTGCCCATCCCTTACTGGCCTTTAAAAGATGAAGAGCTGCCTTATGAGCAGTCCTAATGACCGCACTTCCATGCATACAGTTGTTGGGAAGGGAGCTTCAAGGATTCAGACTCAGTGAATATGGAGCAGGTCCACGATACTTGGAGGGGAACCTACAGGAATGGATGTTCCCTTGTTCTTGCTCGCCTGTCCTTCATGGTGGTAGGCATTGAGTTTTTGAGAGGTGCTGTCAGCGTACCAGGGCAGGAAACCACAGTATATTTTGTAGCTGGTACACATTGCAACCGCTAGGTGGCAGAGAGACTACTTCAGGGTAGCAAACAGACAGAACCCAACATTGTTCTGCGGTGTCGGAACTGCTTGCTCATGTATGGAATTTACAAGTGACATTTGAATAAGGATATTCGATTGACTGATTTTCGATTGTACCTCGCATGAGCTCAGATGGATCAAGCAACTTCAGAGCCAGCGAACATTTTATTGTGCAGTCCTTTGAAGTGCAGAACCTGCAAAGTCCAGTGGGTTCATAAACCTGTCCCCTGGAGCAATCTTCACCTGAGGCAGCTGTCTCACCTGAAAGGGATGACCTCCAAAAGCCCATAGCACTGCATTTGTGTGTCATTCCTGATCCACAATGTTTTGACACAGTAGAAAAGGCACGAGCATTGCTTATTAGATGTGGACACAGGTAAAAGGTCCCAACCCCAATCGCCAACTGTCCATTTCAATTCATAGGTGTTACCTTGAGCTGCTGAGTTACTCTAGCACATTTTTTTTTTGCTTGTGTTTCCTATTGGCTAAGTCTTGCTTGTAGTTCCATTTTGTAGATGTACATTCTCAGGTGGAATAGTTCAGCTACAACAGTCCTAGATTTAATATAATCAGGATCCAATGAATATAGAATGGTAGTAACATAGAAAAAGGAGTAGAACTTCTAGTGCCTCAAACCTCTGACACTATTCAACAACATCAGGACTGGCCTATGTCCTTATTTCCCAAAGCCCAGTCTTCTTTAATATTTTCAGACAACCAAAGTCTATCAATCCCAGACTAAACATTCACTACTGACCTCACATTAACTTCAATTAAAATATGAGCTTCAAGCCTCTTTTTCCAGGCTTCCCCAGTCAGCTGAAGTTGTTTATCTCTGTCTACCTTACCAGCTCCTGATTATATGTTGTAAAATTTCTGATCCGATCACAAACAACAATCTTAGTTTTTGAGTTTCAGCTTTCAGTCTGTACACTGTGCAAGCGATGGTGCTCAGAATGCCTCACGGTAAGTGTCGACTCACCCAGTGTGTTATTAACTCAGACTTTGATGGATTTCACTGCCAGCTGTACATGGAATTGCTGCCGTTCACCCTCTTAACCATCAGCAAGTTCAGAACTTCTGAAGGGATGTGGTGAGACTGATTTTCTTGCTGGGCTTTCTGGTATACTTCGGTGAGATCCAAACACGGAGCTTCAGCTTGAGGGAATTTCCCCAGGACAGAAGTTGGAAGCATATTATTGAATCCTGCAATAAGTTAGACCATGTGCTGAATCTATGAGCCCCTTCACACTTCATGCCTACAAGAAAATGAATCTCAGGGTTTTATGGTGACATGTATGTATTGTGATAATGATAACAGAAGGAAGCTGTTCTGTTCAGCTCAAGAAGTCTATCTTAACTTAGAGCAATCTTATCATAAAATCTTCATAGTAATTTTCTCTCCCTCCACATTCCCATCAACTCCCTCCAAAATTTGACAGTCACTTGGAATCAGAGTCATGCAACATGGAAACAGACCTTCCGCCCAACCAGTCCATGCTGACCAGGATGCACATCTATTAAAACTCCGTTTGCCTCTAGTCGGCTGGTGGCGCAGTGACATCAGCACTAGACTCCGGAACGGAGGTTCCAGGGTTTGAATCCCGTCAGGCCGTTCCCGAGTACTCTTTCCATCTGTGCCAGGATGAGTGTTGAGCTCGCAACTCGACCTCGTAAAATAAAGAAAAATACTGCAAAATGTCTGTGTGAGGAGTAGCGTGCCACACAGTCTTTCGTTCCGCGCCTTGTAAGGCATGAAAATGCCCAACGCTGGCCTCTCAGGCCTGAGTCGATGTCATCATGCCTCTAAAACAGAGATTCCCAACATTTTTCATGCCATGGACCAATACCATTGAGCAAGGGGTTTGTGGGTCCCAGGTTGGGAATCCCTGCTCTAAATCCAAGTTCCTTTTAAATATTGTTGATGTATCTGTCTAACCATTTCTTTGGCAGCTCATTCTGTATATGGACCACTCTCTGCGTGAAGTGGCCTGTCAGGCCCCTCTCTCTCCTTTCACTTTAAACTATGCCCTCTAGTTCTTGATTCCAAATCTGTGCATTCACCCTATTTATGCCCCAGTACTCTCTCATAAGATCACCATTTATTCTCCAAAGCTCTGGTGAATAAAATGCTTGCCTGCCCACCCTCTCCCTATAACTCAGACCCTCAAGTCCTGGCAACATCTTAGTAAGTATTTTCTGCACTCTTTGCAGCTGAATAGCATCTTTCCTACAGCAGGATGAGCAAAAGTCTACACAGTATTCGAAGCGCATCTTCGTCGTACTACAGGCGATCTGTACTGGCCTATTAACTTATCATTTTGTGTCTTTGGGAGGTAACTGGTGCACCCAGGAAAAGTAAATGCTGTCATAGGGCCAAGGTGAAAACTCCACACAGACAGCACTGGAAGTTAAGACTGAGTCAAAGTACCTGAAGCTGTGAGTCAGCAACTCTGCAGCTGTGTCATTGTGGGGGTCTGAATGATTATACAATGATGGTCCATCATGGTTATACAACTCAGATGAAGAAAGATAAGGATATGTTGTTACATTTTCTTTAATTATTGGTTTACAAGAATGCTTCAGAATTATAATTAGGTTTATTGGCGTTCACACGACATAAAAATTATTATTTTCTGGAAGCAGTAAAGTGTAAAGACATGAATTTACTTTAAATTACAAAAATAATTTAATGGTCTAATATAAAAGAATATCAAGATGACATACATGGGTTCATGGACCATTTGGAAAGCCTAAAGGCTCACACTCAACGATTCAGAAATAGTTTCTTCCCTTCTGCCTTTCATTACTAAACAACGATTTTCTTTTCTTTTTTAATTTTAAAGTGGCAGCTACAGCAGTTTCAAAAAACATGCTGTTGTTCACGCCTCCTGAGGGAGCCCTCTCCCCTGTGTTAGGAGGTTCAGTACCCAGTGGAGTACTGGAAAAATTCTACCAAAGCAAATATTAACTTGAACTCACACCTGTCTTTATGAACAATTTAAAAAGTACCACAGAAAATTATGGGTTACCACAGGCCAAAGCTTACCCATCCCTCAAAATTAATACTCCAAGTTACAAGGTCATTTTATTATGGGAGGTTGCTGTGTACAGATTGGTCATAGTTTTTTTCTACAATGGCAGGCCAAAAGTGCTCCATTAGTTTATGACATTCTGAGAAGGGACATGCTGGGCACTATATAAATGTATTGCATTTTCCCCGTTCCTCTTAGCCCTTCGTACAAAGAAATGTCAGAAATTTCTTACATTATCTACTGAAGTACATCTTGAAGTGTAGCTGCCATTGTTTTGTAAAAAATTCATGGCCAATTTGCCTTAATAAGGCCCCACGAGCAGTAATGTGATATAGACCAAGATACAGGTAAATGTCTACACGATATCGGCAGATGTTTGAAGATGTATGCAAAAGTCACATGCATAAAATGCTGGAGGAACTCAGCAGATGAGGCAGTTATCTACAGAGATCTATAAACAGTCAACATTTCAGGCTGAGATGCTTCATTAGGAATTCTGATCAAAGGTCTTAGCCCAAAACATTCACTGTTTATTCCTCTCCAGAGTTAATCTGTTTTGGACAAAGAGCACTCACAAGCTTAATATTCAGACTGCCTTCCTCTCGAATTAAAATGACGCCATAGCTTTCATACCTGCATTGCATTGGATTTTGGGTTATCAATTCACCTGGACTTCACCTACCTGTTGCTGTATTGTACTTCCTTGATACAGCTCCAAAATAGGTACTAGATTTTACAGACAACACACACAAAATGCTGGTGGAACACAGCAGGTCAGGAGGCATCTATAAGGAGAAGCACTGTCGACATTTCGGGCCGAGACCCTTCGTCAGGACTAACTGAAAGGAAAGATAGTAAGAGATTTGAAAGTAGTGGGGGAGCAGAGGAAAGGCAAGCATTTCTTTTCAGGTATTTGATCATTTTAAGATTGATTTATCAGGATGCTCATGATGTACAAAGATGTTTCTCATGATGGAGTGATGCAAAAGAAATAGGACCGGTCAAACCAGAAATACTAATACTTTATGCCAAATCAAAAGAACCCAGCAAATGCCACAGAATAGAAATTGAATTTCAAACACTTACCATGCAGGTAATATCTTTCTTGGCAGCCCATCAGGAGTGAGAATGATTTGCTTTTACTCTGGCTCCTTACGTGACTGCTGAGATCAAGGTTGGACTCATTACCACAGCTGGCAGGAGGTACCTGGCCGTGTAGGTATGTTTAAAGATGGTGCACTACTTGTTCAATTTATACTGCACTACTATGTGCTCCCGATACATAGCCTGGCATTCTGAATGCTACTCCTCGAGCTGTGGCTTTGGATCATATATAACTACACCAGCTAGATGAATGACTACTTATTCACAACATTAGTATGTACATAATTAGGAAGTATCATTTAAACTCCAGTCCCAAGTACTGTGAGCAGCACCAGTCTGGAAAATATTGTAGCTTAGTCATTGAAAATCTACAACATAGAGTTAAAACATGAAAGACAACATACAACCCATAATATTTTCTGACTGACCTGTCAACAAGAATTAATCGAAACACCATGTTTAAAACTACGTAGACTCTGTTAAGACATTAATCTCACCAAACCTTCTCACCTTCTAGAAATGTTCAGTCACTAGTCTGACAGACTTGCCAACCTGTTTCTTTCTAAATAAGAATTTTTCTGTAATTTACACAGTACCAATGTTGCACTGACTGCCTTACAACTTAGTCATTACAATTTTCCTTTACTAAGCAACAGTTGTGCCATTATCAGTCATAAAGTCATAGAGTATTACAGCATAGATATAAGCCATTTGGCCCCACTCGTACATACACCATCGTGCCCAATGTATATTCTCATTTGTCAGTGTTTGGCTCAAAGCCCTCTACAAGTCCCTTTAAAAAGTAATTCTGACATTTTCAGAGAGAGTAATCATTTGGTTAGAAGAAGCTGGTGAAATTGGTGTGCTAAATCCTGCAAAGCAAACATACCACAGCCACAGTGCAATGGCCATGGCCGAGGTTGCTACTATTGTGACTGATTGAAGTAAATAATTGTCTTTATTCTGCACAAGCCGGCATTACTATGGAGGCATTCTCAGTAGACAGTGAATGGAACATCACATTTTTATACTCTTAAGATTGAAGGTAACAGAAAGTGAGTCAATACATTTTCAACTGTTACAATTATGTTGTTTACTTCAATACTCTGGGTTGACAAATAGTTCCTTTCAGATGCATAGTGAAAGCACGTTGTAATTGATAAGACACTTCTGGAGTTCCAAACGCCTTTGGGAAAAACTAGTTATCACAAATAGTCTAAATCCTTTTGATGACAGAGAGCCAGACTAAAGTTGTCAGGGCTGTCTCTGAGTACACAAATATGGTGAGTACGCAACAAATATTGATTGCCTATACCCATGACCATGTTTGATTTGTTAAGTGACAGCATCCATCTAGTCTGCCAGTTTGCCCTTAAGTAGCAATGGTGCAAGTAACTCAGCCATGTTGCCTGGTTTGCTGCAATCCAATTTATACAACTTCCAATGACTTAAAGTTTGGCTCTTGCATATGCAATGTCTTAGTCTGTGGAGCAGCCTGTCTAATTTACTGCTTGCAATTTATATAAAAAAAACTGAAGGCTAATTGCAAGCTTCCTGTACACTTACATTAAGAAATAAAGCCTTGTTCTTGTTTGAATTAGTATCTGCTATATTCATGTAACTCCAGAATAGTCCCTAAGATACTCTCCTCGGACCCTGGACAGAAATCTGTCCCAGGAAGACCACAGTTTAAGGAGGATCTGATGAAGCAGGGCAATGAAAATGTCCTTCACTTCAGATCCCTTCCCCAGTTACTAACCTATGTGTACCTACATATCTACACTATCTAACATCCCTAATTGGTCTTTTACAAAAATATGCAGAGATGGCAATAAAAATTTCCAAAAATTTGATCTGATCCTCTTCACCCCTTCGACCTCTGATAGCTAAAACTTTTAGTAGTGACTGTTAGTAGTTAGTCTGTGGGCAGGGTCACAGCAAGCTAACTTTGTTTCAGGTTCACAGGCATCAGATCATGCTCCACGCCCTGAAAGAAGATTATCAATATGAGCTTGACAAACAGTCCTTTTGATCTATCTACAGGATGGCTATGGGTGGCCTCTATTCGAAGAGCTACAAGGAGCTCACCCTGGAGGGCACCCCCTCCCATCCTGTCCTTTCGATTGCTGGCTCATCTACTGAAAGGGCCCAGCTTATTTGTGTAGACTCCCCATTCAGCTGTGGTGGCTAGCTTCTACTACTGTGTGTGATTTCTTCTCTCTTTCTCTGTCTGCCTTGCCATCGAGGTTGTGGAACTTGAGGTCTTTGCATTACCTCAGATCCCTTCCCATCCATTTTTCTGAATATCTTTCTATTCTGATCTATACTGTTAATCATCGACGTCCAAGAACTAGCCACCATTACAAAGTGTAGTTACTGTAGAGTAAAGACCTATTTCTTTTTATGCAATGACTCCCCTAGCTTAACTTAAACACGTGCATTGATCTGTTGTTCTCTCACTATAAAGTGGATATACCAGTTAACCAGAATGATAAAGAGCACCTCCAGAACCTTGGTAAAGTGCTTACCAGGCTGAGTGACTATGGTCTGTGTGCAAAGAGAGAGAAATGTGAGTTTTTCAAGTATGAAATACCATATTGTGGACATGCCATTGACAAGCATGGCTTACAGAAGTCACTAGAGAAGACTGAAAGTGTGCTGGAGGCACCCAAATTGGAAAATGTGTCACAACTCGGGTTATACTTGGGTCTTGTAAACTATTACTACTGGTTTCTCCCAAACAGTGTGTTCAAACATACCTTTTGAACGCACTATTGCAAACAGGAGAAAAGTGGGAATGGTCAGAAAGATGTGAAAGAGCATTCAAGGAAACAAAGATACTAATAGCTGCTCACCTATTATGACCCATCTCTGCCCATCAGAATGGCATGCGATGCCTCCACTTTTGGCATTGGTGCCATTTTGTTATACCCTTTGAAAGATGGACCTGAACGTCCAATTATATTTGCTTCAAGATCACTGATGAGCGTAGAACGCTACTACACACAGTTCGACTGAGAGGCCCTTCACCTAGTATGGGGAATAGAGTAGTTCCACCACTACTTGACAGATAGACCTCAGTATGTGCGGTTGGGAGACTGTAGGTCTGACACGGTGGTCAGCAGCACAGGAGCGCCACAGGGAACCGTACTCTCTACGGTCCTGTTCACCCTGTACACATCTGACTTCCAATATAACTCGGAGTCCTGCCATGTGCAGAAGTTCGCTGATGACACGGCCATAGTGGGGTGTGTCAGGAATGGACAGGAGGAGGAGTATAGGAAACTGATACAGGACTTTGTGATATGGTGCAACTCAAACTACCTGCGTCTCAATGTCACCAAGACCAAGGAGATGGTGGTGGACTTTAGGAGATCTAGGCCTCGTATGGAGCCAGTGATCATTAATGGAGAATGTGTGGAGCAGGTTAAGACCTACAAGTATCTGGGAGTACAGTTGGACGAGAAGCTAGACTGGACTGCCAACACAGATGCCTTGTGCAGGAAGGCACAGAGTCGACTGTACTTCCTTAGAAGGTTGGCGTCATTCAATGTCTGCAGTGAGATGCTGAAGATGTTCTATAGGTCAGTTGTTGAGAGCGCCCTCTTCTTTGTGGTGGCATGTTGGGGAGGAAGCATTAAGAAGAAGGACGCCTCGCGTCTTAATAAGCTGATAAGGAAGGCGGGCTCTGTCGTGGGCAAAGTACTGGAGAGTTTAACATCGGTAGCTGAGCGAAGGGCGCTGAGTAGGCTACGGTCAATTATGGAAAACCCTGAACATCCTCTACATAGCACCATCCAGAGACAGAGAAGCAGTTTCAGCGACAGGTTACTGTCGATGCAATGCTCCTCAGACAGGATGAAGAGGTCAATACTCCCCAATGCCATTAGGCTTTACAATTCAACTGCCAGGACTTAAGAACTTTTTTTTTTTTTTTTTTAAAGCTATTATTAATGCTTTTTGAGTTAGTGATTTAGATGCATATCATATTATTACTGAGTTAAGTATTGTATGTAATGAGTTTTTGCTACAACAAGTGTATGGGACATTGGAAAAAATGTTGAATTTCCCCATGGGGATGAATAAAGTATCTATCTATCTATCTATCTATCTATCTACTACCTCTACAGATAAAAGTTTACTCTAGTGACAGATAACCAGCCCCTTGTGTCCATTCTCAATCCCAGGAAGAGAATCCCAGTGATGTCTGCTACCCGGTTGCAATGTCGGGCACTTTTCCTAGGAGCCCACTTTTATGACATAGAGTTCAAGGGTACCAAGCAACATAACAACACTGACAGTTTGTCGTATCTTCCACTGTTGTCAACTGAAGAAGAAAAATCTTCACTCTGTGACCCAGCAGAGGTGTTCCACACAGTTGCCGGTCACAAATTCTGAACTACAAAGATAAACAAGAAATAAGCCAACATTGTCAAAAGTCTATGACATTACCATGCAAGAATGGCTGGTTCATGGTAATCCTGTTTCCAGAGTTCTCAGTGAGACGAGACCAACTGTCTGTATGTCAAAGAATACCGATGTGTGGATCTCGTGTTGTGGTTCCCTCTGCACACCAGACTGTTACAGAATCTGCATGAAGGAACCTGACTGTATCCAAGATGACTGTATCCAAGATGACTGGAGACATCTGTGGTGTCCAGGAATACAAAGACAGATTGAAGACTTGACCAAAAGCTGTTCAGGATGCCACAATATTCAAAATGCACCCCAGCAGACACCATTACGCCCGTGGGAGCGGCTATATTCACCTTGGCAAAGAGCGCGTATGGCCTTTGTTAGGTCCTTCATGGTTTCCATGTTTTTGATTGCTGTATATGCTCATTCGAGGTGGCTGGAGGTCATACCAATGAAGTCAACCACCTCTGAGAAGACTGTTTCTGCTATCTGCTGTGAGGACTATCTTCTTCAGAAGTAGCTTACCTGAACAAATTGTGAATGACAACAGACCACAATACATGTCAGAAGGATTCAGACTAATCATGAAGAAAAATGCCATCAAACATTTCAAGTTAACTCCTCACCACGCAGCAATGAATGGGTTAGTGGAAAAGTTTGTCCAAACCTTCAAGAAGCCTATTAAAGCGATGGACAAGGAGGACGTTTCTTTATGGCACAAGGTGGACAACTTCCTTTTTGTGTATTGGAACTCTGTTCTTGCAATGACAAATCAAATACTTGTAACACCATTCATGAGCAGGAATCTGAGATCTCGCACAGACCTCCTGAAGCTAGATCTCTGGATGAAAGTGCAGAATAACCAGTTCATCCAGTTGCCAAGTGAATCAGCAAGGAGCTTTGAGATTGGATAGGAAGTCTTAACATGTGATTACAAGAAGACAAGTGGACACCCAATAGGGTAGCTACAAGAACCGGACCACTGATGTACAGAGTGTCCATTGCAGATCATACATGGACCAGATACTGGATGTACAACCCTGGATACTCCTCATATAAGACCATGTTCGATAATTATGCTCTGCATAATCTATGGCAGGATCATCAACTCTGTCATTCCCTCATTACTCTCACCTCCCCCAAGTTACTGCTTCACTTCCCCCTTAAAGAAGAATATCTCTCTTCGTAACTGGCATGTACCATCCTGTAATCCCTGGTCCATACTGTCCCACATATTGTGTGGGAATTTTTCTTTTACCAATATGTGTATATCTTTTGCTTGTATCTGATGAATTTTAATCATTTCCTTGAGCTTGTGCCAAAATGCTGAATTCCAACAACCAACTTTAAGTGAGGGCAGCTCAGGCAAAATATTCTGCTTCTCTCAGGGTGTGAAGGGCTTGCGAATGGTAATGATCAGGGTCGAGGGCTGGCTCAGGTCATCAGGAATCTTGATCTGATGTTGTCTGACCTCAATAGGTGCCATCACAACAGATATATCTGAGTATAACTTCTCCCTCAAATATTTTCACACTAGTTCCTATACTAAGCAAGATATAAATAATAGATAAAAATTAAACAGTGTATACTTAAAACCATAGAGAATGTACTGTGCAATCTTTCATTTATTAGCCACTGAACTCATGATGCCTGTTGTATTCCTTTATCCCAATGTTTCAAACTTATTCTTAAAACACACAAACACACAAACTCACTCAGAAACAAGTATACCATTGCACAGTTCCCTGGAACGAAAATGCACGCATCTCTCTGGCATCTCAAATGGTCATTAACCACCTTTCACAAATGGCGGCCCAGGCTTCACCAAACAACTGAAAAATGGCTAGTCCCTTAAAACAATGCATACACACACCACAATTCTATATCCACCAGTTCAGCTCTCCACCATGTTCTTTGATACTTTGTGATTCAATGGTCATTGATATGAACACATCTACCCATGGGGTGCTATTCTTAAAAATACTCACTCCTTTAGACTGCTTAAGTCACTGGCCATGATCATGATCATATCCTAGATGAACCCCCAAATGTTGTGACTAATCAAAGTCACCAGAAAAATAATGACATTTGTGATATACAGTAAAAGTCTTTATTCATCACAACAAGCTGGCATCATTCTGGAGAAACTCTGGGTGGAGGCTCACAAACCTAAAGGTACATCACGTTTTTATATCTTTACGATCAAATGCAACAGTAGCGGATACAAATACAATATCAATTGTTATAATAACATTGTTACCTTCAATACGTTGGATTGACAAATGGTTTCTCTGAAATACATAGTGGAAGCACATTTTAATTGGTAAGACACCTCAGAAGGTCCAAGTGCCTTTGGGAGAAACAAATTAACACAAATAATCTAAAATTTTTTGATGACAGACAGCCAGACACCCAGAATTAATGCAGTCAGGGCTGTCTCTGAGAACACAAATATGCTGAGTACACAAAACTATTGATTGCCTATACCCGTGACAATGTTTGATATGTATAAGTGACAACACCTATGTGGTCTGCACTCAAGTCACTATGGTGAAAATTATTTTTGCCATGTTGCCTAGTTCAATGCAATCCATTCAATACAACTCCCATTGCCTTTATATTTGGCTCTTGCATATGCAGTCTCTTAGTCTGTGCAGCAGCCTGTACTTTTAACTTTAATTTAGTGTTAGCGATTTCCAAAAAAAAAACTGAAGGCTATTTGCGAGCTTCCTGAACTTATTTACATTTACAGAATAGAATCCTCTTTCTTGCTTGAATTATCATCTACTATATTCACATAATTCTAGAATACTCACTAATACTACCACATCCAGAGGGGAGGACTAGGTAAGGAAGTTAGCTTGCCCTTAATAGTGTTGAGTTTTTTTTAATCATTATTATATCCAGATGAATGGAAAATATCTGGCCCCACCTCTGCTCTTTGCTTTACAAAAAGGTAAACCGCCCATCAGCTCTTGATTTCCAGTTCCATTTGTGCTTCTCGCCACTGGAAAGTCCCAAGGGAAGTCCCATTGTTGGAAGGATGCAATGGCACTGTTGCAAGGACGTGGCAGTGGAACAAACCCAAGTGCTGAACACAGGCACAGAGGCCAAGGAGGGAGACGCTGCTGTCATAGCAAGCATGGGAAGGGTTCCAAGCAGGATTTTACCCAGAGTCTTGGCCTTGGTAGATAATTCAGGAACAAGGCTTGATTTAGAACTGATAGCCCTAAACACCATGGAGTGAAGTTACTCATATACAAATCAACCAACAAACTGGCACCTTCTAGTAGTGGTCACAGGACTCTTATACTACTGTTTGATAGAATGCAGGTGTTTGTAATTATTGGAACCTGGGAATAGATTGGGAACTAACAAGGTATTAAAGGCCCAATTCCTGAATAAGACAGCCAGGTGCCAGAAGGAACCATGACAGGCACAGATAAAACTGTTGCCTTTCCGTTCCAGTTACACAAGTTCCATTATGACCGCTGTTGCCTATACAGAGTTTACATGCTGCTGCCTTACCGTTCCAGTTACACAAGTTCCATTATGACCTCTGGTGTCTGTACAAAGTTCACATGCTCTCTCTGGCTATGTACATTTCCTCCAGGAGTTCACATTTCCTGTTATATCCAAAGAACATGCAAGTTGGTTGGTTACTCGACTATTGTAAATTACCCAGCATGTAGACGAGCAGTAGATTTGACGGGAATATAGAGAGAACAGGATTAGTGTGGGATTAGTGAAAATGGGTACTTGTTGGCACAAACTCATTGGGCCAAGGACCTACTTCCATAACTATGTGCAGCAATAATATACCTCCCTATTCCCTTGTGATATCTGCTCCTTGGTCATTCCTCTGCTTTCCTCTTTGCCTTTCACAGCATTCTGTCTTCACTGCTGTCTTCCTTGATTCCTTAAGGTTGTCATATCCAGAGACAGAGTAGTGGGGATGAGTTCCCACTACCTATCAAATGCTCCCAACCTCAAATAACCTCTGTGAACCAAGTCCAACTCCTGGTCTCTACAGGTGGCTTAGCTACTAAACCTGGCAGAACCATTTCTACTGACAGGAGAAGGGATAAAGGCAGATTACTGGCACCTTAAAACCAGTTGCTCCAGGCAGATGGGATTCATCAGTCATAGCTGGCAACTCATCTAAAAGGAAGATTGTGATCTCAAACGTCTGCTGCCTTGCAGAAATGCTCACTCCTGAGGAAGGCTTCAGGTGAAAAAAGACAAAAGAAAATTCTAGAGCTGGAATACCTAAGGCAGTCCTACATTGAGTTCAATGCTGACTGGCAGCTGCTGGTGTCAAACTGTATTGATGTCTGCCATTCCTTTGGATACATCAGCTGTGTAGAGAGCTGAGCCTGATTCGTGGACAACAGCTTACTCTCCATATCGTACTGCCCCGGCTTGCATACTAGCTTACACATACAGCTAAGGTGCAACATCCATGGGCGACCCCGACCAACCGAGGGGCCTCAGGAACTGCCCACTTACTGTTATTAATCTTAACTACCATTACGCACTTTCTTTTCACCTCATTGAAGGTTAACTTTGCACAAACCCTATCCATCTTAACTGTCCCTCCCACCACTGGCTAAATGGATCTGGCCGCCAATAATAGCTGCCCTGCTTGCTGCAGAGTATCTCATACACTTGTGAATAGAACCTTGCAGTTCATGGCTTTATTGTGGATAATTGCATCAACGTCACGGTGCACATTGTCTGATGGACAATGGCCTCTTGCCTATTAGCATGGTGTTCCTGTCTAGCTCCTTCCCCTAGAAAAGTTGCTGGCCCGTGAACAACATTTAATCTTAACAACATTTGCACATTTTGTTTCTTAATTCCATATAACTTGCAAATAATGAAAATCTATCAACCCCAATTTTGAAGTTTTAATTTGGTTAGGCCACCAAAAATATTTGGACGGAACATCACTTTTCTGTACCCTTTGTCTGAAGAATCACTTCCAGTCTCACTGCTCAATGGACCAGACTGGATCTAATTTTTGTGTTATGCCTCTTTGTTCTGCACTCCTCTACCAATGAAGTAGTTTTGTTCTATCTACTCTATCAGATCCTGCATTCTCCAGCACCTCAAGATTTAAGAGACTTCTTATCTTGCAGATTTGGAGATTTCCCTCTCTTGTGCATACACTTTGGTACTGCTGTAAAGTATCCTTGATATATACGGCTCTCATTGTAACTGTGTGTGTATTTGTGCTGTGGTCCTATTAGATTGGAGAAAATTGTGATGCTTCTCAACAATACACCATAGTCATAGACATTCAGTTTTTGCACTAATGCTTTAAAGGCCCAATGTGTAAATACTAAACATGTTATCTTGTGAATAGTCCTCTACCTCTTTGGATGTATACAGTGGATGCTGCATCTCAATGCGCTCAGGAAGATATACAGTACAACAGTGATACAATTTTGGCTAAAAGCTTCACTGCCCTGCATACCACATTAGTACAGAACACAGACCAGTATGGGACAGGAACAAGCCCTTTGGCCCATGACATCTATGCTAAACATAATGCCAAATTAAACTAAAATCTCTTCATCCTGTACCTGATCCATATCTCTCTGTTCCCTGCATATTCATACGTCTGTCAAAAATCCTTCTACAAAGTTTGTAAATACTTCTCAATTCTTTACAGAAACGTTATTTAAATGTGAAAACATTGCTTTCAAATCAGTCAAATGTAACATAGATATAAAGGCACCAACTCAGGCAAAAATTGACTCATTTAGAAAGGGTGTTCTCATGAAAGACTGTAGTTTTACATCTAATATGACGTGAGGCAAGAAATGAATTTATAACAAAAATCCAAGCAAAACTTACATACCTTTCACCTTCTAATTTTAATAAAGATTGCACTATCCTTTTAGTTCCCTAATAATTTTATAAATAAACAAATAACTCGATCAACATTAACCCTTTAATTTCAACAGTTACACAATCCAACAGAAAACACTGAATGGCTTCTATCTGTTGGTTTAAGAGGGTGAGAGTTATATCAGTGAGTTAAGAAACAGAAATAAACTTTGAACATGAAATCTGAAGTAGTTATAGGGTTAGCCACATGAATGAACCTGTCAACACACACCCACTGGCCACTTTATTAGGTACAGCTAAACATCTGCTTGTTAATGAAAATATCTAATCAGCCGTTCATGTAGCAGCAACTCAAAGTATGCAGACATGGTCAAGAAGTTCAGTAGTTATTCAGATCAAACATCAGAATGGGGAAGAAGTGTGATCTAAGTGACTTTGTCTGTGGAATATTTGTAGGTGCCAGATGGGGTGGTTTGAGTATCTCAGGTAATTCTGATCTCCTGGGACTTTCACACACAACAGTCTCCACAGTTTATAGAGAATGGCGTGAGAAGTTAAAAAAACATCCAGTGAGTGGCATTTCTATGGGAAAAATGCTTTGTTAATGACAGAGTTCAGAGGAGAATGGCCAGTCTGGTTCAAGCTGACAGGAAGGTGGCAGTAACTCAAGTAATCACGCATCAGAACAGTGATGTTCAGAAGAACATCTCTGAATGCACATTTTGAACCTTGAAGTTGATGGGCTACAGCATCAGAATGCCATGAACGTTTCTCAGTGGCCACTGCATATGTCTTATGTCCAAGGAAAGCAGATGAAGGAGTGGGAGGACCCTGACATTTACTAAATGAAATGCAGCATTGTCAGGAGTGAGCATTTGAAGTAAATGAAGGAAAATGAGAGGCGAAGCTGAACCAGTAAAGCTCATCTTAAACTTATTAAACTAAATCAAAGGAGTCAGTTAAACAAAAGGACAGCAGTTCCTTTGGTCTCCCCATGAGCTTCTGAATCGTCCCTAGTGATATTTCTAATTATGATTTAAGATTAAACCATCTTGCCAAATGTCAAGTGAAACTCTGCATCATAAGTTATAGCTGCCCATAAAAAAGTCTTTCCAAAACAAAATGGCCCTGTTCACTTTCCTTTACTCCACACGTGCAATTTTCAGCTAATAAAATGTGTAAAAAATGCCACAAGGTAGTTTTTTTTAATCCCCAATGATTTACTCCTGCTGGATCTGAAACTGTCAACTCCTTAAGGGGGAATTTGTGTCCATCTGAGGAAAAGATTGCCTCCCACTCTCATCAACAGCTGACCTTTGCTCCTGCCAGATTCTTTACTGTGCCATGTGTTAACCCCGTTAGGTGCCTTTTGGAAGCAGTGATTCTTAAACCTGTGAAACATCTTCTGATTGTAGCATCACCATGAAGAGTGATCCTGTTTCCCACCTGCCAGGTTTGCTTTCCTAGCCAGCATATTCAATGACGTACTGAATCTAACTCCTCTCCATGCCAGCTTTTTGCAGCTGTTGCTGATAGAACAGAGAAATGGGGAGGACAGCACACTTTAATAGATGTTATGGAATATTTTTTTGTTGAATCCTGCCATGCAGCACCCTTTTCCTTCCCCACACCTAGAACCAGTAACTCAGACCATGTGATAAGACTTAGTAGAAAAATCTAGGTCAGCGGAACAGTCCAAATGAAGTTGCCAGCATTATTATCATAAAATAGAGCAGGAGCAGAACACCTCTGAAATATTTACATACTTTAAAGCTATGGCTTATTCAGCAGCACAGTGGTGATGCCAAGAGTGAAGATTTTCACATATCAATCAACCCAGGTTTGACCCTGGTGTCATCCATGTGGTGTTCTCCCTGTGGCCACATGGGTCTCCTGCTGGTGCTCCGATTTCCTCTCAAATCCCTAAGAAGAGTTGATTAGTTGGTTACTTGGCTACTTAAACTAACCCTAGCATAGGTGGAAAATAAGAAAATCGAGGACCCGTTAATGGGAAATGATAGAGAATAGGGTTCAGAGAAATAATCAGGGAAACAGAATTGATGGGATAGCCAGCAAAAACTCTGGGCAGGATGGCCTACTGCCATTGGTAAGGAAATTACCAGATGGTAAGACAACTATTTAATGTGCATCACTGCAAGACCACACAGTGGGATACGATCGTGCTCTGCTAATGGAAAGAAAAACCATATTGGCCCACTGAGGCTGTTCTCTCCAACTAATCCCCATCTTCTACATAATCTAGCAACATTTTCTAACATTCAATGAACATCTGCAAAATGAAAATGTATCTGCAAAACTTGTCTGAATTCCCCTATGTCACGTAAACTTAGCAATTTCAAATAATAATTCCCCCAAAAAAGCCCAGTCTACGTCCTTTATCATTCCAATGGAACAATTAAATTTCTCTGAATGAATACTTTTCTGGAATAAACTTGACATAAACAGCTCATTCATCAGTTTGTTAACTAGTACAGTGATCTGGAAGCTTTAATCTGAAGCATATATGATCCTAAGGGGCATAACAGGGTAGATGTCAAGATGTTTTGACCAATTGGAAAGTTTGCGTCCACAAGTTTTTATAGGCTAACACCATGCTTGGGCATTGGTGTTTCTATACCAGGATGTGAGGCAACCAGCCAAGATACTCTCCATTGTTTATATCTATAAAGATTTGTCAACGTTTTAGATGACATGCCACAACTGCACAAACTTTTAAGAAGGTACAGGTGCTGTCATGCTTTCTTTACAACTGAGTTTATATGCTGGTTCCAGGGCAGATCCCCTGTTATGATATCACCAAACAATTTAATGTTAATGATGACCCTCACCACCTCTGATCTCCTGATGAGGATTGGCTCATAGTCTTCTGGTTTCCTACGCCTGTAGTAAATAACCAGCACATTGGTTTTGCTGAAGTTAAGTGAGAGGTTGCTGTTGTGGCACCATTCAACCAGATTTTCAGTCTCCCTCCGTTATACCCATTCATCTCCACCTTTGGTTCAGCCAGCAACAGTGGTGTCATCAGCAAATTTAATATGGCGTTTGACTGTATTTAGCCAACCAGTCATAAGTGTAAAGTGAGTAGAACAGGGGGCTAAGCACACAGGCTTGTGGTGCACCTGCGCTGATGGAGATTGTGGAGGAGATGTTGATGCCGATCCAAACTGACTGGAATCTACAAGTGAGAAAGTTGAAGATTCAGTTACACAAGAAAGTATAATGGCCTAGGTCTTGGAAATTAGTAATTAGTTTTGAGGGGATGATAGTGTTAAATGTTGAACTGTAATCAATGAAGAGCATCCTAATTTTTACATCTTCATTGTCCAGGTGTTCTAGAGCTGAGTGACAAGCCAATGAAATGGTATCTGTTGACAACAGGCAAATTTAAACAGATCCAAGTCACTCCTCAGACAGGAATTGAGATGCTTTATGATCAACCTCTCAAAGCACTTCATCACAGTAGATGCATTGCTACTAGTTCGTAGTCATTGAGACAGCTTACCACATTCTTCTTGGGCATTGGTATTAAACGTGGAAGTATTTAAAGTAGGGGTAGACACTAGTCTAAAGGATTGGGGGAATGATGGCAAAAGGGACCTGGCACATGAAGTCAGGTGTAGAGCAGCCGTGATGATATTGAATGATGGATCAGGTGACCTATTCCTGCCTCTATTAAATATTGTGTTCTTGTGAACTTATCCTGTCGAAGCACAGTGTGTATGAGAAGCAACACTAAATACAATATTTTATCTGACGTCTTGGACGAAGGGAACTAAGCTTGTTTGCTTGGGATGGGATGAATACGGTTGTTCACGCTAATATATTATTTATATTTCCTACAGTGTCTTGGCCATAATCAAGAATCTTTGGAGGTTCATGTAACATAACCTATGAGTTTTTTTCCTATTTGGAGGATCTTACCAAAATAACCTGCACATGCCTGACATTAATCATAGCCTTATATATAAAATTTAATTTATCTACAGTAGTGTGCAAAAGTCTTAGACACATATATATATAAATAGGGTGTCTTAGATTTTTGCACAGTACTGTAGTAATTTTACGCATTGCGAGGTATTGTTGCTGCAATAAAAAAACAAACTTCATGACACATGTTGGTGATGATAAACCTGATTCTGATGTGGGTCTCTATTGTGGACTGAGAGTGGGAAGGGAGCAGGGAGAGAGGCTTCATGGATGGCAAAAGGGGAAGGAAGAGGGAGGGAGCGGGAAGCACCAGGGAGATATTCTGTAATGATCAATAAGCCATTTGTTTGGAATCAAATTACTGCCTGGTGTCTCATGGCTGGGTGTGTCTGCACCTGCACAACTGGTCCACCCCAGCACTCTTCCGCCACCTGTCCTATGGTGTTCCACCCTCGCCGTGCTCAACGTCCTTTGCTCCCACCAGATTTACAAACTCACTCTCCACTCCATGCTGACTAATATAGTACTGTGCAAAAGTCTAAGGCACCCTTGCAATATAGATGTGCCTAATACTTTTGCACAGTACTGTACATTAATATTGTTTTCTTAATAAAACTCCCTCACTCAAAGGTAAATTAAATTGCAAGTTTTTACCTTCCTGGTGTTTGAAATTAAGGGAAGGAATTGGAGAGCTGGGAGAGTGGGAACACATTTCACCCCCTCCATAACTGTAAATCAAATATTAAGCACTACAATATTTTTTGTATATTAAAGGTAATTCATAGTACCATTATCAAATAAAATTTGATACTCCATTTTTTAAGGACATATTGTGACAGATTTTCCATTACTCCAGAAACACTAGCAGCCCAGCTCTGGACCAATTCGGTTTTCTTCTGTGAAGTTTAGCACAGGACTGCCTCAGCAAAGTACAGACGGATGACTGCACTCAGAAAACAACTCCGACAGCTGTCGAGCATGTCTCCATTACTGATTATTGCCACCAGATTACTGTATTGGTGGCAAACGCTGAGTTATCACAAACTATTGAAAGAGCTAATTTATGGTTATTTTATTCCTGAAAAGCATCGCTATCAGAGAACTGGATGGCTCTATGACAGGATGAATGAGGTAAACCATGCTTGAGATTTATTATTGAAATTTGGCTCATTATTGTGAAATAGGGAAAATACAAAAAGTTACACAAGTAGAAAATTAGTTCCTTTGAATGTATGTAAACATCTTTGATGTTCACTAGCATACAATAACACTTGGTATTCATAAACTATTCCATGTTTTATTAAAATAATTAAAAATACCAAAATATTTTTCCTTAAATTCTAAGAATCACACACACACACACACACACACACACACACATCAATTGAAACAATATTTTAAAAATCTTCATACAATTGAGGAAATCAATCTAGACTTGGAATATACTTGCCTATCCAAAGTGATCCATGGATAAAATTATAGAGCTATGAAACTCTGTCAACTGTAAAAAGGATCTTTATGTTAATTTACAAATGAAGATAGAAATAAGTAAGAGAAATACCTGGGACTACAGAATATGTTACATATAATGACAATATCTCCTGCAGAAATCGAGGATGACGAAAGAGTTCCTCATCCAGTGGTGATAGTTCTGTGCATCTCTCAATGTCCTTTCTTCTACATATTTGGACAGGTACATGGGTAAAAAATTTTTTATAGGGACAGGGGCCAAATATAGGCAAACTGGATTAGCATAGATGGGCACTCTGTTCAACATGGATGAGTTGGGCTGAACAGCCAATTTTGATGCTGTATAGTCCTATCAACTTAATGTGCCATCTTTTACCCGAAGAGTGGCATCTCTCACAGAATCAGGCTCACTTGATATCAACTTGGAGCAGTATTGTAAATTCCTAGAATCAAGTTGATCCCAACACCAAGGTGAGAGTAAGCCTATCCAAGCTAAATCTGACACATGAGGGCAGTGTAGGTAAGGTTTGTAAATAGTATATTGCCCATGTAATGAAAATTAGAACCTGATCAATCATTCTAGGCTAATATAATACATCTTTGTTTAAAGATACAGTCCACCAGTAGATATCATCTGACGATAATCACACCCACATCTATATATTTTCCCACCAAATCCGTGAGTCTAATAATAGGCTATTGGACTGCACTCAACACTGGAATGCAGTCATTCCACTGAAGGCACCATCCAGATAGTAATGGGTCAGTTAGCATTTAAAAATAGTCATGTTTAAATTTTATCCTACTTCACACAACAATATCTCCTCCCCAATCAGCACTTATTTTTAGATAAAATGTGAAAAGCAATTTCTTTTCCCAAACCTTTCCCAAGAAATGCATAAGGTTTACTATGAAAATCACAAGTCAGTCATTAGCTTATATCATTTTCATGACTGTTTGAATATTAATACTGTTACACAGTAGCTGCCAATTATTCAATAAGCATTTAATGGGACCTCCACTAATAAATCATGTGGCTGTGAGGCAGAGCAAAAATAATGCTGTGCTAAGCATATCATCACAAATTACGAGGGAGACAGCAATGCTGGTATTATTGTGCACCAAGATGCTTATGAAGGATAGCCACTGTCACTTCGAACTGTGTCAAATCCCCTATCCAATGGAGAACTGCAAGCCAGCCAGCCCTCTCCACTCTGCCAATGATATCTTAGCATCAAGGGAGTTTACCAAGGTCAAAAAGCACAAGGCTGAAAATATATGAACAAGACTCCAATAAAAGCTGCATCAGACCAGCATGCAGCTAGCCAAATGAGGTCCAGGTGGAAAACCAATATCATGCTCAGAATCTTAAAATCAGTAACAGAGCATAATTATGACATCCAAATATACAGAAACATAATTCATTCTTAGCAAAAGAGAAGCAGGATTTAAAGGTTCTAAGCTGTAGAGTTGAAACAAGAAAATAGTTTCTACATCTGTTTCTAGACAGGCTTTAAATTATGGGCATGAAAACTAAATGTACTGTTTTTTGCGTATTTATTCTTATGTAACTGTAAGATGGAGATAGCTGTAACACGATGCTACATTTGTTCAAACCCTTTTTCTTCCCTCTTGCTAAGAAGGGCTGACAAACGATAACTTGAAGTAGCAAACATTTTTTACAGTACCTGAAAAATGCTGGCTTACTTCAATGGGAATTGTTAGATATTTTCTGAACATCAGTTTAAATGATATCTATTAATTTCCTCTAAACAGGATGAAAATAAGTTCAGTGCAGAACCATCATGGACTGCCTGTCTGTAAGGCATTACCAATGTGCTTTCTTTGTCACATGAAGAATGCTCTTATTAGAAAAAAAAAATGAGCTACAAAAAACCACAGAGGTTAAAAATTCAGAAAAGACACACTTCACAAAAAGTAAGCAAAAAAAAGTCATCATAACTTTCCACATTAAAACCATGAGAAACTGGCAACCTGCCTAAAGGCAAAGGGTTTTAAGAGCTCCGTCAGCATGCGGAGGAAATCCCGGAGTATTATATTGCTTAAAGGAATAGGATATTAAAAGTAGATTTAGTGGGAGCAAAAGGAACTCTATGGAGTTTAAGGTTATATAATATCTTGAAGTTTTAATGGTACATATTTGGGAAGAGATTATATTTTCTGAGGAATACTGTTCTGAAGTATTCAGCAACTCTTCCAATGCATGAAATCAGAAGTTCAATATCTCGGGAGCTTCTGAGATACTCCAGTAAAAGTTTCTGCATTTTCTAGACCACGTGACATGGCAGAATATTATGTTGTAGCTTAATCAAGTGTGGGACGATAAATGTAATAATATAGAAAAGAAATGCAATGTGTCAAACATTTGTTTTGAATAATACCTATTGTTGCAAATCATGTTTTAGTGTTGATGTCATAAATCTAAATCAAAAACTGCTGAATTGTGAAATTAGTGTAATGAATTCCAACATACAACAATATCAGATTGTTGTGTTCATCAAGTGAAATGACCTGAAAGTATCACTGACCCATAGTATGATGTAAAGGTCAACAGGAGGTTCTACAGAATGACTGTGTAGGTGACAACCTGGAACCAAGCATCAAGTGCAAGGCCAAACGTACAGAGACTAGGTGGGGGGTGGGGGAAGCACATGGGTTATATTTTAGTTTTCGATTACACTGCTTTGAGGTACGGATCTTCATAGCACCTCAGCAAAAAGAACAAGAAAGTACAGGAGCCTTATATACCATTCAGCTGACCTCCAGATGAAGAGACAGTGCTTATGAGTTGACGGAAGCACCATCTGTTCTATACTGCAGTTTCTATGCCGCCTGCCCGGATGTGGTTGTAACTATATAAGCCAAAGTTTTCATAAGGTAAAACTATAACAAAATAATAAAATTTAAAAACCATAATTAAGTGTGCAACAATGAATAATCAGAATGAAAATTAATTTGTGTTACATATAGAACACTGCAGGGTAAGTATTCTGGAAGGCAACATCCATCAGTAAAGGCCCTCAAAATTGAGGACATGCCATCTTCTCACTAATACCATCAGGGAGAAGGTACAAAAGCCCGATGACCCACTCTCAGTGTTTTAAGAACAGCATCAACCCCTCTGCCACCTGATTTCTGAATAGCCTATGAGCCCCAAGAACACTACTTCATTATTTGTCTTTTGCATTATTTACTTTTGTAATGAATGGTGATTTTTATGTTATGAACTGTACTGCTGCCACAGAACAAAAAGATACACAACATGCTCCGATGACAATAAACCTGATTCAGAATCAGGCTAATAATATTAAAAGCAAGAGGTAAAACAAAACAACTAATGGTCTTGAATGAATACTTCTCATCTGTGTTTACTGTGGAGAAAGACGTGGAAGTCTGTGATTGCTGTGGAGGGAGCAGTGACATCCCGAAACTTATCAAATAAATCCTTAGGTCCTGACTAGGTGTATCCTCAGATTTTTTGGGAAGTCGAGATAGATTGGGAGGCAGGTAGTGTTGAATATAAGAGTAAGGATGTAACGCTGAGGCTTTATAGGGCATTGCTTGGAGTACTGGGAGCAGCTTTGGGCCCCTTATGGATGTGCTGGCATTGGAGAGGGTCCAGAGAAGGTTAATGAGAATGATAGGGTGAACATATAAGAGCATTTGACGCCTTTGGGCCTGTACTCACTGGAGTTTATCAGAATGGGGGGGGGATCTCATTGAAATCTATCAAATATTAAAAGGTTTAGATCGAGTGGATGTGGAGAGGATGTTTCATATCGTGAGTGAGTCTAGAATCAGAGGGCACAGCCTCAGAATAGAGGGACATCCATTTAGAACAGATGAAGAGGAATTTCTTTAGCCAGAGGGTGGTGAATCTGGGAAGTTCATTGTCATGGACAGCTGTGATGGCCACATCACTGAGTACCCCTAAAGCAGAGGTTGATAGGTTCTTGATTAGTCAGGGCATCAAAGGTTATGAAGAGGAGGCGGGGAATGGGGTGGGGGGGAATTAATCAGCCACAGTGGAATGGTGGAGCAGACTCAATGAGCTGAATGGCCTAATTCTACATCTATGTGTTATCGTCTTACGGCCTTATCAGGGAACAGGACAATGCTTAATCCAATCCAACCAGAACCAGCAACACTCACTCTTACATTTTTCTTAATGCTTCTACTGTTACCACTTCATTTAGTAAACATGTAGATATTCCCTGTTCATCTCCTTTCCTCTCCACTCTTTAATTGATATTTGCTCCTGCTCTAATAATCCATTGCCTTTTGCTGGTCTCTACAGGGTAGCTGTTCACTCGTTTGGAATATACTGCATTCGCACTGTGCTTTTGTACTCCTACATTCAAATCCAGCAAAATTCCCACAATCCAGCATCTGGTTGTTTGAAAATTCTGATAGTCCTCATCTAACTCACTCCAAAGGGCAAGCTGGGATTCCACGTTGGAAGAGCTGAGTCTGGAGTGTGGCTGAAGTCATGGTTTGTATCTGAAGTGTAAAAAAGAAATCAAATGGTGCATTTGGGTATTAATAGGAATAACATTAAAGTCTAGGAAATCTGCTAGTCCAACAATAGCCACTTGCAACTGAGCACTCAAAAGTTGGGTTATAGGAGTTTTACTGTCTCTGGTTTCTTCAGAAACCGTGATAGCTCTCCAAGTAAATATCACAATAATATCTTTTGCTTCAGATTTTTTTGATGTGCACATTTATGTTCTGTTGCAAATGCCTTCATTTTTTTTTTGTTTCCTCATTCAAGGCATTCATATCAATGTGATTTGAACTTGTTAAACTCTCTAATATCCTTTTTACCATCTTTTCCTGTGTCTCTTTACTCCACTTTTATTTGATTGCAGTGGACTGAAGTGGATGCTGATAAAAGTAGTTCATTTCATGTTGTCACACATGGTTTCGTAAAGCTTCTATCCACTCAAATTTCTGTACTAAGCATAAATCTCTATTTGTAGAGAGGTAGCACTCTTTCATGAGTCACTAGTGCCCTTATTGAAGCTACATGACAACATAAACTTTTCATGGAGATTGCAAACATAATGCATTTGTCCAAAATCATCAGGACCATGTCTATTATTAGGTCCAAGAGAAACAAACAATCTGCTGGAGAAGCTCAGCATCTGAGGGGAGAAGGAATTGTCAACATTTCAACCATCTTGATGCAGGATTTCTCCAGCAGATTGTTAGTTGATCTGGATTCCAGCATTTGCATTCTCTTGTGTCTCTACCACATGGTCCTCTTTATAGTTACGAACAAGTTATATTCTGTTCTTTAAAGGTCTTCCTTACTTTTGACATTCTTTGTTGACCAAATCATGTGTTTTTATAGATTTGCTTCCATGACCTCTTTACCACTAACTTCAGAATTTTTATCTTCACAGATTCTGCCAATTATAATTTCCTTGTTTATAAATGTGATTATCACTACTTGGTTTGGATAAAAAATGTAATTGGTTCACCTTTGGATGCATTCTTAAACTTGTTCAAATCTATGCATTCCATCAGTTTTCCTGGTATTTCAGTACCATGGCAAGTTTAGATAAAGCAAGCTTCTTTTTGTTCCTGTGCCTGGCAGTCAGCCTTGTTACAGCCATGCTCTATTGTTACGCACTCCTGTGGCCATCTGCCAAACATGCCAACGGCACAACAGGTCACAGCAGAAAGAGCTTTGAACAGGTGACATCCTTGCATTTGGAACGTGGGAGAGCGGGGGCAGCCCAAACTGAGTCCAGGTTATGGTTCTGTTTAATGTTTAAAATTAAGTAATAAAAGAGTAACATCCAACAGTCCAGAAAATTGGCTAGCCTGGCAGTACACAAGTCCAGAGAATTCTGGATTATCTCCACTCTGGATCCTTTACCTGTATACAGGAACAACCCTCTCCAGCATGAGGATAACTTCAGAATGCAGTATGTCAAGAAGGTGGCATCCATCATTAAAAAAACCCTCAACACCTAGCTCATGACTTCTTTGTACTACCACCACTGGGGAGGAAGTTGACCAGAATACAACGTTTCCGGAACAGCTTCTACACCTCCACCATCAGAAATCTGAACAGTGTACACTACCTCACTATTTTTCCCCTCTCCTTTTCCCTACTTACTTATTGTATGTGCAAATGTTTTAGGCACATAAATATAGCTAGGGTGCCTGAGACGTTTGCACAGGACTATATTTATCAACATGGAGCAGAGACCGGTTGGTAAATCCGTTGGGATCAAAGGATAATGGGACTGAGGAGAGTGGAGTGCTGTGGGAGGGGTGTAGTTAGGAGTGGCAATGAAGGAGTGCCGGGCGGGGAGGACGGTTGGTGGGGATGCAGACACACCCAGTCCTGAGACACCAGGCAAGGTCATTTGATTCCAAACAATTGGTTTATTGATCATTGCAGAATGTCTCTCTGGTGCTTCCTTCTCCCTCCCCTCTCCTGTCTCCATTTCCCAGCCATGATTCCCCTCTCCCTGCTGCACCCCACTCACAATCCACAGTAGAGACATATCAGAATCAGGTTTAACATCATTCACATATGTTGTGATATTTTGAGCTTTTTTGGGGGGACAGCAGTACATTGGAATACATAAAATTACTACAGTATTGTGTAAAAGTCTTACTCTAGATATATATATATACACACACACACATACATATACACACACACTGTACCTACAACTTTTGTACAGTACTGTGTGTGTGTGTGTGTGTGTATATATATATATTTTAATATATATGTATAAATTATAATTTATATATTTTTTATTATGTATTGAACTGTACTGCTGTGGTGCTGCTGCAAAACAACAAATTTCATGACATACAGTATATTAATGATAATAAACAAAATGTGATTCAGATCATAAATGTAACATATTGCTGATTGCTATTGTACAATTTTATACCAGGCCATGGAATCGAGTACTGTAAATGTCAGGATGAGCTCTGTATAAAATGTGTAAAGAGCACATCCACTTTATCTCTAATATCTAGTATCTAATTTAATGTCATGAGCTTGGAAACCAGGAGTATAAATACCATGAAAATTAGCTTTTTGCAGCAGCAACATGGTACATTATGACAAACCCGTTGACACAAACTTAAATTTATATAAAATATGCATAGTTTACATGATCAAATAATTAAAAATTGAACATAATGACATCAGTGCAAGTTGAGGGAAATATAGTTTATGGTAGAATTGTGGTCTTACAGGTCAGTTCAAGAACCTGGTGGCAGTGGGGAAGAAACTGTTGTTAAACTTGGGGTCTTCAGGCTCCTGTACCTCCTGCCCGATGGCAGCAGTGAGAAAAGGGCACGTTCTGGATGGTGGGATCTTTCCTGAGGCATCACCTCAACTGTTTCCTTAATCTTAACGCTTTGCCATTTGGCCAGTCTGAAAGTTAATCAGCGTGATTTTATTTATGTCAAAATATTTCTTAGTTTGATTATTAATCTTGTCAGTGATTTTGGCAGCAATTTCTTCTGTTTGGCTGAGCCATTTGCTAACCACTGTGTCCATTATACCGTATTTCTTAAAATGCAGGAGGAAGCTACTGGGCCCATCAAGCCCTCAGAGCATTTCCATCAGCTCACCATCAGGATGGAACAGCACCAGCAACATTACACCGTCAGGTGTGGAACCAACAGCATCTCGCCAGCTGCACCAGCAGGGACATCACCAGCTACATTATGCCAGCAGAAGCAACCTCAAAATCAGCAGGAAGTAAACCAGCAGCACCAGCAGGAACCGAGCGAAATGGACCCGGACCATCCGCAGCCAGCTGGTAAAGTGAGCTGTGCTGAGGGTTAGGAAGCGCAGTGTCTGCCGGTGATTCCAACAGTTCAAGTGTTTCCTCGCAGTGGCCCACAACACTTAGTTGTCAATAGACAGCATCATCACTACAAAACGGGAACACAACTGCCTTCTGAAGATATCTTACAGTACTTGACTTCAAAGTCAGTCCTACTGGATGGATAAAGATCTTGTCAGGTAAGAGGGGTTCACCACTGATGCCTGCCAGTCAAAGGTGTAGTGACTTATTCACATGAGATGTAAATCTTTTCAGCTGCTCTTCACCTCTGCAACTCTCCATACTGTGGCGAACTACATATACCTGTCTGGACACGCCCCCTGCTGACTGCTCCTGTGGCCCCTCCCACAGACCCCGGTATAAAGGCGATTGAGGCCTGAGCCCGGCCTCATTCTCCAGGATGTAGCATGGTGGTCAACTACTGCTTGTTCTTTCTTCCAGTCAATAAAAGCCGATATATCGCCTTCACGTCTCAGAGAGAGTTATTTATGGTGCATCACATACTCATTGTTGCAGTCCAGAGAAGTCAATAATATGATGCAATTCACAAAAATATAATGACCTTAATGCAGCATTGGCTTATCACAAGCGATATTTATCACTGAAGACGCAAGAGAATGCAAACGATGGAATCTAGAGCAACAACCTGCTGGAGGATATCTGCTAATAGCTGCCTGTCATCTTACACCCCACCTCACCCCACTAATCCCCACGGGTCCTGTCTCACCACTCCCTTCCCCCTCTTTTTTCTGGCCTGCACCCCTCCACTCTGAGTCCTCAGGCTGGCTGCATCTTGACCTAAAGCATCAACAATTCCTTCCCTCCCACGGGGTGACGGGACTGAATTGCAATTGAAAGAGGGGCATTGTATGGGGTAACGACTAAGACTGCTGGTGCATTGGGAAATGGGAATTACAGTGTTTTTATTGATGGCATGGTGGAACAGTAAGTAGAGCTACTGACTCATGGTTCCAGTAATCCAGGTTCAATCCTGACCTCCAGTGCTGTGTGCAGTTTGCTTATTCCCCCGTGTTCTCCCACACCCAAGAGACCTGCTGATTGTTAGATTAATTGGTTACTGGAAATTGCCTCCAGTGTGTATGTGAGTACCAGGATCTCAGGGGAACTCCAGATTCCAGCGTCTGCAGGAGCATGTGTTTCTCAGGGGATCTGATGGGAATGTAGATAGAATAAAGTTTGAATTAGAGTAGGATGAGTGTAATTGGGTGATAGATGGTCAACACGTTGCTGTATAATAAAACCTTGCATTCACAAAGAGTTTTTCCAAAAATTCATGATATTCCAGAAAGCATTTAAGTACTTTTGCGGTGTCATTCCTGTTCCAAAATAAGCTGCAAATTTGGACTGCAGGCATTACCATAATAAAATCCCCATGGGCATTTTCAACAGAAAAGAGAATATTTGGAGAACTTGTAAGAGAGCAACCTGATAAAAGTGCTGCAAGGAGTGTCAGCCTAGATATTTTGTGGTTGAATGTATGGAATAATAATGTAACATTGACAGGGAGCGCAAGGTGTTTTATAATACCACACGAAGTGATTTATTATAATTACCACAAGGATGTAGAGAGTCAAAATTAAAGCCAAGTTTATTGTCATATGTTCAAGTACACGTACACACAGGTCCAATGAATGGCCTGCCACAGCATTGCAGGCACATAACATGAGAGGGATAATATTCACAAGAAACCACATGTTAAACATAAATCGTACACAGCTTTCAAGAAAAAGCACGATTAGAACAAAAGAATGAAAATCCATTTCAGTGCAAAGTGAATAAAGTAATCATAATGTTGCTAACAGTAGTGATTCGGGTGTGTAGATTAGTTTGAGTACTGAATAGTTAAAAGAAAGTAACGGTGGTATATAACAAAACCTATGGATCTCCTGTCCGATGGTAGCTGAGAGAAGATGGCATGGGACAGATGGTGGGGAATCTTTGATAATGCATGATGAAGGTCATTTTGTAAGAGTATTTATCAGTCTCTGCATTGATTTATATTACTACTACTTTGTTTGTATACTATTGAATACCTGAATAATTATACCTGAATAAATTTTAAAAATAACTAGCAAAAGAGCTAGCTAAAAAAAGTATAAGGCCAATGGACAAGTAACCAAAACAAATGTCTTTGTTTCTGCCACGTGTTGAAAGAAAATGGATGTTAGCATTTTGGGAGGCTATTCTTCTGGTTTTCTGAATGAACTCTTTCTAGGATTAAAGTAATCAAAAGACAATATTATTAAGACATCACTGATGATCTGCTAAATCTGGGGTCATTTCCAATTAAGAGGTTATTTGTAGGATGATCTTTGATAAAGTAGATGAACCAACACAGCAACACACACAAAATGCTGGTGGAACACAGCAGGCCAGGCAGCATCTATAGGAGAAGCACTGTCGACGTTTCGGGCCAAGACCCTTCGTCAGGACTAACCGAAAGGAAAGATAGTAAGCGATTTGAAAGTAGTGGGTGGAGGGGGAATGCGAAATGATAGGAGAAGACCGGAGGGGGTGGGATGAAGCTAAGAGCTGGAAAGGTGATTGGTGAAAGTGATACAGAGCTGGAGAAGGGAAAGGATCATGGGATGGGAGGCCTCAGGAGAAAGAAAGGAGGAGGGAGGAAGCACCAGAGGGAGATGGAGAACAGGCAAACGACTAAATATGTCAGGGATGGGGTAAGAAGGGGAGGAGGGGCATTAACGGAAGTTAGAGAAGTCAATGTTCATGCCATCAGGGCCCCAGACAGTCCTTCCAGGTGAGGCGACACTTCACCTGTGAGTTGGCTGGTGTGGTATACTGCGTCCGGTGCTCCAGGTGTGGCCTTTTATATATTGGTGAGACCCGACGCAGACTGGGAGACCATTTCACTGAACACCTACGCTCGGTCCGCCAAAAAAAGCAGGATCTCCCAGTGGCCACATTTTTTAATTCCACGTCCCATTCCCATTCTGATATGTCTATCCATGGCCTCCTCTATTATCAAAATAAATCCAAACTCAGGTTGGAGGAACAACACCTTATATACCAGCTGGGTAGCTTCCAACCTGATGGCATGAACATTGACTTCTCTAACTTCTGTTAATGCCCCTCCTCCCCTTCTTACCCCATCCCTGACATATTTAGTTGTTTGCCTGTTCTCCATCTCCCTCTGGTGCTTCCCCCCCCCCCCTTTCTCCCGAGGCCTCCCGTCCCCTGATCCTTTCCCTTCTCCAGCTCTGTATCACTTTCGCCAATCACCTTTCCAGCTCTTAGCTTCATCCCACCCCCTCTGGTCTTCTCCTATCATTTCGCATTTCCCCCTCTCCCCACTACTTTCAAATCTCTTAGTATTTCTCCTTTCAGTTAGTCCTGATGAAGGGTCTCGGCCCGAAACATCGACCGTGCTTCTCCTATAGATGCTGCCTGGCCTGCTGTGTTCCACCAGCATTTTGTGTGTGTTGTTTGAATTTCCAGCATCTGCAGATTTCCTCATGTTTGCTCTTTAGAACCAACACAGGTTTATAAGTAGAGTTGGCTGTGCGTAAACTGAAATAATGAGAATGTAGTATTTGATTGAACTTAATGTAAGGGGTTTCAAATGGCCTGAATCATGGAAAAGCCATAGGGATAACATCAAAGACATTTACTTACTTGGGACAAAAGCAATAAGGTAATGCTACCTATAGTTTCAGGCTAGAGCCAATGAAAAGTGGTCACAGAAAAGCATGATAAATCAGAACTAATGGAATCAAACTATAACGGTAAAGAACTGATAAGGAAAAATAATGAAGAATTTCAAAGGTAAAACAATGAAAACAAGCTAGACTAGACACTATCACAAAGTAGACCCTGAGAAATGATAAAATAATTGGCCAGTGGGAGATACCCCATTTTGATGTAAGTTTGGAGAAGAAGTTTGAGTGAGTAGTAGTACTAAAAAACAATAGCATTCAGGAATTGCTGGCTTACTATCAACATAGTAACTTTGCTGGATATTTGAATTGATTCAACAGAGTTGTGAGTATTTTGAATTAGTTGTGATCTGTGTAATCTTTTACCTAACCTAAACTAGGTGCCCAGAGTAAGGGTGAACATGTATGGTGACTCTGGGTGGGCTCAAAATAAAAGAGGGTTTAGGAACTTGTTTGGTCTGTATCAGTTGGGAGGTTAGGTTATTAAGATGGAAGATTATCTATACAGTTACCCATGCTAGGAAAAGGTAGTAAAAACAGTAAAAGAATTGGAGAGGGAGAGAAGAGAAAATGAAATACTTTTTTCAAAGAAGAGGCAGGTACATTTGATGCACATCAGTGCTCAGCGTGAAATCACAATGACAAAGGAAAAATGTGAAGTGGAGCATGGACAAGCAAACATGGAAGTATATGTCAGTGTCATGATTTACAGCCTAATATGAATGTAGTGTGGATGACAGTACTAGACAAGATGAGAAACAGATCTATCATACCAAAACAGATGGAGAAACTTCAGGGTCACCTCTCAGCTCAGGAAGGAGTGATGTATGTATTTGGAATGAGGGCTAGTAATGACGATGATATAAATTGAACTGATTTGGCATATAACATGACACATGGCAACAATGAGAACTATTAGGTTACAGCCTGCATTCCCCCGTAAGCATACAGCCATCAGCCAATTCCACCCAGTGGCATATATGAAGATGGAGAAAGTCTAGGAGACACACGAACCTGGGAGCGCGGCTGTGGCATAGTGCTCTGCTATTTGATGTGGCCTAATTGAGTGTTATGGATGCAAATATACCAAAGTGTGGGCTCGGGGCAATACTAGAAGACATCACAGCATATTCAGCAGCACTGAGTCTAGATGAAGGGAAGGAGTGAAAGTTAACTCTTCTATGTCGAACATTACTGCTGCATTCCACCCTGTCAGAGAAGCTGGTGCGATAATAAAAGCTGCAGGGATTAATGGGGGGTGACCCAGTCGAGGTACTGTATTCGTGCAGACAGCATTCCTCAGCATTTGTCACAAGATTGTGGCTGATTTTCATGAGTATTTATGGTCCTATGCTGGATATATGAAATTTGAATAAAAAACCTATTGGCTTAGGGCCCCTGTGACTCATAGTTCTGAGGGGACTAAGAAAGCATGTAATAAGTTTTATCCCACAGATCCAACAGACAGTGATGCATGGGTCCTTATAAGAATGATACAATTATAAGAGAAGGAGAGGCAAAGTGAAGAAAAATAAAAGCAAGGATCCTTTAGGAGAACAAGTTGTGCAATAGCAAAGTGAGGGACCATGGGCTATGTATCAAGATATGCCACTGTCATAATTGGCAACACAACCCCTTAAGTGAGGCACTGGGGGAGGTGGTCAGAATGCCTCAATTTCCACTCTAATGCATACATGGAAATGCATTAATTGTGGACATAAAGGTCACTTTGCAAGAGACTGACCACAACCCAGAGAGGCTCAGAACAGTCAGCATTTAGCAGCTTCATTGCCCCAGGAAGGTCCACCACATTCCCCACAATGTTCAGCATGTATCTGGAGGTAGCCAAAGTTACCCACAGGGGCTCCCAGTTTGCAATGACGGTGTCAGGCCTCAGTTATATGGGTGTGCACCACAAGGTGGGATGTTATGGATAGAAACCTTGTAGAAAGTCAGGTAGTTCATCACCATGAATATTAACCGAGTTTATCTCTCCACCCGTGCCCCACACTTTATGTTCTTATTTCAAATCTCTCTCAACATTTGCAGTATTATGCTTTTGTATAAAAATATTACTTTGATTGTAGATAGATTTCTGATGCTAATTAGATTTGTTCTTTATAATTATCCTAATTAGATTGTTTATAATTATACTAATTAAAGCACAGATTTGTTTATAATTATACTAATTGCAGTGCAAATTGCTCTATTATAACTATAGACAGAGTACTGATTGTTTTCTAATAATAGAGTTGAAATTGCCTCTTAAGGTCACATAGAATGTAAATTGTTCAGTATTGGAATAGTAGAGTAAATGACAATTGAGGTCAAATTGTTCATAAATAAGACAGAAAGTAGATCGTTCTGCATTGAAGTGAAGACACAACACTCTATAAAAGCAAACTGTGCGTGGACTGTTCTTCAATATCAATGAACTGCAAAATTCCCTCTAATAATAGTAAATAGGATTAAGACTGAGTTATGATAACAGGAAGATTGTCATTGATTATAATAATGGAGCATACTGAATATTCTAGCATAAAGCACACTGAAGGAAAACTGGATAGCTCAAGAACACAGATGCATTGATTGCACTGTTGGCTTAATGCAATACAAATCAATCTGTGCTCCCTGTTCTGCATAATATTAATAATGATATATTTTAACTGTTGTTTTCAATACTTCAAATAGCATCACTTTATGACGAGTCAGCACTAACCACAGAATGGGAGGGAGGCCAATGAGCTTGTTGAGTCTGTACTACCTTGAAGGGCCAAATAGCCTTCTTTGTGCTGCAACCATTCTGTGGTTAATATCGAGCAATCATCAAGCTGTGGCTTTTAGAATTCCCGACAATTTTAGATTTGCTTCTCTAAAGGATAGCCACAACAAAGAGCTGAATGGTGCTATGCTGAGCCCATGCCTTTACATATCTCCTCAAACATAAGCAGTGTTTTTCACCTTGGATTCCCTTCCTCCCTTGCTGCAGGTTCAATTCTTTATCCTCAACATAAAGTTCCTGAGTTCCAAGTTTTGCTCAGGACTGTGAGGTCTGGGAGATCACTGTGCAATGCGGTAACCCTGGATCACAAACTTTGCTGAAAAATTAGCTCACATTTCAAATAATTATAAGCATTAATTAATCAATCTAAAGCTATCGGACATAATCCAAAAGTGTTATAAAGTTCCGGATGAAATGGGCACCAGAAAAATAGGTCAGAACAGAGCTATAATTCAAAACTCAAGCTAAATATAAGCACACAGCATGATACAGCTGCCTGGAGACACCAATGTACTGGAAGAGAGATTAGGGAGCCAAAATGCCGGCGTATCTCTTAGTCACTATCTGAGTAAAATGTTAAAGGTGAATGAATTGAATTATCTCAGGGAGCTTAAACATTGCGCTTGGCTTAAAATGCTTGAGGAAAAGGAGGGTAGGACGTGTTGGGTTTTCCAAACATATCTCAAATTGTTTGCTATTTTATTCAGACATCAGCTGCCTCTTCGTAGTTAGCCAAAGAGGTGTGGTCCAGCAGATTTCTGACAGATTACTTCAAGCAACATACGGTAGTTTATAGTAAGAGGTTCAATATTTCCATGATTCCAGGCCACTTTAAATCTTCTGTTTTATTTTAGAAAAGAACCATTGCAAGCTATTATTTAAATGTATATCTGTGCATAGCTTTCTACTTAGATAAACAATTTTCTATGTCTTTGCAATGTTACCCCTTTGCAAAAAGGGGAATAAGATATCGAGAGATTTAAGTAGGAGAATGGTGCACATTTTCAGTGAAATATTTCAAAGGGGCTTTATGGGAAAGTAGCTTTCTCATTAGTTCTTGTTAAATAATGTCTTCTCTAACCACTGTAGGCAGATAAATGAGTACAATTACTCTTCTCAAATGCCACAGTTACTTGAGTATGTAAACCTGCATATTCCACAGGAAGAATCAGTTCTGGCCTCAAGCACCTATTGACTAATGCTATGTATATGAAAGCAATATCAAACTAAGGATGAGTAAAACAACTTGTTATGACTAAAGGCTCAAAAAGGTCTGTGTTTATATTCAAAAGCTCTATTCAGAAATAAGTTTTTGTTCCTCTTTTATGTTGAAAGATACTTGGAATTTTGTTGCAAAAGCCACAAACTCATGATGTCCCAGATCACATTGTTGACAGTGAAGTTCTTTTGAAATGCTATCGTATTTGTAAAGTAGAAACAAATAATATGGTTGTGATCTCATTGCTGTTTGTGGAAGTTTGATAAGTTGTAATTGGTTTATTATTGTCATATGTGCTAAGGTGTAGTGAAAAGCTTTGTTTTGCATGCCATCCTTACAGATCATTTCATCACAGGAAAAGCAAAAATAGAATGCAGAATGAACTGTTGCAGTTACAGAGAAAACGCAGTGCAGACAGACAATAAAATGAGGGAGATCGAGAGATCAAGAGTCCATTTATTGTACAATAGACGTATTACAGCGGGAGAGAATCTGTCCATGAATTTGGTGGAACGTGCTTTCAGAATTTTGTATCTGCTGCACAATAAGATTGAGTGGTGGGGTGGATAAATATCTCTACCAAAGGTGTTCCTTCCATCTGTTAGACTGTAGGTCACCCTTGGGCAAGATGTAGCACCTGCTTAGCACCCCCTCCCCTGATCAGGGTCACGTGAAGCCATGGGAACAGGTGGTGGATATTTTTACAACCAGCTGGTGCATTATCACAAACCCCAGTCATGCAACCACTGACAGCAGGCAGACAATCTCTGAAGAGTGTTGATAATGGCTGGGTTGACCTGTCTTGGAAAGACACTGCCCAGAAGAAAGCAATGGCAAACCACTTCAGTAGAAAAAAATTGCTAAGAGTAATCAAGGTCATGGACCATGATCACCCACATCACATGACTTGGCACATAATGATGATGATGATGCCTCATTAGAGGAGGGAGAAGAGGGAATGACTGGGGTGAGCGTGGTGTTTGATTATGTTGACTACTTTGCCAAGGAAGCAAGAAGTGTGGCAGAGTCCATGGAGTGGAGGCTGGTCTTCAGGTTATGATAACCTGTGTCTGCATTTCTCTGCAGTTATTTGTGGTCATGTGCAGAGCAGTTGCAATACCAAGCTGTAATGCACCCAGATAGGATGCTGTCTGTGGTGCATCTATAACAATTAGTGGTGTGCAATGGGAACATAGCAAATTTCTTTTGCCTGGCAAGTTCCAATAAATAAGTGAGATCACAACCTTATTATTTGCTTCAGTGATAGAGACAAATATTGGACAGGGCACTGTGGATGCTTCACTCTGCCTTCCTTTGAAACAAACTCCTGGACTCCAAGGCAGCAGATCAGCATATGAGTTTAACAGCTTGTCTCCTAGAGTACTTGATTAATGCTACCAGTCTGGGTTTTTGTGTTAAAATCACCAGAGTGAGATTTGAAAGTTCAACGTTCTGACATGAAGCAAGGCCAGCACTTTAAAACAGTAATCATTTTCTATCAAGTATTTTTCTCCTTTCAGGGACAAAGAGAAATAAACTGGAAAAGTTAGCAGAGGAACAAGAGATGGTTTACAAGCTAGATCCTGGAAATAGTTGAGGAGCATTTGATGACTCTGGAACTGTACTTGATAGAGTTTAAGAGGATGAGGGCACATCTCATTGAAACATGCCTAAGACTGTAAGGCCTGCATTGAGTAACTGTGGAGAGGATGCTTGCATTAGGAGGAGAGTTTAGAATTTCATTGTTGAGGAGAGCTGCAGCGGCCAAGTTATTGGATGTATTTAAAGCAAAGATTGATATGTTCTTGATTTGCAAGGGAGTTATGGTTAAGGGGAGAAAGCAGGAGAACTGTGTTGAGAAAAAAGAAATCAGCCATGATTGAATGGCTACAAGGACTTGATTGGCTGGGGACTTATTCTGTCCCCAGGTATGAAGGTTATAGTATCACTACATTTGGATATGGCCCAAGTGCAGAGTGAGAAACGCTGAAAGGGGTCGTTAGTTCACAGAACTTATTGCAAACAGAGTTAGAGGGGAAAGAAAACAATAAATTCTAGGCCAAACAGGCCTGTTACCAAAAATTCTAAAATGGAAAACGAAGCCAATACTGCAGCTGAAAGGAATAACTAAATATAAAACTAATACTGCTAGTCTTCAGAATCAGTTGACTCGAAAGTCCAATTTCTCAGGCAAAGCCGAATGCGAGCAGACAGCGAAGCATTACTGTGCTTTGCTCAAGTCTCCATAAGCACTACAATAAAAAAGAGTTAAATACAATCACAATAAAATAATAATTGGCTAACATGTGCATATTCATGAGCGCAATTGCCGAATCTGCTGAGCTGCCAAATCTGTGGTTGTGACAGGGACCCCCTCCCTAAGTGTAGCCCCTGAGGCATCACAGACCTGTATTGCTGGAAGACCCAGATGAGCAACTTGGCCAAAATATCCTTCGCTAGGATCCAAGTACTTTCTTCTGGACCACATCCTTCCCAGTCCACAAGGTACTGGACCTTACCACGTACCCGGCGAGATGCCAAGAGCATAGCATAGACAAGGGAATCATCTACCAGGCAGGGAGGAGGGGGAGGTGGGGTGACTGGGGCCAGGGGAGAGGTAGTAACTGGCTTGAGCTGGGAAACATGGAATACGGGGCGGATCTTCAGTGATGCTGGTAGATGCATTCTATACAACACCTTGTTGACAGCCTTTTCCACTACAAATGGTCGCACGTAGCATGGTGCCAATTTGTGGCTCTCGACTTTCAGGGAAGAACCCTTGATGCCAACCAGACCTCCTCCCCTGGCTTGAATGGCCTCACCTGTCGATGAGCTGATCTGACTGCCAGGCATGTTGTTCCTGAGCGTGCAGCAGAGAAGCCCTGGCTTGTCCCCAGGTGCGCTTGAAGCGCTGAATCAGCTGTTCAACACCAGGAACTCCTACGTCGATCTCCTGATCAGAGAAGAGCAGGACTGGAATCCCTTCTGGCTTTCAAAGGGAGAAATACCCATGGAGGATGACTGGGGCTATTGTGGGCGATCTCTGCCCAAACCAATTGGGCGGTCCAGGACGTGGGTTGGAAGATGCAAGGCAGCGCAGGGTGTCTCCAACTCCTGGTTCATTCTCTCAGTCCGGCCATTGGATTGGGGTTGGAAACCAGACAAGAGGCTGACCATGTCTCCTACAGGAGAGCAGAAAGCCTTCCAAAGTCAAGAAGTGAACTGTGATCTACAATCAGACATTTGAGGAAAGCCATGGAGTCTGACACATATTAAACCATGAGTGTGGCAGTCTCAGGAGCTGATGGGAGCTTGGGGAGGGCAATGAAGTGGGCAGCTTTGGAAAATCAGTCCACAACAATCAACATGGTTGTGTTTCCATTAGACGGGGACGGCCCAGTGAGGAAATCTACTGAGAGGTGGGTCTAGAGGCGGTGGGGTTCAGGCAGTGGACATAGCAGACCTGCAAGATACTGGCATGATATCTTGTGCCAAGTGTTGGTGGGACAGGCAAATACAAAGTTGTGGATATATCAGGACATAGATGGCCACCAAAATTGTCTCGTAATAAACTTGCAGTCCCTTAAATTCCCGGATGTCCAGCCAGATGGGAGGAGTGACCCCATTCCAGCACTTTGGAACACATTGCAGCCGGGACAAACAGCCGGTTGGGAGTTCCCTCACCCAGGCCTGGGTCCGACTGTTGGACAGCCCCCACCTCTGCCTCTGTTCCCCAGATCACCGGAGCAACAATGCATGAGTGAGGAAGAATGGGCTCTGGATCGACATTGTCCTCAGATCCGTCGAACTGCCGGGAGAGAGCATCGGACGTTGTATTCTTGCTGCCGGAACGATAGGTGAGGATGACCTGATTAATCGGGCTATTTGAGCAGATGACCGAGGAACTGAGAGGCACAGGGACAGAATGCTTCAAGCTTCCTACACACCATCTGATCACCACCTTTCCTTGCCCTCTCCCCCTCCCTCATCAGCAAGCGCTCTGAGCCTATGCAAGTAGGACGCAGGCCTGTCTCAGGAAGAATGAGAACGGCACAGGAGAACAGGTTCCTGCCTCTGTTGTGATGATCTAGGACCCTTCCGAGCAGTTTGCCCCAAGCCTCCAGTAAAAAGGGATGCCCGTCAACAGGGAGGGGAGTCCCCACTGGCCGGTTTCCTCTTCAGTCAGCTTCCCCTAGTTGCGTAATGCTCGCAGCTTCCTTGTCATGGGCGTCTCAGAACCAAGAACCTAAGGAGTTTATCGACTTTGATGAAGCTGGACATCCCTCTAGCTCAAAGATGGGGAGTTCCAAATCCGGAATTAAAGGAGAACAATAAACGCTAGGCCAATCAAGGCCATTAACTAAAACTCTCAAATGGAAAACAAAGCCAACACCGTGGCTGGAAGGAATAACTAAATATAAAATGCATACTACTAGTCTTCAGAGTCAGTTGACTCAACCGTCCAATATCTCAGGCAAGGCCAACGGAACGTTGCTGTGCTTTGGTCAAGTCCAGACAAGCACTATGATGCAAAGAATGGAGATAAATACCATTGCAATGGAATAATAAATAGCTGACACATGCATATTCACCAGCATAGTTGCCGTATCTGCTGTGCTGCCGAATCCGTGGTTGTGGCATATAGAGATCTTGCACAAGAGGTTTACCTTGTTTCTGCCTGGATTAGAGGGTTTACGCTCTCCGGAGTTTGACCAAACTACAGGCTGTTTTTCCCGGAGGGATAGAAGCTCGGGAGAGACCTCATAGAAGTTTTTAAAATTACAGTATAAGAGGTCTAGATAGATTGAACAATCAATATATTTTTGAGGGGTCAAAATCTCTAATACTAAAGGTGGGGGGGGGTGAGTTCAATAGAGTTGCGCAGGGCAAGTTCTTTACACAGATAATCGTGGGGTGAAGGCAAAATTCTGAAAAGTTCAGGAACACTTGAACACTGACATTAAAAAATTTTCTGGTTTGTTTATTTATTTATTGATTGATTGTTTATGTAGTTTTGTAATTTATGGCATTTTTATGGATTTGTACAGAACAGCTACAGTGATATGAACTACGTGTTGGCAACAGGGATTGGGAAACATTGGTTTCATTTGTTCAGTACAGGACTGTGGGCTGAAGAACCTGTTCTGGTGCAGTGCCATTCTGTGTTCTATGTCAAATGCTCCGACAGCCTCAGACAAGATGGTGGCAATCCTTAGATCTCTGCTGAAAGATCTGTCAATACCCTGCAATTGTTATTAAACCTCACTGAAATTCAAAAAATGCATTTACAGTATAACAAATAAAACATTGCTTGAAACATTTTAAACACTCAAAACATATCAAAATAGTTAATTAAAATAATAAAACACTAAGAAATAAAGAAAACTTGAAAAGAACTGAAAATTCAACCACAAGTTCGTCAACTCGAAAACCTGGATTTGGAGTGATTGCATTCCAGCTGTTCTCCCCAGAACTGTTGGTCATCAATGACAGGTGAAGGAAAATTCTACTGTATCTCTGAAAGAAGTATGTGGTATATACAATATTCTGTACTGACATCTCCTTACTTGTTGACAGATTGGAGTCCTCAGTACAGAATTCAACAATAATAAACAATAGGCTACTCACAACAAGTTACAGAGAAACATCTTTGAATCTAGTTGTTTAGTCACGGAGGGCTGATTGTCCACATGATGCGTACAACATCTACAATTAATGATGTAATTACATTACATCAAGAAGTCTTTTAGAGCTATTGCCACATATAACAAAATATTTGAAAGGATGATCTGCACTAGATTAGCAAGTCAACTGACGTAGTGCAGAATAGAGTTTACTCAGAGTTTGAGAGAGGCACAGTAATGGAAAAATTGGTTCCAATTCTGGAGATAAAACATAGAACAGTGCAGCACAATTCGGGCTCTGCTGCCAGTGATGTTGCACTGGCCCTTTAACCTACTCCAAGGTCAGTCTAACTCCCACATAGCACTCCATTTTCCTTCCATGCACAATTCTAGTAATCATGCTTGTTGGGCATTTGTAAGTCTTGTTCTATTTTAAGACAAAGTCAGAAACCAGTTAAATCTCTGTAGCTCGGTTACATTTCCTGAATTCCACCAATCGTGAATAACCCCCAAATGTCAAATAGCTTTGTACTGTTTTTACAGAAAATTTGCAAAGGTCTTGAGAAGACCTTTGTTGCCATTTCAGAAGTATCGTTAGTAGGAGCTACATAGAATTATAACGTGTATTAAGCTTGCATACAAATAACAAAACATAAACTTACTTCTAATAAAGTCGTCCCATGCACTGAATTTTTTACCAAGACTGCTCAGAGAAAATGTACAATTATTATATTATTTCTTCCATTGAATGTGCACAGTGGTTGCCTGTGACAACAAACATCATATTTTGTTTGTTACTGTCTCCCATTGATAATTAATAAACAACTCAACTGAACTTTGCTCTTCCCAAGTGATATCCATTACACAGAACATGGACTCTATTGTTGTTTTCTCAATTAATACATAGTAGAATAGTACTTAACAAAAAAAAAACAAAGCCACAGACTTACTGCCATTCAGAAACCTTCCATTTCTCTTTTATTGGATACAGATCCCTTATCCTTACTTTTCACTTTGCTTAATATTGGCCACTTTTGTGACCAATGAAATGGGGATTATGCTTCAACAATTCTTCAATTGTTAAAATTCTTCAAGAGATCTTGAGGTCAAGAGGAATGCTGAACAAAAGCATGCTTTCCACAAGACATACGGGAAAGAATTAGACCATTCGGCCCATCAGTTCTGCTCCGTCACTCCTTCATGGCTGATCCATCATTCCTCTCAATCCCATTCTCCTGCCTTCACCTTGAAACCTCTGATGCACCAATATTTTAGTTATTTTATTTATTTACCAAGACATTCACAGAATAGGTCCTTCCAGCTCTTCAAAACCACGCTGCCCAGCAATCTCCTGAATTTAATCCTAGCCTAATCGCGGGACAACTTACAATAACCAATTGACCTACCAACTGGTATATCTTTGGACTGTAGAGGAAACCCATGTAGTCACGGAGAGAACTTACCAACTCCTTACAGGCAGCAGTGGGTGATGAACTCAGGTCACTGGCACTATAAAGCATTGTGCGAACCACTTCACTTGAACTACGCCTCAAGAATCTATCACCCTCCCCCTTAAATATACCCAATGACGTGGCCTGCACAGCATCTGTGGCAATGAATTCCACAGCTTCACCAACCTCTGGCTAAAGAAATATTTCCCCATCTCTGTTCTAACTGGATGTCTCTCAGTTCTGAGGCTGTGCCCTCTGGTCCTAGACTCAGCCTCTGTAAGAAACATCTTCTCAACATCCGGTCTATCCAAACCTTTCAATATTCAGTAAGTTTTAATGAGATGCCCCCACCCAATTATTCTAAACTCTTGCAAGTACAGGCCCAGAACTATCAAACCCTCCTCATATGTTAACCCTTTCATTCCTGGGATCATTCTCATGAACCTCCTTTGGACTGTCTCCAATGCCAGCACATCTTTTCTCAGATAAAACTGTTCACAATATTCCAAGTGCAGTCTGACCAATGTCTTATAAAGCTGAAGCATTACATCTTTCCTTTTGTAGTCCGCTCAAAATGAATGCTAACATTACACTTGCTTTCTGCCTTCTTCTCATATGGCCTCTCTGGACTGAGGATGAGCTGTTTAAACCAGTTCAGTAGGTTCTCAGGTGACTGATGTAAAAATCATGGATAAAACAGAAAGTGGGTGAGGACTTGGGAGATGGTGCCCTTTCTAAGACCTTCTCTGAGCTTCTGTGTGCTCCTGACTAAAAGCCTTCAGATTCTCAGTCCATCCGCAAATGCTCCTTCATCAATTGGATTGGTCATGTACCAGGGATCCCTACCAATTGGTAAGGATATAATAGCTCTTCTTGGAGGCTTTGAGAGTAACCGTGAAGCATGCTCTCATCCACTGGTAAGCCCTCACAACTATGGAGCTTGGAGTGTGGTGACTGCTTCAGAATTGAACTGAGTTGTATTGACTTGACTTTATTACTTACATCCTTCATATACATGAGGAGTAAAAATCTTTATGTTACGTCTCCATCTAAATGTGCAATGAGCAATTATAGTAATTTATGATAAATATTATGTACAACAGGATAATCAATATAACATAGAAATATATTTACATCAGTGTGAGTTAAGTGGTCTGATGGCCTGGTGGAAGAAATGGTCCCGGAGCCTGCTTATGCTGCAGTGCTGTTTCCCAGATCGCAGCAGCTGGAACAGCTTTGGTTGGGGTGACTCGGGTCCCCAATGATCCTTCGGGCCCTTTTTACACACCTGTCTTTGTAAATGTCCTGAATAGTGGGAAGTTCACATCTACAGATGCGCTGGGCTGTCCGCACCACTCTCTGCAGAGCCCTGCATTTGAGGAAAGTTCAGTTCCCATACCAGGCAGTGATGCAGCCAGTCAGGATGCTTTCAATTGTGCTCTTAGAGAAAGTTCTTAGGATTTGGGGGGCCCACACCAAACTTCCTCAACCATCTAAGGTGAAAGAGGCACTACTGTGCCTTTTTCACCACACAGCCAGTATGTACAGACCATGTGCGATCCTCGGTAATGTTTATGTCAAGGAACTTAAAGCTGTTCACCCTCTCAACCCCAGATCCACTGATGTCTATAGGGGTTAGCCTGTCTCCATTCCTCCTGTAGTCCACAACCAGCTTTCTGTGACATTCAGGGAGAGATTGTTTTTTTGACACCACTGTGTCAAGGTGACGACATCTTCTCTGTAGCTACCTCATTATTATTTGAGATCAGGCCAATCAGTGTACTGTCATCAGCAAATTTAATTAGCAAATTGGAGCTGTGGGTGACGACATAGTCATGGGTACACAGAGAGTAAAGGAGGGGGCTTAGTACACAGCCCTGAGGGGCACCTGTGTTGAGGGTCAGAGGTTAGGGAGCCCACTCTTACCACCTGCCGGCAATCTAACAGGAAGTCTAGGATCCAGCTACACAAGGCAGAGTGAAGGCCAAGGTCTCTGAGCTTCTTGTTGAGCCTGGAGGGAACTATGGTGGTGAATGCTGAACTGTAGTCCAAGAACAGCATTCTCACATAATCATCCTTCTTCTCCAGATGTTTAAGGATGGTGTGTAGAGCTGTGGCTATTGCGTCGTCTGTCGATCGGTTGTGTCGGTAGGCGAATTGCAGGGAGTCCAGTGTGGGTGACAGGATGCTACAGATGTAATCCTTGACCAGCCTCTCAAAACATTTGCATAATATTGAGTTGAGTGTGACAGAAGGCCAATCATTCAGACATGTTCCCTTGCTCTTTTTTGGTACAGGGACAATGGTGGATGTTTTGAAGCAGGAGGGCACTCTATACTGGGAGAGGGAGAGGTTAAAAATGTCTGTAAACACACCTGCCAGTTGTGTCGTGCACATCCTGAGCACTCGCCCTGGGATGCTGTCTGGTCCCGCAGCCTTGCGACTGTCCACCCGTTGGAAACACCTGCGTACTTCGGCCTCAGAGATGACCAAGCTGCCGATCGCATCATCTGCAGATCTCCTCCGGGGCTCAGTATTGGCGACACCGAATCGAGCATAAAAAACATTTAGACCATCTGGGAGAGAGGCATCGAAGATGGAAGCTCCACTGCGTTTAGCTTTCAAGTCTGTGATGGTGTGCAGACCTTGCCATAAGTTGCATGTGTTGGTGGTGACAAGTTGAGTCTAAATCTTATCTCTGTATTGCTGTTTCGCTGCCTTGATAACTTTGCGCATGTCGTAGCTGCATTTCTGGTGAACTATATTCAACTTTCTAACACACACAGGGAATAAACACCAAGAAAATGACCTTCTTACAGCAGGAGCACAGTACATTGCAAACATGTAGTCTGCTCATCGGAGCCAAATGAGTGTAATTAGTATCTCAATGTTGGGAGAAGATAGTAAAATTAGGTCATGTACTCTGTCGGTGGATTTTGAGAGTTTAGTGAAGGCAGCATTGGCTGTACCATTTTGAGGTGCCTTCCATAGCTATATTAAGCCTCGGGTGGGGATGGAGAACTGATGCCAGGGATTGTCAGTTATTTAAATTCTTCATCTTAGCAGTCTCTTTCCCTCAGTACACAATTGAAGATGAAGGTGAATTTCATTGTCAATATCTATCTTCACTGAGACATGCAGTATATAGAAAATGGTTTACCATTTCCAAACTCTTCTTGTGGGTTTTTAATCTCAGAGGACCATATTGTGCATTGGGGATCAATTGGTAGAGAATGTTTAAGGTAAACCAGTCTCTTATGTGCTTTGATGAATGAATCCATAATGACTCGTCACTCGTTCTCTAAACACACGCATTCACAAGAACTATTTGCATATTCCAGTTCCAGTCAGTGTCGCGCTAGTGAAGCAGTTGGCATGACACTATTATAGCTCAGAGTGTCGGGGTCTGAAATTCAATCTCAGTGCCCTCTGTAAGGAGTCTGTACATTTTCCCTGTGGAACGTCCGAGTGTTCCCCATGCGCTCTGGCTTCTTTGCACAGTCCAAAGATGTCCTGGGTAGGTTAATTGGTCATTGTAAATTGTGCTGTGATTAGGTTAGAGTTAAATTGGGGTTGTCAGGGTTTGCTGGGCAGGTGGTGCTGAAAGAGCTGGAAGGTCTTATTCCATGCTGAATTGAGAAACAAATAAATAGGTGGATGAGGTTGGAGTGATCTTGCTTCTGAAGTGCAGGAGACAGTTTTCCATCCTCTCCATAAGTAAGTTGCACTGCAGCCATAAACCGGTTGGAGGTGAGGTGCAGTATTGTGATGGGAAAGACTGAGAAGAGGGTCGGAGTGAGGGCACAGCCTTGCCTCACCCTGGTCTGCAATGGGAATGAGATCTGTGGCAGAACTTTCAGCTCAGGTGACGGCTTGCACACCGTTACGTAGCGGAGGTAGAAATAGGAAGGATATCTGAGTAGCCGAAGTTGAGAAGGATTCAACGCAGACCGTTCGGTTGACAGAGTCAAAGGCTTTTGTAAGGTCAAAAGGCTTGTGTAGTGCTTTTGCTGCTCTTTGGAATTATGTGATGAGGATTGACCCCATTGTGATTCCAGAGTTCTTAAAAAGCACAGACAACTTAAAGCTTTCCTTCACATTTTCACCCATGTTATCCAATACACACAGTGAGCAAAATATAGTGCTCAGTGTGTACATGTAGACATAGTGAAGTAACACTCTTGTGAACGCCAGTTTTAACTGAGTGAATTTGATCCACTGTGTGACTTGCTAGAAGACTGATTTGTTACCTTTTAGTGACTAACCCTCCACTTACGATTCCATGCTTTTAGGAAGGGTTTAATAAAGATCTAGTAAATGACAATGTAAGCTTGTTGATGCAGGGGACAAATATGGATCAAATTTCATGTTGTACAATAAGATCAGGCACATTAATGGAAATTGTGGAATGAACTCAGTGGATTACATCCTTGAGAAATCAAAGAGATACAAATTAGCCCCACTGTATTTCTCTGTTGTGTAACTACAATGTCCCAGTGCAATGGCTTTTCCACTTTAAAAGCTCTCCTGTCATTGTTAAAAATGATGGACAACCACCAGCACCACATGTTTAGGAAATGTGGTCTCATCTGAGTACACCTATTCTATTACCATTTCATAAATCTAGCTTACTTAGTTTGACAATTTGTTCTTAATTACCTACTATACCATTGTCTTTACTTCATATTGTGGTCCATGATGACAGATGAGAAAATCTCGATTATCTCCACTGGTGTTTTTATTGCAACGAGTACAATAACAGAGCGAGAGCAATGACCCAGGGGGAGAATTATTCAATCACATACGGGTGTGGGGGAGATGATTATTACACACCCTGGATACGGTCAGGGTGACTCATAAACACAAAAGCCAACAACTGTAGAACCCAAGGTAAAATGGAATAATAAATGAACTCGAACACCTCACCATAATTCCATGAATGCATTTTAAAACAAGAACAATAAATAGCACTGGTCACTGGGAATGCTGTGGTGAGCTGTTGGTCATTCCCCTGGACCACCACATTGCCCCCGCCGTTCAAGGCAACCCCAGAGTCCATAACAAAGTCCAAAAGTCCTGGTTGTGGTCAACACCGCTGGCTGGGGTACTGGGGGAGTGCGGTTAATGCGCTCCACCAGCCCATCACTTTGCAGGTGAAGGGGGATGGTCCACGCTTCAGTGATTCCCAGCCGCCTGCAGACCTTTGCAAACACCTGCACCTCAGCGTTGTACCCGTGGTCACAAAATGGCAGAAAAACTGCTCCACGAGTCTCTCAGTGGTGGTGGTAGTGCTCTGGTCCAGGATGCTTCATGGAGTAATCCATGACCACAAGAAACAAGACTACCAGCTGCAGGAGATGTCTGTCGCCTTCAGAAAATGGCCAGTACCAAAGTGGTGCCTCCAACATGCCCTACTGAGAGAATAGGGATATGGTCTCTAGATGCAGGGGGGAGACCTCTGCCCACTGCGACCACCGTCCCACACTCAGCCATCCCCTCACCCGGGCTAGTTGGATCACTCTCCTGCACACTGTGGTCAATAGTGGAGAGGTCACCTCCAGATGCCTCCTGTAGCGCCACCACCGCCCCTTGCCCGTGGCTCTGCTCCTCCAGGCACCAACAACAGCGACACTCGATTGCCTCAGAGGGGCGGCGAGAGAGGGTGTCAGCATTGCCGTGGTGCCTTCCGGCACAGTGCTGCATCTCAGAGTTGTAGTCCTGGACAGCCTCCAACCACCATGCCTCTCAGGAACGCGGAACCTCAACAGCCAGCTCAGCGACGCCTGGCCCATGCGAAGCAGGGGCCTTTGGCCAAAGGGGTAGCGGCAGAAGTGGTGGAGGTCCTGGACCCCTGGCCAAGATCTCCCTCCAGCTGACACAATAGTTCCATTCAGGGCAGCTCAGGCTGCGGCTAAAGTCCGCCTACTAGGTCTGCCTTCTGTGACAGCACTGCGCCGAGACCCCATTGCTGGAGTCTGTGTCAACAATGAAGGTGTGTGCTGGATTGGGGCACGCTAGCACCTCGGTGAGCGCAGCTCGGAGCTGACTGAAGGTGGCAGTACAGGCAAAGGGCCTCCTCTTTTCATGAGCTGGTGCAGGGATCTGACAATGGTGGCAAAGTCCTTAACAGAGCGGCAGTAGAATGATGCCAGCCCCAGGAAGCTGCAAAGCTCGGAGGTGTCTTGGGTGGTGGACCATTTCTTGACCACCCATTCCACATTCGCCATGAGCCCCAGGGACTTTATCTGGTGGCACAGTGGGCAGCATTTGGCAGGGCTGAGGTGCAGATTCGCCTGGCGGATGGTGGCAAAAACCTCTTCCAAGTTCCCCGGAGCATCTTCAAAAATGGTGGCATGCACCAAGAGATCATCCAGATAGATGACACAGTAACACAGCAGAATGTGAGCCAGCCTACTCTCTGTCAGCCTCTCGAATGGGGCTGGGGCATTACACAGGCCAACCAAACAGCATTACCCGGAAGTGCCACAGCCCTTGACCAGTGGAGCACCTCAGTATGTTAGTTATTTCTTAGCAAAGTCACAGTAACCAATCATGGAGATATGCAGCATTTCATTTGAGAATGTGGCCTGTTAGTACAATCATTCATTGCGTGGTTCAATTCTGATCCCCTTAAAATGCAGATTAAATACTGCTTTTATTTTACTTGCTTGATGGCAGTCTAACTTCCTGAGATTCAATCTCAAAAGCAGGAGCCAAGTATTTTATAGTGTGGGCCAAAAATAGAGTTACATAAGGAGTCTATAAGCAAGATAGCAATTCTGCTTGGACAGCACACTGAAGACAAAATCAAACTACGTTTCAAATAATGGAGCTGAGCTAATTTATTCGATGTTGTAGCTTGCAAAAATAACTGCAAAGTAATGGCCACAAATAAAAGAGGCAAGACCTATGAACTAGCACTTTTGTATTATATGTTTTCATATGTTTTAGAACTTGAAGACTGTTATTCTTGCGTGTGGTGAATATTTCAGAAAACTATCGGGTAATCTATTAAGTTTTGTGCTTTATGTAGTGAGATCATCTTCTACTATTAGCAGCAGCTTGGGTTACTGACCCCCACCTCCTACCCTTCACCCCTGATGCGTACAACTGACAGTACCTCTAGTTATAGCACAAGGATATAATAAAACAGATTACATTTCTTTGGCAATAATTCCCAACTATGTTTTCTCAGGTTACTAGTGGGACATCTAGTATGAAATAAGGGCCTTTGGTGATTTTATGTTTGGATAGTGTCTCTCCCTAACAGCATTCTGGCAGAGTAGTAAAGTGTTTGTGTTATACAGCATTGGCACAGTGTTACAATCACCATTGATGGATTGAAATGGATGACGAATAAAGTGGAGTATGATTTTCTTTCCTTACGTTTTAAAGGAATTCATAAAAGTAATTGAAACAGTGCAGCATAGGTACAGCTGGGTTGAGAGATTATAGTATTGAAGGACTTTCCAAGTAATTAGAACTCTTTTAAAGTGAATCATACAGCACTACAGCACAGAAACAGGCCCTTTGGCCCATCTAGTCTATGCTGTTACTTTGCCTAGTCCCATCGACCCACACCTGGACCATAGCCCTTCATAACACTCCCATCCATGTACTGACCCAAGCTTCTAAATTTTGCAGTTGAACTTGTATCTGCCACTTCTGCTGGCAGGTAGCTTACACAATCCTCTGAGTGAACTCGTTCCCCTTCAGGTTCCCTTTCACCTTTCACCCTTAACCTGTGACCTTTAATTCTCGTCTCAACCAACTCAGTGGAAAAAGCCTGTTCCGTGGAAAAAAAACCCTCAGTGTACCCTTCATAATTTTGTATACTTCTTTCAAACCTCCCCTCATTTTCTTATGTTCCAGGGAATAAAGTTCTAACCTATTGATCCTTTCCCTATAACACAGGTTCTCAAGTCCTGGCAACATTCTTGAAAATATTCTCTGTATTCTTTCAATCTTTTTGTTACCTTTTTTGTGGGTAGATGACCAGAACTGCACAAAAGACTCCAATTTGGCCTCAGAAATGTTTTATACAACTTCAAGATAACATTCCACCTCTTGTACTCAGTATTCTGATTTGTGAACGTCAACATGTCAAATGCTCTTTTCACAACCCTCTCTACCTGTGACACCACTTCCAAAGTGAAAAAGATTTTGAGGGTATTTAATACATTGCCAAGAATTTAAAGTATTGTTAGAACCGATATAAACAGAGGCTCAAATAAGTTAAACACAACTACAGAAACAATCATATCCATCTGTAATGAAACAAAACATCCCACCCTTTTACGGCTGAAATAAAAATCTGTAGATTTCTGAATGGTCTAATGAACCCATGAACACTAGTTTTCGACTCGTCTTTTTCACTACTTATTTTTGTAACTCATGGTAATTTTTATGTCTTGTACTGTGCCGCTGTCATAAACCAACAAATTTTACGACACGTCAGAGATAATAGATCTGATTCTGATTATGATTATGACCTTGGTCAATTGGGTAAGTTTAAAGAAGTGCTTTAAAGGTAGAGAGAGAGAATAAAGAGGTTCAGGGAATAAAAGCCATGTTAACACTGACAATTGCAATTGTTCCAACAGTTTTGGAACATTAAATTGGGGATTATTAAGAAGCCAGAACTAGCAGGGGTGGAGTTATCTCACAGGGTCACTGGACATCATTAAGATACAACTGTGACAGGACTGGAAAATACAAATGAGTGTTTTAACACTGTGGAATTGCTAACACTGCAAGGTAACGTAGGTCAGGAGGGCAAGGTGAAGTGAATTTGGTACAAAGTCGGCTGTAGGATGGAATTTGTTTGATCTGGCTTTTACTTGGGTAGGGTGAGGCATGTTGACATGAAAGCATTGGAATAGTTAAGCTTAATAATTACAAAAGCATGAACATAGGTTTCAGGAACAGGACACTGAGCTAGACAATAGTACAGTAGTGAAAACAGGAAGACTTTGTGATTAAAAAAACTGCAGATGCTGGAATTTTGAAATCGAAAGCGTAAAATAATATAAATACTTGGCATGTCGGGCAGCATTCGGGGAAAGAGAACCAGAGTTAGGTTGAAGGTTACAGCCTTGAAAGCTTTTGGCCTGAAACACGAACTCTGTTTCTCTTTCCATGGATTCTGCCTGACCTGTTGAGTGTTTCAAGTATTTTTTGGTCATAGTAATAATCTAGGCATGAAGCATATCTGAAAAGTCGCCAAGCATTTGTACTGAAAAACAGACAATTAAAGCAGAGTGGAGAAAAAGCTGCCAAGGATTCATTCCCTTTTGCCAGTGCTAAACGTCCACTATAGTTGCATTGCACATGTTGTGATTAAAATTCATTCCACTGAAGTTAAATGGGCCTCTCTCCCATTACATGCTACCAACCAGAAATGAAACATCGTGTCTGTGTTAACAGGAGTCGATAGATAAAAAGTTTTTTAAAAATTGTTGTTCTTGAGCCATCAAGCTTAATAGAAGGGAAATGGATCCCCAATCTATATTAAGGACTATGGGATGAATTAATCAGTAAGCCACAACTTTCTTTTTAGTGTTCAGAATTTTGTTAACATCCTATATTGAAATAGTAAATAGCTTCCAAAAGAACTTATAGAAACAAAAATTTAAAATTCAAGTTAGAAAGCAAGGAAGTGACAGGGAGAAAACCATTTGTGATGGCTTGATCAGTCCAAATATACATGATATAAGTATCTCACATCTGCAGTACGAGGCTGATAATGTTAAGATCGTACTACACAATCTTAAGGCAATAAGCAGATAGTACAAACTGTAGACCTTCCTCTCCTCTATAATACCTGTCACCTCTTATTCAATGGACACCAGGGGATAAAGCAAGTGTTCTCTAATTTATAGCTCTCATTTTTTCTTGAGAGTCAGGTCATTGAGAATGGAGGACATCCTGATACTGACCACATCAGCCTCAGTGATATCTGGAACAAAGAGATGAAATAAGCCATCAAACAACCATTAGAATGTCCTTGTTGAGCATAGGCCCAGGATCCACTTCCTGAGACCTAGTTATCTCCTGTAACTCAATCCACTTCAAGTGATGGCCATATCAACCAAGTGTTAAGATTTATTCATACCAAGAGATACAAAAGATAAGAGGATTGAAGGTGAAGTCATACTGGGTGTGAATGAAGATTACAGGCGACAAGGTTAATTGAACATAATCTCGATCTTAAAATGATAGGGTACCTAACTAATTCTTATAAAGTAAATGAAACTTTGCAGATGCAAAAGGTCCAAAATAAATACATTTGATTTAGAAGTTTGTCGTAAGTCAGAATTAATTAGTTATCTGGTCGTACGATGATCATATTATTTGATGTTACATTCAAAGCTGACTCAAAACAAATACAGAGCTTTGGTATACTGAAACAGTTAAAGTGGACTACGTTATTGGCAGACGAGCCTATGGATATATTGTGAGAGAGATCGAAAGAAGTATTTGGTTAAAACGAGACCAAATCATAGAACTAAAGAGGAAAAAAATCCCACTTTGACACTCAAGCAATCGCAGTCAACATATGAGGTAAGTCAGTATAAAACTAAAGGAAATGGCTAACAGAAATGACAAGAAAAGTGGTAAGCCAACAAACATTGGAAACTATAGAAGGCTGCAAAGGGACACAAAGAAAATACTATGAGTTGCCAAAAGGAACATAAAAATAACTTTCCAAGTAATATAAAAGCTAACATTATAAGTTTTTATAAATACAGTAAGAGTAAAAAAGTGACTGAGAGAAATATGGACCTTTACATTCAGACACAGGCAATATTGTAAGGGACAAGTTAATGCCAAATTTATTAAAAAGAATACCTTTGTATTTTATTTCATAGTCAGGGATACAATATCAGTGCCAAAAGGGAAAGTTAAAATAAATCAAGATGAGGAACTTCTTGCGTGCAGCAATTAAATAATGGAGAAAATTAAAGGACTTAAGTAAATTAATTACCGTGACCTGACCATTAAAGCAAATAAATGAAGAACTCTACAAACATCAATCATCATGTTTCAAAATTCCACTGGAGTCATTCAACAGAGTAACAGGCATTTCAACTATCTTCCACCCACCTAAACTAGTTCAATACAAATCTCATTATAGTCTCCCCATAAACCCATCTACTCTCATTCCTTCTCAGTTCGCTTGCCTCTCACCTGCATGTTAAGGCCAGTTCACAGTGGTCTGTTTATTTATCAACATACACATTTTTAGAGTGTGTGTAGAAATGGAGCATCCAAAGAAACCCAGCAGATTGCGGGCAGAATATATAAACCCCACACAGATAATACAGGAGTCTGGAATTGAACCCATCTCCCTGGAACTTAAAAGCCCCTTAATGTCTTGATGCAGAGATGTATCCTTAGTTGGGAAAGCTCTGTAGATTTTTCCATGACTTAATAAAGAATAGAAGAATAAACTATCCATTCATGAGCTGTGGGAGAGTATTACAGTGAGTCATTGGTGATAGAGTGAACAAGTCTGAGCCTATCAGTTAGACGGTGAGGGTGGATCGGACTAGCATATTGAATTATTTTTATTGTTCGTCATTTAGAAGGGAGTGCATCTATTAAAGTTATGCCTGGTCATATTCAGGCTTCTGCAAAGAAATAATAGTAAAACTGAGAGTGCACAGAATTTCCTTGGGTTAGAAATTACTTGGAGAAGGGAGTTACAGCAGGGAAACACAAGTTTATTGTTGTCACAGGCATACATACAGAGGTATAAATGCCATAAAAATTAGCGCTTGCAGTAGTAGCGTTGTGTATTACAAGACAAGGATGAACATAAGTAAATGTAAACTCCAATTAACATTATTATACACAATTTACAAAAGAAAACACAACACCAGCGCAAGACAGAGAGAGAGATTAAAAAACAGTTGGAGGCAGTGCTAAGGTTTTTCCAGTCAGTTCAAGAATCTGATGGTGGTGGGGAAGTAGATGCTGTCGAATATTGAGGTCTGTGTTTTCAGGCTGCTGTACCTCCTGCCTGGTGGCAGCAATGAAAAGACGGCATGGGCTGGATGGTGGAGATCCCTGACGATAAATATCACTTTCATGAGACATTGTCTGTTTGAGATATCATCATTTTTGGGGAGAGCTGTACCTGTGATGGAACCTGCCAAGTTCACCACTCTCCATAGTCTCTTGTAGTCCTAAGCATTTCCATACCAGACCATGCTACTACCAGTCAGAATGCTTTTCACTGTATATCTGTACACTTGAGGATGTATAATATAACTACTTTAGATAGGCAGGATGCAACAAATATTTCAGGAAACCTCAATGAGGACTCAGATTTTCAACATATTTGTTAAAATTATAGGCAAAGGATCAGAGCTTTTTAAGCAAGTTTGCAAATGACATTTGTGTGCCAGGATGGGGATACATCTCTACCAAAGAAGGTGTAAGGCGCTCCTTCCCTCTGCTAGCCTGCAGATCACCCTTGGGCACGGTGTAGCACCTGATCAAGCCATGGGAGCAGGTGGTGGATGATCATATAAGCAGCTGGTGCATATCACAAATCCTGGTTATGCAACCACTGACGCCAGGCAGAAAATCTCTGAAGCATATTGATAATGGCTGGGGTCACCAGGCACTGCCCAGAAGGCAAAGGCAAACTAACTCTGCCCAGAAGGCAAAGGCAAACTAACTCTGTGGAAAAATTTGCCAGGAACAATCACGGTCCTGGATAAACCATGATCACCCACGACATACGACATGGCACATAATGATGATGACAATTGACATTAAATAAAGAGTGACAGTATTTAGTTCATATAGGAGTAAGAGTTCCAAAGAGTCATGAATTAAATGAGAGGACAAATAATGGCAAGTGGAGTAAGATGGGAAAACATGTCATTTGCTCTGAGCTCTGGAAAGATACATTGGAATATTTTTTAAATAATGAAACAACTAATGCCTAGATTTTAATAATCACAAGGCATGGAACAATGAAACCTAAGACTTACATATAAAAGTCCATTTAACAATTCATGGAATGTTCAAAGGGCCAGAATCAAAAGAGAATGAAGGGACTTCTCCTTTGTGCACATCCAGAGCCTAACACAACTGTGCAGGGCACTGCACGGGGAACTGAGAGGTTAAATTATGAGGAGAAATTACATAAACCTAGCATGAATTCCTAAAATTTGGGAGATGAAGATATGATCAGAACAGGGTGTTCAACATGCAAAAACACGTGTAAATTCAGAAGGTGGTTTTCAGATGAAAGATGTTGAACACTTAAGACAGACTTTGTTGCATGACCATCAAGCCATTCTCTTTGCATTTGAATTGACTTGCCAAATTAGCAAATTTGCATTATAAATTGTGCCCACAAAGCATCCAGATACCATACTGTTTAGAAGGAAGTTTCCCTTTTTTCAGAAAATTTTTCAGAAAAAGCAACTTGTGAAGACTTGAATCCTCATTTGAAACAGATTTGAATTCCTTTAATGCATCCACTAAATCATTGCTAACTACATAGCTTTCACAGCACCTTCTCTGAACTGGGAGGGGGAAATGCCAGGAAGATAGGATAGGACCCTTAAGGCAGAATTTGCCAGCGATAACGTGCCAGGGACTGGAGAAAAGTCAGAGTTAGAGGGTGGAGGGAGGGGAGAAAGAAACACAAGGTGATAGGTAAAACTGGGAGGAGTGAAGTAAAGAGCTGGGAAGTTGATTGGTGAAAGAGATACAGGGCTGGAGGCGAAATCTGATAGTAGAAGACAGAAGACCACGGAAGAAAGAAAAGAGAGAAGAGCACCTGACGGAGGTGATGGGCAAGTAAGGAGATAAGGGGGGGGGGAGGAGGAGGAGGGAGGGAGAGGGAGAGAGAGAGGGAGAGAGAGAAAAGGGAAAGGGGAATAGTAAAGGGGGAGAGGAGTCATTACTGGAAGTTTGAGAAATCAATGTTCACTCCATCAGGTTGGAGGCTACCCAGATGGAATGTAAGGTGTTGTTCCTCCAACCTGAGTGTGGCCTCATTGCAACAGAAGACAGGTCAGAACGCTCCATCAGCCAGAATAAGCTGAATCTCCTAGTGGCCAGCCAGCTTAATTTCACTTTCCATTCCCATTTCGACAAGTCAGTCCATGGCCTCCTCTACTGTCATGATGAGGCCACTCTCAGGTTGGAGGAGCAATACGTTATATTCCATCTAGGTAGCCTCCAACCTGATGGCATGACCATCGATTTCTCAAACTTTCCGTAATGGCTCTTCCCCCTCACCATTCCCCATTTCCTTTTCCCTCTCTCTTACCTTATCCCTTTACGTGCTCATCACACCCCTCTGTGCTCCTCCTCCTTTTCTTTCTTCCATGGCCTTCTGTCCTCTGCTGTCAGCTTCCACCTTCTCCAGCCCTGTATCTCTTTCACAAATCAACTTCCCAGCTCTTTACTTCACCCTGTCCCCTCCTCCTGGTTTCACATATCACCTTGTATTTCTTCCTCCCCTCCCCCACCTTTTAAATCTAACTCCACATCTTTTTCTCTCCAGTCCCGATGAAGGGTCTTGGCCCGAAACATCGACAATACTCTTTTCCATAGATGCTTCCTGGTCTGCTGAGTTCCTCTTGCATTTTATACGTGTTGTTTGGATTTCCAGCATCTGCAGATTTTCTCTTCTTTGTGATTGTACTACCCTTTAAAAGTCATTTTATATGGTGGCCTCTGGATGGGATTCTGACCAATCTACTTGCTAGAAATGAAACATGTTATTATTTTGGTATTCCACATTGGTTTTATTGCTTTTCCTCCTCAGAAATACTAACTGGTATCAGCACAACAACCCAAATGGAGTCTGAATTTAGCTTTAACAGACAAATGCAGAGCAGTAGTTAGTGATCAAGAAGGGGAACTAGGGTGTCGTTCAGCACCTGGTTATTTCAATCACCCAGATGAATACCACATAGGATGGAAATCAACCTTAAGGATCCTTTTGGGGATGTAATGTGTAACTAGTAGAGGAAACAAGGGAGAAGAACTGGATGCGGCGTACTTCAATTTTCAGAAGACTTTCATGAATTATAAAATTAGTAAATTGGGTTGTTATTGTCACATGTACTGAGATGCAATGAAAGATGTTGTTTTGCATGCTGTCCATAGAGATCATTTAATCACAATGGTCCACTGAGGTAGTACAAGAGAAAACAAGAACAGAAAGCTGAATGAAGTGTTAGACTTCATTCTGTCCTGACTTCAGTCCTGACGAAGGGTCTCGGTCCGAAACATCGACAGCGCTTCTCCTTATAGATGCTGCCTGGCCTGCTGTGTTCCACCAGCATTTTGTGTGTGTTGTTTGAAGTGTTAGAGTTACAGAGAAAGTGCAGTGCAGGCAGACCACAAGCTACACTGTGAAATCGAGAGTCCATCTTATTTGTACCAGGGGGACAGTTCAATAGTCCTAAACAGAGGGGCAGAAACTGTCCTTAAGCCTGGTGGTACAGGCCTTCAAGCTTTTGTACCTTCTGCCCAACTGGAGGCAGAGAAGAGAGAATGTCCAGTGTGGGTGTCATCGTTGATTAAGTTGCCTGCTTTACTGAGGCAGTGAGAAGAGTTCACAGAGCCCATGGAAGGAAGGCTGGTATCCATGACTGGCTGTGCCATGTCCACAACTCTCTGACGTTCTTAGTGGACTGCGCAGGACAGTTTCTAAACAAAGCTATGATGCATCTGCATAGGATGTTTTCTGTGGTGCATCAATCAAGTTGGTAAGAGTCGAAGGTGACATGCCAAGCCTCTTTAGCGTCCTGAAGAAGTACAGGTCCTGGTGCACTTTCTTTGCCATAGCATCTACATGGTTGGCTAAAGCCCTACACCAGGGGTTAGCATGCTAACTTATAGCACTTAGATTTGTAGGCAATGTATGGGCATGGATTGAGAATTAGTTGACAGAAAGGAAAGGAAATTCCACCTATAACCCGTGAAGTAAATGGGTCTTTCTGAGAATGCTTTATGTTGTTTAGTAGAAAATTGTACAGATTAGCACTCAGGCCCAAATGATTCTCAAGACACGTCAATGACTTGAATGAAGAAGCCAAAAGCAGTTTTTCTAAGTTTGTCAACAACATGAAACAGGGTTGGATTTTTATTTATGAGCAGGATGCAAGGTGACTTCCATGTGATTTAGACAAGTTGATAGAGTGCTCAACTACATGCCACATGCAGTATAATATGGATAAATGTAAATATATCACGCTTATCTACATTCATTTCTGGTCATTTTATTAAAGCAAGTATGTGGAGGCTAAGTAGAGGGTGCAGAAGTTTGCCATGATGCTGTCTGGATTAGAGAGGTTGGACATATGGGATTGATTTCTGTTAAGAGGCAAGACTGACAAGAGGTTTTTTCAAAACTTATAAACTGAGAGATATAGAAAGCGTGGACTGCTGGTCCCTTTTTCCTAGGGTTGAATTACCTAATACATTTAAAGATCTTAAGTATTAAAGATGAGAGGGAGAAAATCCTAAGGAGATCTGCAGGGCATATTTTTTCCTAGACTGTGGTAGGTGTCTGAAATGCATTGGTAGGGGTGGTGGTGGAGGCATATATGACAGGGAATTTTAAAAAGCTCTTATGAATATGCACATGAATAACAATGGCACATGCATATGCAGAGTATCAAAGGATATGGCCATATAAGCTGATAGGGTGATTACAAAGGCCTATGATGTGTTGGCCTTCATTAGCTGGGGATTGAGTATAAGAGCCATGAGGGTAATATTGCAGCTCTTTAAAAACTCTGGCGAGACCACACTTGAAGTATTGTGTGCAGTTTTGGTCACCACATTATAGGAAGGATGAAGAAGCTTTAGTGAAAGTGCAGAGGTACACCACGATGCTGCCTGGACTAGAGTACATTTCTTATGAGTAATGGTTGATCGAGCTAGGGCTTTTCTTTTTGGAGTGGGGGAGGGTGAGAAGAGTCTTGATAATATATTAGATGATAAGAGGCCTGGATAGAGTGGACAGCCAGCACCTTTTTTCCCAGGGTGGCAACAGCTAATAAGAGAAGAAATACTTTTAAGTAATTGGAGGAAAGAATAAGGGGAATGTCAAAGCTAAAATTTTACACAGAGAGTGGTATATGCATGGAAAGTTCTGTCGAGGATGATGGTAGAAGCAGATAGATTATAGACAGTTAAAAGATAGACACATGGATGAAAGAAGAAGGAAAGGCTATGTGGGGGGGGGGGGGGTGTTAGGTTGATCTTGGCATAGGTCAAAAGATCGGCACAACATCATGGGCCAAAGGGCTTGCACTGTGCTCTACTGTTCTATGTTCTATGTGCAGGCAGAAGGTATTCGCTGTCATTAATTTAAGTAGTTCAACAGAACTTTGTGAGCTGAAGGCTCCATCCCTGTGCTGAACAGCTCTATGTTCTATATCCACTTCAGTAAGGAAAACAGAAAAGCTGATTAACCATCTGTCTGGATGCATAACAGCTTGGTACGGCAACGGCTCTGCACATAACTGTAAGAAACTGCGGAGAGTTGTGGACGCAGCTCAGCACATAACAGGAACCAGCCTTCTCTCTAAAGAGTCTGCCTCAGTAAGGTAGTCGGTGTAATTAAGAACCCTAGCTGTCAGTTACTCTCTCTTCTCCTCTCTCCCATCCAGCAGAAAATACAAAAACCTGACACTATGTACCACCAGGCTCAAGTACAGCTTCTATCCCATTGTTATCAGACTCCTAACTGGACCTCTTGTAAGATAAGACAGACTCGTGGACTTACAGTCTACCTCCTTATGATCTTGTATTTCATCATTTACCTGCATTGCACTTTATCAAAGCAACACACACAAAATGCTGAAGGATCTCAGCAGGTCAGGCAGCACCTATGGAAATGAGTTATGTCGATGTCTCAGGCCAGGATAACTTTGACTGTTCATTCATTTCCATAGATGCTGCCTGACCTGCTGAGTTCTTCCAGAATTTTAAGTTTGTTGCTTTGGATTTCCAGCATCTTCAGACTTTCTCGTGTCAATGATCTGCTGCACTTTTTCAGTAGTTTCTATTCTTTATTTTGCATTGTTATTGTTTTACCTGATTCTGACTCAAAATGGACAGTATAATGATTTGATCTGTGTACACAGTATACAAGACAAGCTTTTCACTGTATCTTTGCACATGTGACAAAAACAAACCAACACCAATTATGTGAGTGCAGTTAAAAATGGTAAAAATGGACCAAGGAGATGGTGGTGGACTTTAGGAGATCTAGGCCTCATATGGAGCCAGTGATCATTAATGGAGAATGTGTGGAGCAGGTTAAGACCTACAAGTATCTGGGAATACAGTTAGACGAGAAGCTAGACTGGACTGCCAACACAGATGCCTTGTGCAGGAAGGCACAGAGGCGACTGTACTTCCTAAGAAGGTTGGCGTCATTCAATGTCTGTGGTGAGATGTTGAAGATGTTCTATAGGTCAGTTGTGGAGAGCGCCCTCTTCTTTGTGGTGGCGTGTTGGGGAGGAAGCATTAAGAAGAGGGACGCCTCACGTCTTAATAAGCTGGTAAGGAAGGCGGGCTCTGTCGTGGGCAAAGTACTGGAGAGTTTAACATCGGTAGCTGAGTGAAGGGCGCTGAGTAGGCTACGGTCAATTATGGATAACTCTGAACATCCTCTACATAGCACCATCCAGAGACAGAGAAGCAGTTTCAGCGACAGGTTACTATCGATGCAATGCTCCTCAGACAGGATGAAGAGGTCAATACTCCCCAATGCCATTAGGCTTTACAATTCTACCGCCAGGACTTAAGAACTTTTTAAAAGCTATTATTAATGCTTTTGAGATAGTGATTTAGATGCATATCATATTTTTTACTGAGTTAAGTATTGTATGTAATTAGTTTTGCTACAACAAGTGTATGGAACATTGGAAAAAAGTTGGAATTTCCCCATGGGGATGAATAAAGTATCTATCTATCTATCTAAATTATAGAGATGATTTTCTAGATCAATACCTTAAGGAATGAGTGAGAGAAGAGAGAAGAGTGAGAAATGGCGGAGTGACGGCAGTGTGCGTGGCCTCTCTGGAGAGTGATATCTGTTACTTGATTTGATGGAGACAGACGTGAGAGCATGGAGGAACATCTGGAGAAACTTCTGAAATGCCCGCTTCGCTGCCGCTGCTACTGTGCGGACCGGAATCTCCAGAGGAGAAGGCCTCCGAGACCTCGGCTTTGCTTGTTTAGGCGGCCGGGACGAGGTCGAAGGCACTCGGGAGGCTGTATCGGAGGCTTGAAGTTTTCGGACAGACTCAGAGTCTGCTGTGGTCGGGTGCTTCCAAGGCATTAGTTGTCGGTGCCTGGGAGTTTATGGCAGGGAGAGTTTCTCCCTTTTGCTGCCTGATATCGGGACTATTGGAGTCGATCGGGACTTGAGACTTTTTTTAAACCGTGCCCATGGTCTGCTTATATCAAATTATGGTATTGCTTTGCACTGCTGTAACTATATGTTATAATTATGTGGTTTTTTGTCAGTGTGAGTCTCTGATTTGTCCTTTTTTTTGTGATATCACTCTGGAGGAACATTGTATCATTTCTTATTACATGCATGCATTTCTAAATGACAATAAATGAGGACTGAGTGTCCTCATAATCTAAAAAAAACTTTAGAACTAGTATAGTGTAATGAGAAAGAGTGTGTAAATAGTTGATTTGGTTGTTAGGGGCTTTTAGTGATTCAATTATGATAGAATTTTATATCAAGATTGAACGTTATTTAGTTCAACCTGACACCATGGTCTTAAATTTGTAAAGCAAACCACAAAGGCATGTGATCAAAGGTGGATATGGTAGATTAGGAAGTTACATTAAAAGGAATGGCAGTAAGCTAACAAGAATCAGAATAGGAATCAGGTTTAATATCGCAGACATATGTCATGAAACTTATTGTTTTACAGTAGCAGTACATGGCATTACCTAATAATAAAAACTATAAATTACAACAAGCAGTATATATAAAAAAGAAAAATAAATTAAATAAAGAGGAAAGTCAATGCTGAGGTAATGTTCATGGGTTTGTTGCCCATTCAGAAATCTAATGGCAGAGGGAAGCTGTCCCTGAAACACAGAGTGTGCGCCTTCAGCCTCATGTACATTCTCCTTCATATTAGCAATGAGAAGAGGGCATGTCCTGAGTGATGGGGGTCCTTAATGATGGATGCCACATTTTTGAGGCATCACCTTTTGAAGATGTCCTGGATGCTGAGGAGACTAGTGCCCATGATGGAGATGGTTGAACTTACAACTTCCTGCAACATTTTCTGATCCTGTGCATGGCCCCTCTATACCAGACAATGATGCAACCAGTTAGAATGCTCTCAACAGTACATGTGGAAATTTGTGATTGTCTTTGGTGACATAACACTCTTCAAACTCTGAATGAAATATAGTTCCTGTCATGCCTTCTTTATAATAGCATCAATATGTTGGCCCAGGATAGATCTTCAGAGATGTTGACAGTCAGGAACTTGAAACTTCTCATCCAATCCTCTTCTGATCCTTTGATGAGCTTTCCTTAGAAGAATTGATATATGATTCCTAGCCTTTTTAAGGCAAAAGAAATTTTTAAAAAGGTAGCAGCAGTCCAGCTGTAGCCTTAAAGGTAGTACTTCGTTAAAGGAAAAGGCTTATAACAATCACAAGAAATTCTGCGGATGCTGGAAGTCCAAGCAACACATACATAATGCTGGAGGAACTCAGCAGCCCAGGCAGCATTAATGGATACACAGATGCTTGCCAGGCCTGCTGAGTTCCTCCAGCATTTTGTGCGTTTTGCTGGGCTTAAAACAATGCCCATAAAACTGTAGGACTGAGGAGGAGAGAAAAAGGATCAGACATGATTGAATGGTGGAGTAGACTCGATGGGACAAATGTCCTAATTCTGCTCCTTTGTCTTATTGCCTTAAAACCTTAGGATGCCTTAGGACTGGGAAATTTGCAAAAAGAGGACCAAAGCATAGATAAGGAAAAGGAAAATCGATTCATGAATAGAGTAGCAGTAAACGGTAAAACAGATGTTAGGAGCTTCTCTAGATCTGTAAATTGGGGAAAAAAGGGTTAAAGTTGATGTGGGTCCTTCCCAGACTATGGCAGGAGAATTATAAAAAAGAAGGGAGAGTGAAAACAAGGAAGTACAGACCAGTTAATCTGACATCAATAGTAGGCAAAATGGCTGGAATATATTATTATGGAAGTGGTAACAGAGCACTTGAAAAATAATAGTAGGTTCCAGCAGAGTCAGAACAGATTTATGAAAGGGAAATAATATTTGACAAACCCGTTGCCAGTGGATGTGGCATATTTTGATTTTCGGAAGGCCATTTAAAAAGGTGTCGCACTAAAGGTAATTGAATCAAATTAGAGCTCTCAGTTTTAAGGAAAATATTCTGATGTGGATTGAGAATTGGTTAATGGACAGAAAATAGAGAGTAAGAAATGGGTCATTTTGGGTTGGGAGGCTATGATTAGTGGGGTGCCACAAGGATTGGTGCCAGGGTCCCAGCTGTTCACAGTCTATATCAATGAGGCCCCTTGTGCCTGATCTGCCATTTAATAAAATCAAAGCTAATCGGTTACCTCTATTTATCTCAGTCCGGTATATACTTAGTGACTGTGCCTTCACAGAACTTTGGGTTGTGAATACCAAAAATTCATCACTCTAAGTGAAGAGGTTCCTTCTCATCACATTCCTGAATAGCCAGGAATGAGATATTCAGAGCGTAAAGCCCAGGTTCTAGAAACCCAAACCTCAGAAAACATTAACTTGCAAGCCCTTCAGAGTTCTGAAACATTTCAGTGAGATTAGAGTTGTCAAGACTGTTGTCTAGACTTTGAATTTACTTTCATAAGGCAAATCAGTTATTCCAGATATCATTCTAAAGAAATTTTGCTACTTCCTCAGTCACAACAATATCTTTCCTTAGGATGAGAGAAGATTTGAAAATAATATTGTTATTTTATGGGTTGTTTTGGACAGATGGGGCTCATCAGCCATGGCTCGTCTAGATGGGGCTCATCTAGGAGAAGGAAAACTCTGATCTCATACCTCTGCTGCCTTGCGGCTATACCCACTAATGGGAAAGGCTTCGGGAGAGAAACTTGAGGAAAAATCTGGAGCTGGAATCTCTAACGCAGCCCGACATTGAGTTCAACACTGGCTAGCAACTCCGACAACACAGCTAGTGCCAAACTATATTGGACTCCTTTAGATTCCTTTAGATTCATCAGCTGCATGGAGGGGGGAGACTGCTGCTTGCGCAATAGCTTGCTCTCCCTATCGTACAACCCTGGCTTGCATATCACATAGACAGGTAGGATGCAACATCGTTGATCGACACTCAACCAGCGGAGGGCCTTAGGCTGCTATTGTGATTCCACAAAAGCAATTAGGAAAGCAGAAATAGGAAGTTCCAAGAGCAAAACTTGCAATTACAGTTAAGCACATCATGCACATATTTTGGATAAGGTAAACGAGAAGGAGAGGGCAGGAGAGGTTACTGAAGTCTCTTGACAAAGGGATAAGAATGTAACTTGAGACAACATGGAGACAAAATTAAAAAGAAGTGTGGTGAATACAACAACACACAAAATGCTGGAATAACTCAGCAAGGCAGTAGCATTTATGGAGGGGAATAAACATTGACTGCTTATTCCCTACAATGATACTGCCTGACTTGCTACATTATTCCAACATTTTGTACATGCTGCTCAAGATTTCCAGCACCTGTAGAATCTCACACAAGATGCTGGAAGAACTCAGCAGGTCAGGCAGCATCCATGGAAATGAATCAACAGTCGACGTTTTAAGCTGAGACCCTTCTTCAGGACTGAAAAGGAAGGGGGAAGATGCCAGAATAAAAAGGTGGAGGGAGAGGAAGGAGCATAGCTAGAAGATGATAGGTGAAGCCAGGTGTGTAGGAAGGGTAAAGGGCTAGTGAGAAAGGAATCTGATAGGAGAGGGGAGTGGTCATAGGAGAAAGGGAGGAAGGAAGAAACCCAGGGCAAGATGATAGGCAGGTGAGAAGAAGTAGGAAGCCAGAATGGGGAATAGAAGAAGACAGGAGGGTAGAGGTAATTTTTCACCAGAAGGAGAAATCGATATTCATGCCCTCAGGTTGGACGCTACCCAGACTGAATATAAAATGTTGTTCCTCCACCCTGAGGCTAGCATCATAGCACAGGAGGAGGCTATGGACTGACACGCCAGAATGGGAATGAGAATTGGAATTAAAATGTTTGGCCACTGGGACGTTCTTTTTTTGGCAAATGGAGTGGAGATGCTTGATGAAGAGGTCCACTGGAAAACGATGCTGGAGATGTAGTAATGTTTCACAAAGAAATAGCAGATGGACTTAGTAAGTAGCTTGCATCAGTCTTCACTATGGAAGACACTAGCGCTATGCCTGAAATTTGAGAGTTTCAAGGGGCAGATGTGAGTGTAGTTTCTGAAAGAGATAGCTGAAGAGATTGTGGAGGCATTAGTAATGGAGGCACATGATGAAGTGGGCCAATGTCAGCATGGTTCCCATAAGGGGAAATCTTGTCTGACAATCTGCTGGAAACCTCTGAGGAAATAACAGGCCGCATAGACAAAGGAGAGTCAGTGGATGCTGTTTATTTGGATTTTTAGAAGACCTTTGTCAAGTTGCCACACAAGTCTGCTTATTAGGATTTTAAAAAAACCATAGTATTACAGGAAAGCTACTAGCGTGTATAGAAGATGGGCAGATTAGCAGGAGGCAAAGAGTTGGAATAAAGAGGGCCTATTCTGGCTGACTGTGGGTGAAAAATGGTGTTGCACAGGGACTGGTATGGGAAATGCTTCTTTTCACCTTATATGTCAATGATTAAGATGATGGAATTGATGGCTTTGTAGCCAAGTTTGCAGATGATACAAAGATATATGGAGGGACAAGTAGAGTTGAGGAAGCAGGGAGTCTGCAGAAGGACTTAGACAGATTGGAAGAATGGGCAAAGAGTGGCAGATGGAATATAGCGCAGAGAAGTGTACGATCATACACATTGGTAGAAGGAATAAAGGTGTCGATGATTTTCTGAATGGGGAGAATTTTCAAAAGCCGTTGGTGCAAAGGGACTTAGGAGTACTTGTGTAGAATTCCCTAAAGATTAACTTGCAGGTTGAGTCAATGCTAAGGAAGGCAAATGCAGTATTAGCATTCATTTTGGGAAAACTAGAGAATGGATGTAATAATGGGGCTTTATAAGGCATTAGTCAGATCATATTTGAAGTATTGTGAGCAGTTTAGGTCCCCTTATCAGAGAACCCGCTGTTGGGGCACAGGTATGCCTCTATCAAAGGAAATATAAGACTCTCCTTTGTTCCACTAGCCTGCAAGTCACCCTTGGCCAAGGTGTAACTGCTGCTTAGCCTTCCTGATTAGGGTTACATGAAGTCATGGGAGCAGGTGGTGGGTGGCTAAATGAGCAACAGATGCATATCACAAGTCCTGGTTATGTAACCACTAAGAGCAAGCAGACAGTCTCTGATGAGTATTGATAATGGCTGGTGTTGCCCATCTTGTAAAGACACTGCCCAGAAGAAGGCAATAGCTACCTACTTCTGTAGAAAAAAAATGCCAAGAACAATCATGGTCATTGATAGAGAAAAGAATGAGAACAATAGCATGAAGAGGGTCTTCCCGACAGGAAGATTAAAGACAGATGGAAGATCATGAACACCCATGTCATACAATATGGTACATAACGATGATGATGATGATGATCAAAGAAAAGATGTGCGGCATTGGAGATGGTCCAGAAGAAGTTCAAGAGAATTATTCCAGGACTGAAAGGGTTAACATATGAGGAGCATTGATGGCTCTGGGCTGGTAATTGCTTGAATTTAGAAGAATGATGGGGGATCTCATTGAAACCTATCTAATATTGAAAGACCTAGATAGTGTGAATGTGAAGGATATGTTCCCTATGGTGAGCAAGTCTAGGACCAGAGGGCACAGCCTCAGAATACAGGTACATCCATTTAGAACAGAGATGAATAGGAATTCTTTTTTAGCCAGATAGTGGTGAATCTGTGGAATTCATTCCCACAAATGGCTGTAGAAGTTTTGTCATTGAGTATATTTAAAGTGGAGCTTGATCGGTTCTCAATTAGTAGGAATGTCAAATGTAATGGGAAGACAATTGAATGGGATTGAACCAGATGGAATAGCAGAGCAGACCCAATGGGCTGAAAGGCATAATTCTGCTCCTATTCTGTTTTATGGTCTTATGAGTGATGTTCACAGCTGCTCATGCTGTGCCATTTGCTTTTATGTCACTCCTAAAGTCCTCTTTCTAAAATGTACATACCTCAGTAATGACGAACACAACAGATTCTGCAGATGCTGAAAATCCAGAGTAACACACATACAAAATTCTGAAGTAACTCAGCCAGTCAGTCAGCATCTATGGAGAGGAACATGGAGTCAATGTTACAGGCCTAGACCTTTGATCAGGACATTGACTGTTTATTCCTCTCCATAGTTGCTGCCTGGCTTGCAGAGTTTCTCCAACATTTTGTGTGTATTACACAGTAATGACATTCTCACTTTGCAATATACTTGTTCATTACTTCCTCCACTTCAACTCTGCAAATGCTGGAACCTTACTACATGCTAATTTATCTCAGTATCAGGCACCATCCTTTGTTAATCCATTTCTGCAGTCATACAAAAGACCATTAAAATAAAGGTTATTTCAGATACATAAAGAGTAAAAGAGAGGAGAGATTGGATATTGTACCATTGAAAAATGATGCTGGAGAGGTAGTAATGGGGAACAAATGGAGGGTAAACACTTAATAAGTATTCTGCATCAATCTTCACTGTAGAAGATACTAACAGTTTGCCAGAAATTTGGGAGTGTCAGGGGGCAGGAATGAGTGTAGCTGCTGTTACTAAGGAGAAGGTGCTTGGGAAACTGAAAGATCTGAAGGTAGATAAGTCTCCAGGACGAGATGGACCCCAGGGTTCTGAAAGAAGTTACTGAAGAGATTGTGGAGGTATTAGTTATAATCTTTCAAGAATCACTAGATTCTAGAATGGTTACAGAGAACTGGAAAACTAAGGGGGGGGGGGGAGGATCTGCTGGGTTACGGTTTTTCAAAGGACCTGTCGAGTGCAATTGTGAAAAAAATCACAGCAGAATTAGCCAATTGGCCCATCAAGCCTGCTCTGCTATTTAATCCTGGCTGATCCAGTTTTCCTCTCAGCCCCAATCTCCTGCTTTCTCCCTGTGTCCCTACGTACCCTAAACAATCAGCCTCTACCTTAAATATACATAAGGACTTGGCCTCCACAGCTGCCCGTGGCAAAGAATTCCACAGATTCACCACTCACTGGCTAAAGAAATTCCTCATCTCCCTTCTAAAAGAAGGCCCCTCTATTCTGAGACTGTGTCCTCTGGTCTTAGACTCTCCCATCATAGGAAATATCCTCTCCACATCCACTCTTTCAAGGCCTTTCACAATTCAATACTTTTCAATGAAGTCACCCTTCATTCTTCTGAATTTTAGTGAATACAGCTCCAGAGCCATCAAACACTCTTCATGTAACAAGCTGTTCAATCTGTTCACCTCCTGTACCTTAGAAGTTTGAGAAGGTTCAGCATGACATCTAATACTTTGACAGACTTCTATAGATGCGTGGTGAAGCATATATTAACTGGTTGCATCACAGCCTGGTATGGAAGTCCTTGAACAGAAAATCCTACAGGAAGTAGTGGATGTAGCACAGTCCATTGTGGGTAAAGCTCTCCCCTTCATTCAGCACATCTTCACGGAGCACTGTCACAGAAAATCAGTATGTACACTGACCATTCAGGTCGTGGTTTCTTCTCACTACTGCTACCGGGCAGAAGGAAGACAGGAGCCTCAGGGCTCACACCACCAGGTTCAGGAACAGTTACTACCCCTCAGCCATCAGGCTCTTGAACCAGGGGATAACCTCCTTCAACTTCACTTACCCTGTCAGTGAACTATTCTCACTACCTATGTACTCACTTTCAAGGACTCTTCATTTCATATTCCAGATATTTATTGCTTATTTATTTATTATTATTATTATTATTATTATATTTTTATTTTTTTCTCATCTCAGACTGATAAAACCTGAGGTATGCGCATAGCCAAGCACACGCATTTCTCAGTTACTAGGAACTTTCAGACTATTCTAGTGTGTTTAGGATTATGGCTTTCTGGAGATTTATATAAAACTATGCTGTGTGGGGCTAATTATTTAATGCTATTGTGTAGTGACTTTGGGATGATATCAGTTGTAGATGTTATGATTGGGACAATATATACCCTATTCATGTTCCATAGTCTTTCAATTTCCTCTTTTAATTTTGGTTATTTCTAGTGTTTTTCACTTAGTGATTTCTGTATATTATGTGTATTTGGAATCGATGGCCTGATTCTGCTCTTATGTCTTATGGTCTTAAGGTATAAAGAAATAAAACCCTAGCATACTGCACTCTCCTCTTCAAGCCTAAATAATTGTTAGACAAATGATGAAGTGAAGAAGATATTGCAGCTATAACTAATCTCACACTTACTCTCATACATACAGTTTAATATAAGGTACATTCTTCTATCCACACATTTTACCCACTGGTTCCATTCATCCTTCACCTTTTCCCTAATGATTCTTTCCTGCTTTATCAGATTTCAGCACTGGTAGCCAATGTGTTCACACTTGTCACCTCCGACTGGTCTCCCTGCTTCACTCCCCCCCCCCCCCACCCCTTCCTCCACATGTCCTTTTCCTTGTCTGTTTTCACTTGAAATCCACCTGACTCTACCCTTCCCCACTCTCTCCAGCTGCTCATCATCGTTTATGTCACATTGATCCTCCAATCACATACTGTCCATTGTCTATTCAATCCCCCCCCCCCCCCCACTACACCAAGCATCTTCCCTCTCTGCTCCAAATCCTGTTCTTCCTTTTATTAAGTAACAGGAAGTCTAGAGCCCCTAACTTTCTTCCCTCACCTGCCCTAGCACAGAGCTGTTGATACCAGATGGAGATACCCTAAATACTGTTCTAGCTAAAATGAATTCTACACAGGCAAACATATGGCCTTCCTACCCAGCTAGCTCAGCTGCGTTCTTTAGCATCTGTGTCAGGGTGAGCTGGCAAATTCTAAAAGAGAATCATTCTGAAGGCACTGGAATAAATGCACACCTTGAAAGCAGAGACAAGCTTTAAATTGTAGACAGTCACGGCCATAGAAAAGGAGAGTGTTCCTGAGTACAAAGCTTAAAAATCTGTTAACAAAATCAGTAAATGATATTAAACTGCTGAACTCCTTCTTGACCCATTACATGTCAACTGCTGTATATATTAAACTCCTCCAGAGAGCATGCCAGCTGGGAACTTCATTCATGCATTGTTTCAACTTGGAGACCACCTTGGCAACAACTGGGGCTCACCAGCAAACAGAAGCTGTGCACATGTTAAGGAGAACATTTTCTCAGGGCTTTCAGACTGTTATTCTGCACGTCCTGTCAAAGCCAAAGTTACTATGTCTGATACTGATATGCACATCCTAACTCGTTAGTTAGGAATTCCTCTGTTAAATCCGTGAAACAATTCACCTGAATCAATTGCAGACTGTCAAAGAAGTTTCATACAAACTCTTCACTGTGCTCTTACAAATGAACTGCAATTTTGATTTGTGTAGTGATTAGTGAAATATCCTTTGACAATGTTGCAATGTCAAAGCAAGTTAAAAAGATCCTCATACAACTGCATTGTTTTAGCTGAAGCACAATTCTGATGGTGCTATTATCTAAGACTTGTATTCTTAAAGGCCATGTAAACACTGTTACAGATGACTTACAAGAATCTGTAAACTCAGTGAGCTATTCAAACTTAAAAGGGAAACAATGACTGTGTCTAATAGAAGTATTTCACTTTGAAAATAATCAACCTAATGCAATCAACTTTTTATCCACTCCACACTTTAGATGTATAGAAGCCACCTTACCAATCCCATATATAAAAGCAACCTTACCAGTCTCATGCTTGCAGTAATGTTATTCATCAGAAGGAAATGCAGTTTAGCAATAAATTTGTCCAAATCCTCCTTGGAGTGATTCCATTATGTGTGATTCCCACGTTAATCCACCAATCGTATCTCAAGTTTATAATTGGTAGAATAACACTACAGTTTCTTTGTGAAATTCAATAAAGAAACTAAGTAGATTGGCCTCAGCAAAACCATAAGACGTAGGAGTAGAATTAGCCCATTAAGTCTACCTTTAACAATGGTTGACCATGGATCGCAAACTGTCATCCTTGCACCAAACAACTCTGCACCTTCAGAACTAAGCAACTACCGTCCAGTGGCGCTGACTCCAATCAGCATGAAGTGCTTTGAACAGCTGACAATGGCACATCTCAAAATCTCCATTCATGGCACATTGGACATTCACCAACATGCTTACCAACAGAACCACTCTACAACAAATGCCATAGTATTTATCATGCACCTGGCCCTGATACACCTAGAAAACAAGGGCACTTATGTCAGAATGCTGTTTCTGGATTTCATGTTGGCATTCAGAATCAGGTTTAATATCACCGGCATATGTTGTGAAATTTGTTAACTTTGCGGCAGCAGTCCAATGAAGTACATGATAAATAATTATAGAGAAAAAAATCTGTATTACTGTAAGCATATATAAATGTCTATTAAATAGCTAAGTTAAAATAAGTAGTGCAAAAAGTTAAAAAGACAGGTAAAAAAGTAGTGAGATAGTTTTCATGGATTCAATGTTCATTTAAAAATCGGATGGCAGAGGGGAAGAAGCTGTTCCTGAATCGCTGAGTGTGTGCGACTTCAAGCTGTACCTCCTTCCCAGTGGTAACAATGAGAAAAGGGCATGGCCTGAGTGACTGGTGTCCTTAATGATGGACACCGCCTTCCTAAGGCATCACTCCTTGAAGATGTTTTGGATACAATGGAGGCTAATACCAATGATGGAGTTGACTAATTTTACAAGTTTCTGCAACTTACTTCAATCTTATGCTGTAGCCTCCCCCTCCCACTATACCAGGTGGTGATGCAGCCAGTCGGAAAGTTCTCCACAGTACATTTGTAGAAGTTTTTGAGTGTTTTAGTTGAAACATTAAATTTCCTTAAACTCCGAATGAAATATAGCCACTGTCTTGCCTTCTTTATACAGTAGCTTCATTAATATGCTGAGAGAGGTTAGGTCTTCAGAGATAATGACTCCCAGGAACTTGGAATTGCTCACTCTCTCCACTTCTGAAGCCCCGATGAAGATTGGTTTGTGTCCCCTCGTCTTCCCCTTTATGAAGCCCACAATGAGCTCTTTGGTCTTACCGACATTGAGTGCAAAGTTGTTGCAGTGACACCACTTGACTAACTGGTGTATCTCGTTCCTGTATGCCATTTCGTCACAGGCTGCCTGAAATTCTGCCAACAATAGTCGTATCAGCAGCAAGTTTGTAGATGGCATTTCAGCTGTGCATAGCCGCTCAGTCATGGGTGTAGAGAGAGTAGAGCAGCAGGCTAAGCACACATCCCTGTGGTGCGCCAGTGTTGTTCGTCAGTGAGATGTCGATGTTACTTCCAATCCGCACAGAGTGTGGTCTTCCAGTTGGGAAGTCGAAGATTCAGTTGCAGCGGGAGGTACAGAAGCATAAGTTCTATAGCTTTTTGATCCAGCACTGTTGGAATAATGGTGTTTAATGCTGAGCTATCGTCAATAAACAGCATTCCTACATAGCTATTTGCATTGTCCAGGTGATTCAAGGCTGCATGGAGAGCTACTGAGATCACATCTGTTGTAGACCTATTTGGCACTAGGCAAATTGCAGTGGGTCCAGGTCCTCCCTGAGCCAGGAGTTGATTTTTGCCATGACCAACCTCTCAAAGCACTTCATCATCATGGATGTGAGTACTACTGGATGATAGCTGTTAAGGCAATTCATACTGCTCTTCTTGGGCACTGGTGTAATTGCTGCCCTTTTTAAGCAGGTGGAAACCACCAACTGTAGGAGAGAGAGACTGAACATGTCTTTGAACACACCCACCTGTTGCGTGGCACAAGTTTTTTTAGCCTTACCAGCTACTCTATCGGGCCCTGCAAACCTGCAAGGGTTCACCTTCTTGAAAGATCGCCTGACAGAAATCACAGGGTCACTGGATGCTGTAGGGATCCTCATAGCTGTGGTTTTATTCTCCCTTTCAAAGTGAGCATAAAAGGCGTTCAACACTACTGTCACACAGACCTTGGTGAACAAACTCCTACTCCTCAGTCTAAACACACCATTGTGCTACTGGGTGTTGGACTTCCTAACCAGACCGCAGATCGTCAGGATTCACAACTCTTCCTCCCTCCCCATCATCCTTAAAATGGGTGCTCCCAGGGATGTGTGCAGATCCCACTGCTGTACACTTTGCTCACACACAACTATATGGCCAAATACCCGAGTAATCACATTGTAAAATTTTCTGATGACATGACAGTGGTGGGGCTCATCACCAAACTCAATGACACAACCTACAGAGAGAAGATGGAAGAGCTCGAGGCCTGCTGCCAGGCAAGTAACTTCTTCTATGATGTCAAAAAGACAAAGGAGATGATTATCGACTTTTGGAGAACAGGCAACACTCCCACCTGTTTTCACATCAGCAGCAGAGCAGTGGAAACTGTGAACAGTTTCAAACCCCTGGGAGAGCACGTCTCACACAGCCTCTCACAGTCCCAGAACACAATCAGAAAACCTCACCAAAGGTTCAAAGCTCCAATTTAATGTCAGAGAAATGTATACGACATACATCCTGAAATGCTTTTTCTTCGCAAATATCCACAAAAACAGAGAAGTGCCCCAAAGTATGAACGACAGTTAAACGTAAGAACCCCAAAGTCGTCCCCCCAGCTTCCCTCCCTCCCGTTCATAAGTGGCAGCGAGCAGCAATCCCCCCTCCCCCCATCCACCGGCAAAAAGAGCAAGCATCGGCACTGCCACCGAGCGCTCAAGTGTGAGCAAAGCAATAGCAAAGACACGGACTTGCAGTCACCCCAAAGACTTTGTGTTTCACCCGGCATTCGACATACCACAGGTTCACTCTCTCACTAATAAGGGAGAAGGAGGTGTCTCCATTTTCCCAGCGAGCGGGGAGACATAACAAACAACTCACTGGTTTACGATGTTAAGAGTCTGTTACATTGCTTTTTCCAAGCTCCGTGCCTGAAGATCGCAAAGATCCGGGTTTCTCGGGGCGACAGCAATAGATTTCCTGACTCCCCTGACAACACACGGGTCTCCTGCCGTGACACCGACCCTTGATCCGCCCATCCCCAGAGACCCAAGACCTCAGGCTTCCAAATCCGAGCCGGACTCTCAGGCCGAACCCTTGGAATGCCAAACAACAGCCAGTCCTGAAACCCCGAGAATGGGTCCCAGTCCTGCAAAGAACCAAAGTCAGCGTGTAACTCCAGTTCAGGGTCTTCAAAAGAACATGAAGATATTAAAGATGGAAATAGAGCTGTTTCCAAAGATGCAAGCAGAGGAGTCGCCATCTGAACTTTGCTCCGCATCAATCCTCTGCTTTTTGAGGAGACTGAAGAGAGCTAGACTATGTAAATCTGTACTCACATCGTTCTGCAGATGTGCAGTAGGGAGCATCCTGACAAGCTGCATCTCTGCATGGTATGGAAAATACACTGCAGCAGACAGAAAGGCTCAACAACAGCTAGACTAAACTGCCGGTACATCGGCGGCACCAGTCAACCCACCATCAAGGACGGATATACAGAAAGATGCTGGAAAAGCATCAGTATCATCATGAAGGTCCCCACCCACCATCATGGGCTGTTTGTCCCATTCACATTAGGGGGAAGGCTACTTGCCCCAAGCTGAAAGGATGATCAACACTTCAACCCAGTAACCTACCTTTCCATATCCCCAACCACCACACTTTATCATTTTCCATCAGAGTCTCCTTATGTCCAAACAGTCCTCCCTAGCATCATTTTATGGATATTCAATCAATCTACGTATATAACCTATCTTACATATTTATATTTATTGTGTTCTTTATCTTATATTTTTTTCACTGTATCAGATCCAGAACCACAATTATTTTGTTTTCCTTTACACTTGCGTACTGGAAATGACATTTAACAATCTTGAATCTGCTTCAACCCTATACTCCCTGTAACCCTTAACCCCCTTAAAATCAAGAACCTATCAATCTCTGCCTTAAATGCACCCACTGGCTTCCACAGCTTTCTATGGCAGTGAATTCCACTGATTCAACACCCTCTGTCTCCTCATCTCAGTTTCCAACCAAATGTTCCTTTATTTAAAGGTTATATTTAAAGGCTACAGCAAGGCTACCTACTTTCAATTAAACGAGTATCAGTACTGCCATTGCTGATATGGAAGGAGGGCAAATGTTACTACCACACACAGAGATTATAGACAGGGTGGTGTCTGGAGTAATTTTTAAGGACACTGAAAATTACTCATTGCTAACTATGGAGGCCACGCCTGGATTTTGGTCTGCTACATTGAATACGAGCAAGAAGGCTCACCAACAGGCACTCAGTCTTTCCAGCTGTCACGCAGGAAGAGAAAATGAAAATTACTACTTGAAGGTAACTTGTTCTGACAGGCCTACAACAGCTATTCTCCTCTGAGCTGGGTTGCTGTAGGCGAGGGTTGGTTCAGCTAGAAGATCTCTCTCGATCCCTTGTAATGGATCCCACCAGATACATGCAGAGGCATCAAATGGCTCAAGTCCAGTGGTGAAACTACCCACAGTTGAATTGTCAACTGATGTTTGGTTCAGACTCCTGCATGAAGTTCAGCCACTTTTGAGGAAGGCACAGGATGGCCACCAGCACAAGAGAACCAGCAGCTCAGGCAAACGTGAGCATCCTCAGGGAAGGAGATCGGAAAGCTGAAAAGGATATACATTCTGTTGTTCGCCTTCCCTTCCTACAGTGTTTTGCTCTGTATTTGGATGAATGATGGATTATGAATCTGTGTCACCCAATGCAGATATGGCCCAAGTGCGGAGTGGGAGACACTGAAGCGGGTCGAAGGGAAAAAAACCAATAAACACTAGGCCAAACAGGGCCGTTAACTAAACTCTTGACTGGAAAACAAAGCCTACACTGTGGCTGAAAAGAACAACTAAGAATAAAACGAATACCGTTTGTCTTCGGAGTTAGTTGACTCAACAGTCCAATTTCTCAGGCAAGGCCGAATGCAAACAGGCAGCGAAGCGTTACTGTGCCGTGTCCAAGTCTTGACAAATACTACGATGGGATGAATGGAGTTAAATACTATCACAATGAAATAATAATTAGCTGACATGTGCATATTCACGAGCGTATTTGCCATATCTGCTGCGCTGCCGAATCCATGGTAGTGACAGGGTCCCCCTCGCTAGGCGCAGTGATGAGGCACCACAGACCTGTGTCTGCTGGAAGTCCCGGGTGATGGACTTGTCCAAGATGTGCTTCAGTGATGCTGGTAGACAAGTGCCATGATGTGCACTGCTAATATCGGAGCCAAAGACTTCAATGTACAGACTGAAACAAGAGCTTTTACCAAGTGACACCATGAGACAAATCGTTCTCATAATGAGGACCCTCCAACTGGAGCTAATCGAGCATCTGCTTCAACAATAAAACTCAGAATCCTGAGCCTATTAAAATAAACTTAAACTTGAACAGCAAGCACCAGGAAACCACAATTACAAAGCAAATCACAAGAAAAACACAAGGAATTCTTAAATCATTAATAACTGTGGTTAAGCAACAATTAACCAATTCAAGTGATCTAAAAACCTCAGAGCCCAATGCTCTGATGCCCTGCACAGGCCGGAAGTCACTACAGGACCCCCCTCCCTATAGCTGGCACCTGATGGCCCAGGAAGACCTGAAAACCCGAGATTCAGGAATAACTCGAGAGACCTGAGGAACTTGAGAGGGAGGCATGGGGGACTCAAGAAGCAGGGAGACTTGGGGATCTAGAGAGACCAAGACCTGGGAACCCCAACAGACTGAGAGACTAGGGAATCCTGAGAGACCTGGGAAACTCGAGTGAGATCAAGAAACCCTCGGGCAGGGCTGAGAAGGAGGCTTGAGATTCCTCAAGATGAGGAGGGCATTGAAAAAAACTGAAACACATTGATTAAGCCTTGGAAACGATCAGAAAAAGAAAACCCAGGGAACAGAGAGAAAAGTCCTTGGGAAACCTCGAAACCACGCAACTTGAAACCTAGAGAAGGAACCTTTTCAAATCTTGCTCAGCATTTTATCTTTCACAATTTTTCCAGAGGCAATTAGGATATACTCTCAATTTTACAGATCAAGACAGCCTGGACAGGTTTCCTTCATCGCTAAGCTAGCTGGTTCTCTGAAGATCTGTTTAATTTGCTACGTGGAAGTTCAGTTTTCCCAGTCTGCACCATGACTTTCATCAAAAGGTTAAAAATACTCTTGATAGGATTATTGTATTTGTGTATTTGCACACTCCAGCCAGGGATCAGCTTTTGGAGTAGGTCTCATCCAAATTTTACACCATTGACTTGGATGATGATTTGTTCAATCAATTGAAAAGCTTGCTTGAAGTGCTCATTTGTTATGCAGATCTGAGTCACGGCACCACAAAAGCTGGGAACCTAGGTCCTTGTGACTTGAAAAGCTTGTAATGGACACCGGAGAAACACAACGTAGACTAGAGAAGCTCGGTATGTAGACTCGGGACTCTCGGAATGTAGAGTCAGGACATGCACTGAGAGTAGAAGACACCCTCTCCTCAAGCCACCAATGTCAAAACGTCACTGTTCATACTTTGCTGGGTCCATCACTTAGCAAGATCCTTCTGTCACTCTGGAGACAGAAGCAAGAGTTCATACATAAGAATTCTAATGGAACTTTGTTGTCTCAATGAATCACTCTGACCATTGAATCTCATGGCCAAGGTCAGTTTTTCTCTCTCCGCTGAGTCCATCCTTGCGTGGTTGAGACTTGCTGTCACTGAATCAGATATGGCCCAAGTGCAGAGTGAGAGAGAGTGAAGTAGGTCAACATTTCACAGACTTTAATGCAAACAGTGTTAAAGGGAAAAGAAAAGAATAAACACCAGGCCAAACAGGGCCGTTAACTAAGCTCTCAAATGGAAAATGAAGCCTACACTGTGGCTGAAAAGAACAACTAGGAATAAAACAAATACCACTAGGCTCCAGAATCCTTTGACTCGACAGTCCGATTTCTCAGGCAAGGCCAAATGCAAACAGGCAGCAAAACGTTACTGTGCTGTGTCCAAGTCTCGACAAATACTATGATGGAATGAATGGAGTTAAATACTATCACAATGAAATAATAATTAGCTGACACGTGCATAGTCAGGAGCACAGTTGCCAAATCTGCTGCCCTGCTGAATCCGTGGCTGTGACAATCTGAGCACAACTCAGCGCAGCAACAATGTTTATCCTTCTATGTTCTCACATCATTGTGAGCCTAATACCCAAGGATTAGCTAGCAGGCTTGATTCACCTCACAGTCTGGCACTCCAGATAATCACAGCCTATTCACTTCTCTCCATTTCCTATACAAGCCAATAAACATGCAAAGGAAGTGCTTAGAATTGCAGAGAATCTGCTGTAGGCACTTTCAGCTCCTCCTCCCGGTCATGCTCCTGCTCAGAAAATGCATTCAATATCAAGACTACCAAGAGTGATGTGGCTTATGCGTTGCTGATGATGCTTGCATTAAATATCCCCAAAGGTACAATAATTTGTATTCTGATGACACATCCCCTATGCATAACGTGCCGTGTTCCCAAAAAAAGATGGAGAACTGGAAAAATTCCCAACTATGCTCTCACAGATGCACTGTCAAAATAATTGTCTTGGGAAGCATTGGCTTTTCAGCTAAGCTTTCCCATTAGGACAGTAAAACTACTAATGCTGTCAATTCTTTGATTGACTTGTCTCCTTGTCTGTAACACAACGTTGCTGACCCTATATGAGAGGAAAGCTCGGATGCAAGCTCACACGCAAGACTTACATTTATACAGCAATGAGTGGAGAGGGCTTACCACAATATTGGGAGGTGTCAGATAGATGGAAAAATTTCAATGATGCTGATAATGCATACCTTTGACCTTCATATTCAGAGCAATATGACATAGAACATGGAACAGTACAGCACACAGACAGCCTTTGATGTCTGTGCTGAGCACGATGCCAAATGAAATGAATCCCTTCTTCCTACACATAATGCATAACCCTCCACTCCATACACATCCATATACCCATTCCGAAGCATTTAAACGTGTCATATCTGTTTCCACCATTAACACTGGCAACTCATCCCAGGCACATACTGGCCTCTGCATAAATTTACACCCACTCATTTTAAATAAATGCCCTCTAGTATTTCACATTTCTAATATATAGTATTTGAAATTTCAAAAAAATATATATATAAAGATTGTTATATTCATCTTTTGAGTTTGGAACTTTTTACCCACAATGTTTTATATTATATTCTCTTTGTAGGTGGCAGTCTATTGACTCTTTCCTGTTCCATGTTGCTTTCCTTTTGAGTATTTACACAAACTTTACCTTCAGTCTTGCATTGCACAAACCGCTCTAGCCCCACTGGTACAAACACTGCGTGGTTTCTCCCCATCCACCTCACATCTACAGCCCAACTGTTCATTAAGTGAACAAAACCTCGGACACAAGTGCTCATTGTATCTATTCCTGCTTTCTTGGTTCAGAAGTTGAGGTAATTGTGACTATGCAGCTGTGTGGTGCAGATAATCAGAGAACTGATTTGGCTATCACAGCTGGACACAACCCATTCAGGAATACTTTGTCTTTGTATAATAATTGTTTCTCTTCACTATTGCATTCCAGAAACAATTTCAGTTAATTAAAGCAAAAAAATTGAGGTGTTGGAATACAATTGGAGAAGGAGATTTTCCTGCATTTTACATTTCCTTCACATGCACCTCCATCAAGCTTTTTTTCCTCTCAATGTAGTGGTGAGGCTAATTAGTGGAATTGAAGCTTGCATGCCCAAGACAAGTTTATCAGCCCAAGTGTACTGTCTTGAGGCACAGGTACAATGAAAAATTTGTTTGTAGCATCATGTTGGTACAGACAACACACAGAACGTAAATTATAAATAAATTATACAAGACTTTGAAGTAAAAGACTTCAGTGTTTTAATGCAAAAAAATGGTCAGAGTTAAGTCCATAGTAATGCAAGAAGTGGTCCATAAGGTTCTATTGCTGAAGTAGGATTGCCTGATTGTTAACACTCATTGGACAAGAGGATATGTTGCTGGTTACTTGAGTCCCAGATGCCCGGTTTTACTCATTACTCTATTACCAACTTGCAGTTTTCAACAAGATTGGAAAAATGTTCTGAGCTAAAGAGCAGAGCAGGAGATTGCAGAGAGTGTTGGAGGCTGTTCCTTGCCAAGATTACATGCAAGTTTTAAAAAGAGAGTGGTGCCTCTCAGGACTTGTTTGGGGAGTGGGAGAATATGTGGGTTATTAGTAATTTAGCAAAGAACAATAATAAGAAATTAGATTTAAGCAGAGTGGCCATTGAGGGAGTGGGCCCGTGTTAGAATGGTCAAGCTTTGGCTCAACAGGCTTCAGCAAGAACAGGCAAAGGCTAAGATCGCTGAACCTTTTGGAATCATTTATTTACTTATAGACCATAAACTTGATAAGTTGGAGCCAAAAGTATAACAAGTATAGGCAGAAAAGTAGTTAAGGCAGTGGAATGCTCTTCCTGTCAGATGTGGGATTACAAGGTACCAAATGACTACATCTGCTTGAAGTGCATCCAACTTCAGCTCTTGACTAATAAGGTCAAGGAACTGGAGCTGGAGTACTCAGGACTATCAGGGAGGCCGAAAACCTCAGAGATGAAACTTTTACAGAGGCGGTCACATTCAGACTGCAGGTTTCAGATAGTAGATGGGTGACCATCAGAAGTATGAGCAATCAGCAGGTGGCGCAAGATTACCCTGAGGGCCATTCCTCTCAGCAATATGTACACTCCTTTGGGTTCTGCAGCCGTGGGGTGGGGTGGGGTGGGGGGCGGCAATGACCTATTAAGGTGCAGCAGCAGCAGCCAAGCCAGTGGCGTTTTGGCCATCTCTGAAGCTCAGCCAGGAAGGATAAAGTCTGACAGAGTGATAGTGCTAGGAGACTCGATAGTTAAGGGGGACAGGCAGGAGATTCTGTGGCCGTGAAAGAGAAGCCAGGATGGTGTGTTGTTTCCCAGGTCCTGGGCTGCAGGATGTCCAGAGCAGCTGCAGAATATTCTCAAAGGGGAGGGTGAACAGGCAGGGGTGATGATAAGCATTGGCACCAATGGCATAGGTAAACATGGGTAAGAGGTCCTGCACTGTGAGTATAGGGAGTTAGGAAAGAGGCTGAAGAACAGGACCTCCAGGATAGTAATCTCTGGTTTACTCACCATGCCACGTGCCAGTCAATATAGGAACAGGATGATAGTTCAGATGAATGAGCGGCTAAGGAACTGGGGCAGGGGGCAGTGTTTTAGATACTTAGATCATTGGAACCTTTTCTGGGGCAGTGGTGACCTGTACAAGAGGGATGAGTTGCACATAAATTGGGGGGGGGGCAGGGTGGGCAGATCCAATATCTTAGCCAAGAGGCTTGCCAGTGTTACTCATGAGGGTTTAAACTAGTTTAGCAGGGGAGTGGGAACCAGAGCACTAGGTGGGAAAGTGGAGAGATGGAGAGGATGTAGACGTCAGGGTCAATAAAAACAGACTGGAACAAATTAACAGATCTGATGGGGCAGATAGCTTGAAGTGTCTGTATTTTAATGCCAGGAGTATTATGTGTAAAGATGATGAACTTAGAGAATGGATCAGTACATGGAATGATGATGTTGTAGCCATTACAGAGACTTGACAGGAATGGGCGATTAATGTCCCAAGGCTTTGATGTTTTGAATTGAATTGACTTTATTACAGTACTTACATCCATGAGAAAAAATCTTTACGTTATGTCTCTGTCTAAATATGCAATGTGCAATTTATAGTAATTTATAATAAATAGTATGTATAACAGGATAGTCAATATAACATAGAAATACAGTTGTGTCAGCGTGAATTAAGTAGTCTGAAGGCCTGGTGGAAGAAGCCGTCCCAGAGCCTGTTGGTCCTGGCTTTTATGCTACGGTACAGTTTCCTGGATGGTAGCAGATGGAATAGTTTGTGGTTGGGGTAACTCAGGTCTCCAATGATCCTTCAGGCCCTTTTTACACACCTGTCTTTGTAAGTGTCCTGAATAGTGGGAAGTTCACATCTACAGATGAACTGGGCTGTCCGCACCACTCTCTGCAGAGTCCTGTGATTGAGGGAAGTACAGTTCCCATACCAGGCAGTGATGCAGCCAGTCAATATGCTCTCAATTGTGCCCTTAGAGAAAGTTCTTGGGATTTGGGAGCCCATATCAAACTTCTTCAACCGTCTGAGGTGAAGAAGCTCTGTTGTGCCTTTTTCACCACTCAGTCAGCACGTACATACCACATGAGATCCTCAGTGATGTTTATGCCAAGGAACTTAAAGCTGTTCACCATCTCAACCCCAGATCCATTGATGTCAATAAGAGTTGGCCTGTCTCTATTCCTCCTGTAATGCACAACCAGCTCCTTTGTTTTCACAACATTGAGGGAGAAGTTGTTTCCTTGACACCACTGTGTCAGAGAGATGGCTTCTTCTCTGTAGGATGCCTCATTATTATTTGAGATTAGGACAATCAGTGGAGTGTCATCAGCAAATTTAATTAGCAGATTGGAGTTGTGAGGGGCAACACAGTCATGGGTATACAGAGAGTAAAGGAGGGGGTTTATTACACAGCCCTGAGGGGCACCTGTGTTGAGGGTCAGAAGGGCAGAGGTGAGGGAGCCCATACTTACCACCTGCCGGTGATCTGACACAAAGTCCAGGATCCAGCTACACAAGGCAGGGTCAAGGCCGAGGTCTCTGAACTTCCTGTCGAGCCTGGATGGAATTATGGTGTGGAATGCTGAACTGTAGTCCAAGAACAGCATTCTCGCATAACCATTCTTCTTCGCCAGATGTGAAAGGATGGTATGTAGAGCTGTGACTATTGTGTCATCTATCGATCAGTTGTGTTGGTAGGCAAATTGTAGGGGGTCCACTGTGGGGATCTTTTAGAAAAGATAGAGAGAAAGGTAAAAGGGGGAAGGGTAGTTGCACTACTCATCAGGGACAATATCACAGCTGCACTCAGAGGGGACATAATGAAGGCTCATTCACTGATCTATTTAGGTAGAACTCAAAAATAGGAAGGGCGGAATCATGCGATGGGGTTGTCCTACAGGCACCCAGTAGCCACTGAGTAGCCATTGAGGAATAGATATGCAGGCAGATTATGGAAAGCTGTAAAAGCAATAGGGTTGTTGTCATGAGAGACTTCAACTTTCTTAATATAAACTGGGACCTTCTTAGTTCAAGAGACTTAGATGGGGCAAAGTTCGTTAGTGCATCCAGGAGGGTTCCTTAAATAAATATGTAGATTGTCCAGCAAGAGGAGGACCCGCACTGGACCTGTTGTTGGTCATGAGCCTGGCCAAGTGACTGATCTTTCAGTGGGTAAGCAGCTAGGTAACAGTAACCACAACTCCTTAATTTTTAAGATAGCTGTAGATAAGTCCTTGCAGGAGAGTATTATATTGGCGCAGAGCAAATTACAAGAGTATTAAGCAGCAACTAGGGAGAGTTAATTGAGATCAGTTGTTTATGGGCAAGTCCACATCCAATGTGTGGATGGTGCTTAGGGGCCAAATGCAGAGTACAAGACAGATATGTTCCAGTAAGAGGGAAGGACAAGAATGGCAAGGTAAGAGTACCTTGGATGTTGAGAGAGGTGAGGAATTTAGTCAAAAGGGAAAAGGAGAAGTATGTAAAGCTTAGGAAGCTAAAATCAAACAGAGTCCTTGAGGATTATAAAGAAGCTAGAAAAGAACTCGAAGGGAATTAGGAAATTCTGGAGGAGCCATTGAAAGCCATTTGCAAGTAGGATTAAAGAGAATTCCAAGGCATTGTATAGATACATTGAGAGAAGGACATTAACTAAGGAGACGGAAGGACCACTCAAGGACAAAGGACATAACATTTTCTTGGATGCAGAAGATATAGGTGAGGTCCTTAATGAATACTGCATATCAGTATTTACACGAAGGACCTGGAGGATAGGGAGATTAGTGGCAAGTGTATTGATATGCTAATGCATTTGAAGGGATAAGAGGAGGTAATATTGGGTCTCATTGAGAGTATTAAGGTGGCTAAGTCCCTAGGGCCAGATGTAATGCACCCCAAGCTTTGAAAGAGGCAAGAGAAGAGACTGCTTGGGCCTTCCTGTCTTCTCTAGCCATAGTGATATCCTGGGGGACTGGCAAGTAGCTAATGATTTTCTATTATTCAAAAGGGGAACCAGGGGTAATCCTGGAAACTATAGACCAGTGAGTCTCACATCCGTGGTAGGGAAGTTACCGTGAAAGTTCTTAGGGATAAGATTTGTGTGTGTTTGGAAAACCATAGCCTAATTGGGATGAGCCAGCATGACTCAAGGCAAGGCAAGTCATGCCTTATGAACTTCATCGAGTTTTTTGATGAGGTGATGAAGGTGATTGATGAAGGAAGAGCTGTGAATGTTGCCTACATGGATTTTAGTTAAGGAGCTTGACCAGATCCCTCTAGGGACACTCCTCCAGAAGACTGAGATGCATTGGATCCATGCTGATTTGACCATTTGGATTCAGAACTGGCTTGCACATAGAAGACAAAGGGTAGAGATCGAAGGGACTTAATCTACCTGGAGGTCTGTGATTAGTGCTGTTCCCCAGGAATCTGAACTGGGACCTCTGCTGTTTGAGATTTATATAAGTGAGCTGGATATAAATCTAAATGGTTGGGTTAGTAAGTTGGCAGATGATATGAAGATTGCTGGTACTGAGGATGATGTCAAACACCTGCAAAGAATATAATGGGATATGGATTAGTTTCAGATATGGGCAGGGAAATGGGAGATAGAGTTTAACCCAGCCAAATGTGAAGTGTTGCACCTTGGTAGGTCAGATGTAATGAGACAGGATTCCGCTAAGGGCAAGCCCCTTACCAGTAGTGATATGCAGAGGGATATCAAGTTTTCAAGTTTATAACTCCCTGAAAGTGGCTACACAGGTTGCTAGGGTGGTTAAGAAGGCACATTGGGATGGTTGCCTATAATAGTAGAGTCAGGAAGTTACGTTGCAGCTATATACATCTCTAGCTAAACTACATCTGGAGTACTGCATACAGTTCTGGTCGCCCCATTATAGGAAGGATGTGGAGACTTTGGAGAGAATACAGAAGAAGTTTACCAGTATGTTGTTTAGATGAGAGGGCATGTGCTACGAGAGGATGGGCAAACTTGGTTTATTTTCTCTGGAGTGGCAGGGTCTGGGGAGAACTGTTGAGGTTTTATAAGATTATGAGAGCCATAGGTAGAGAAGAGAAGACAGACATTATCTTCTTCCAGGTTTGAAATGTCTGATATTAGACGGCATGCAGTTAAGGGAAAAAATTCAAAGAAGATATGAGGGACAATTTTTTTACACATAGAATGGTGGTGCCTGGAATGCGCTGCCAGGGGAGGTGGTAGAGGCAGAAACATTAGGGACTTTAAAGAGACTTGTAGATAGGCACATAAGTGAGAGGAAAATGGAAGGATATGGACATTGTGCAGGCAGAAGTTTAGTTAGTCATTTGATTATTAGGGACTTTAAAGAGACTTGTAGATAGGCACATAAGTGAGAGGAAAATGGAAGGATATGGACATTGTGCAGGCAGAAGTTTAGTTAGTCATTTGATTACTAACTCATTTGCTTTCAGCACAACATTGTAGGCAGAAGGGCCGGCTCCTGCCCTTTCACCTCCTCCCTCACCAACATTCCAGGCCCCAGGAGGTCCTTTCAGGTGAGGCAAGACTTTATCTGTGAGTCTGCTGGGGTCATCTACTGTATATGGTTCTCCTGGTAAGGCCTCCTGTACATTGATGAGACCTGGCGTGGATTGACGTGGAGTGGCTTCGTTGAGCACCTTTGATCCATTCACAAAAGAAAGGATTTCCTGGAGGCCAACCATTTCAATTCAACTCCCCATTCCCTTGCTGACATGAGAGATCATGGCCTCCTTTAGTGCCACGATGAGGTCCTCTGAGTTTGGAAGAGCACTGCCTCATATCTGGATAGACAGCATCCTGATGACACAAACAAGGATTTCTCCTGATTCCAGTAAGTTTTCCCCTCTTCCCTCATCTCTTTTTCCATTCCCCATTTTGACTCTCTTCTTACCCTTCTTTTCTCACATGCCTATCGGCCCTACCTGGTGCTGCACCTTGTTCTCTGTCATGTTCCACTCTCCTCTCCTATTAGATTCCTTCCTCAGTCCTTTATCTTTTCCACCTATTACTTCCCAGTTTCTCACTTTACTCCCCTCCACTACCCACCTACCTTCCCCTCACCTTCATAGGTGATACCTTCATCTATCACCTTCTAGCTAGCACTCCTTCCCCACCAACTTATTCTGGATTCTTCCCCCCTCCTTTCCAGTCCTGATGAATGATCTTGGCCTGAAATGTCAACTCTTTATTCCATTCCAGAGATGTGGCGTGACTTGCTGAGTTCCTCCAGTGTTTTGAGTGTGTTACTCTGGGAGGCAACTGTTCCACTCATTGCAGTATTGCGTCACCCATAGCTTTCTTGTCCAGAAGATAAATGGTTTCCGAAGAGTGGAAAATTACAAATGTCACTCCACTCTTCAAGAAAGGAGAGGGGCAGAAGAAATAAAATTATAGGCCAGTTAGTCTGACCTCAGTGGTTGGGAAGATGTTGGAGTCTAATATTAAGCATGAAGTCTCAGAGTAATCTCAAGAGAAAACCTTGCCTGACAGATCTGTTGGAATTCTTTGAAGAAATAACAAGCAGTATTGACAAGAGAGAATCGGTCAATGTTGTGTACTTGGATTTTCAGAAGGCCTTTGACAAGGTGTCACACATGAGGCTTCTTAACAAGCTATGAGCCCATGGTATTACAGGAAAGATTCTATCATGGATAAAGCAGTGGTTGATTGGCAGGAGGCAAAGAGTGGGAATAAAGGAAGCCGTTTCTGGCTGGCTGCCAGTGACTAGTGGTGTTCCACAGGGGTCTGCCTTAGGACCAATTCTCTTTGCATTGTATGTCAATGATTTGGATGACGGGATTAATGGTTTTGTTGCAAAGTTTGCAGACAATATGATTATCGGTGGAGGGGGAAATAGTTTTAAGGAAGTAGAGGGGTTACAGAAGGACAGACAGATTAGGAGAATGAGCAAAGAAATGGCATGGAATACAGTGTTGGGAAGTGTACAGTCATGCACTTTGGTAGAAGAAATGAAAGGACTGACTTTTTTCTAAATGGAGAGAAAATACAAAAACGGAGGTGCAAATAAACTTGGGAATCCTTGCACAGGATTCCCTAAAGGTTAATTGTAGGTTGAGTCTGTGACGAGGAAGGCAAATGCAATGTTTGCGTTCATTTCAAGAGGACTAGAATATAAAAGAATGAATGTAATGTTAAAACTTTATGAAGCACTGGTGTGGCCTCACTTGGAGTATTGTAAGCAGATTTGGCCCTCTTATCTTAGAAAGGATGTGCTGAAACTGGAGAGGGTTCAAAGGAGGTTCACAAAAATGATTGAAAAGGATTGAATGGCTTGTCATATGAAGAGTGTTCGAAGGCCCTCGGCCTATATTCAATAGAATTCAGAAGAATGAGGGGCAACCTTATTGAAACCTATCGAATGGCGAAAGAACTCGATGGAATGGTTGTACAGAGAATGTTTCCTATGGTGGGAGAACCTAAGACCAGAGGACACAGTCTCAGAATAGAGTGGCATCCTTTTAGAACAGGGATAGGAGGAATTTCTTTAGCCAGAAGGCAGTGAATCTATGGAATTCTTTGCCACAGGCTGCTGTGGAGGCCAAGTCTTTATGTATATTTAAGGAAGAGGTTTATAGATTCTTGATTGGTCAGGGCATGAAGAAGTATAGGAAGAAGGCAGGAGATTGGGGCTGTGAGGAAAATTGGGTCAGCCATGATGAAATGGTGGGGCAGGTGTGATGGGCCAAATGGCCTAAGTCTGCTCCTATATCTTATGGTCTTATGATATGATTACAAGGGTATGTTGCGGAGGGAGGCACAACCCTCATAGAGTTTGTCTTGTATTAGTGGGAATGAGATTGGGGCTGGAATTATTATCTATGCCAGAGGAAGTAAAATATCTCATTCTAAGGAGGATTCTGATCCAGTGGATTATTAGAAATTAATAGTAAGACTATTGTCACAGTGGATGAAATAATACACTGGCAAGTTTGATAATGGTAGATGACTTGCTTTGTAATCAGGTGACGATGGATTTGCCTCTGCAGTCCTAGCAACAGAGTGTCTGGTGACTGCCAGGGGAAGATGATAGCTCAGAGAGAACAGAAATCACTCCTCAATGTCTGAGACCACAGAAATATTTGAAGAGCTCTGGTAAACCTCACTGCTAAGGATTAACTCCAGACAGCAGGTTAAAGATCAGGCAAACAAGCTCATTATGATGAATCAGTTATGACTCAATACATGGCCAAGCCACTGGATGCGAGCTGGTTGTTTAACCCTTGATCCTGCTGTAAAAGGAACTAAGTGATTTGAAGTTAGCAGCTAGATTATTTAAATAATCATATTTCCATTGAACTCAGCCCACCTGTTCACTCTGCTTTTCTTGCCACTGGTTCTACTTCACATACACACTGTGTGTTTCTAGCATTTCCTGTTTCCAAGCTCTTAAATCTCTTTGGAGTACAAAAAGGGCCTGGTTTCTGGCCTTCGCATTAAGCAATGCATCCACTGGTGAGACTTCAAGGAGATTAAGACTTAAGGTGTTATGCCCTTTCCTCAAGGGCCCTCTTGCTCTGCCTCACATGACCGGTCATCCACTCTATTGGGTGGATGCCCTTCACTAACCTTGTCAGGGAAAAGAGGGATTCCTGCAAAAGTCAGCCTCCATCGTTTACTGAGGAATCATTTGGAGATGTGGCAGCCACCTTCCTTCTCGCAGGATTGAATTTTCAAATTTTAAGGTAATCCTTTTCCCAGAAGGCCAACATAAGAGCAAATCACTGACAGACTTTACAGAAGCAGGCCATTGTATTCAGACAAAGACTTGCAGCTGTGCTCCATATGGAGTGTCACTTTATTCCTTGTAAATGTGGGAGATGGCTGATTCACACAGCTGTGAGCAGTCTTTTTTGCTAAGGTCTATTTGCAGCCACCATCCTGGTTATCATTATTCCAAAAAAATGCAGTTACCTTGGGTATTTGTTGACTCTACTGCGAGATGGCTAGGATATGGGAAAAAGGAATGATGATTATAGGGAAAAAAAATCTAAAGTAAATTAGTGACTTCCGGTTTTCTTGTTTCATCTATTCAGGAAATGGTTTTTGGTCTAAGTTTTGAAATAACCTTTCAAGGAAATATCATTCAACAACCTGACCCCATTTTGACAGTATCACTCAAATGAGATGCCCAATAGCTTAATAATTCCTGATCTGCTTTGCCTGAAATCTGCTGTGATTCACATTTTGTCTTCATTTTTGTAGTATGACGGTACAGACTGAATAGATGTGCAAGGAATGACAAGACGGGTGCTTACAAAGCATCTTTCGTGATGCTGCAAAAATACTTCACAACCAATGAAATATACTTAATGACCACTGTACTCCTGCTCATTAATGCACATATCTAATCAACCAATCACATGGCAGCAACTGAATGAATAAAAGCATGCAGACATGGTCAAGAGGTTCAGTAGTTGTCCAGACCAAACATCAGAATGGGGAAGAAATGTGACCTAAGTGACTTTGACTGGAATATTTGTTGGTGTCAGATGAGGCTGTTTGAGTATCTCAGAAACTGCTGATCTCCTGGGATTTTTACACACAACAGTCTTTAGAGTTTACAGAGAATGGTGAAAAGGAAAAACATCCAATGAGCAGCAAAAATGCCTTGTTAATGAGAGGGGTCAGAGAGGAATGGCCAGACTGGTTCAAGCAGACAGGAAGGTGACAATAATTCAAATTATCATGTGTTACAATAGTGATGTGCAGAAGATAGACAACACATGAAGTGAATGAGTACAACAGCAAAGGAGAAACATCTACACGGTGGCCACTTTATTAGGAACTTACGGAGTGTACACTTGGAGTGCTATCACTGCTGTGTTACAGGAAGCACAACAGATGATTCATGTATTGACATCTCCTGCAAGTAGCAATATGATAACGATCAGCTTTTTTTCCATAAAACACAAACTGCTGCAGAAATCCAGTGGCTAGGCAACATCTGTAGAAGCAGAATAAACTTTCAAGTCAGAGACCCCTTAGCTTTGATTTTCAATCTCTTTTTCAAGGCAACTTTTGTAGAAGGAGAAGAAAAAAATCAATGTTTCAGAGGTGACAGCAGAACTGGCAAATGTTAGAAATTTAAGGATAGAGAGCGCGATCTGGACAGGAAGAGGAATGGAAACATGTATATCAGATGAGGGGTAGGGCTGATTCAGTACCAAAATGTGAAGTGACAAATGGGATGTCCAGAGGAGATAGAAATTATTCCAGCACACCTCTGCCATATGGATATGTCCTTAACCTTGAATGTGCTCTAAGTAAATTAAGTCTATGTTTGAAGACTACACTTTTAACATTAATATTGTGCAATGTCAGAGAAATGATGAAGGCATTTCTGCACACATTGGGACACAGGAATGTCTACCTTTATAATCAAAAGTGTTTGTGTAACCGCCAAAGGGAAGTCTGACCTCTGTAAAACTTGGCTAAATACCCACCATGTTCTGCGGTTATAGCTTATTCTTCAGAGACTATCTGAAAAATCAGATCTGCTGTGGAATGCATGCTGGTACCCTTCAGGTAAAGCACACAAGTGAGGGCAGAAGCCAAATTCATCATTCTCTTAAAAGGACAAAATATTGAAAAGAGATAGCCAAGTATGTGCACCAACTGAACTCAAAACTCCAAATAATAAACTATATTCAATCACACTTACACGGTACCCAACCTCACATGTCATAATTATAAAGACCATTCAAAAAATATATGACTCCAGGCATATTGCTAAAAGTCATTCAATGTTTCATGAGCTCAAAACATGGTCAAGAAAATCTCACTTATCAATGTACCATTATTTTTTAAAAATTACGTACTTAAGAAATAATTCAGCTTTACAAGGTGATTCCGAAGCTGAAATTATGAATGCTTCAATTTTCCTCTGCAGCTTTAATATGATATACTTAAATAAAACCTCTCCACAAAATGATTTACTGTAGAGCTTTCTTGTTTTAGAGATCATTAAATAAAGGCAAATATAAGGATAAAAGGACTATTCTTTTGCTTGTAGTACTCTTGACAATAAATTTATAAATCTGGGACTGCATGAAGTGCATTCTGAGCCAACAAAACTACTGAAGAACTGTTAAAGAAATAAAGTGCATTTTCAATGTTACCTGCAAACTGCAATGGTACATAACTGCAATCTACATCCAAGAAAATATTAGGATTCACTTGCATTCTAATGGATATTGGAAATCTTTGCTTAAGAGCACATCTAGTAGCTTTTGTATCTAAGGAATCTGGATTGAAGTGCCTGGTGTTAAAGTCTCAGTCCTTCTCCGCATCTTCCATTTTCCAGCTTCTGATGGAAATACCGTTGAAACTTTACATTTGATGGCTTTCTCCAGACACCGGGAGTCGAAAGTAAATGAAGGTTTGGTTTTCTTCTCTTCCTTTTAGTAAGCTTAGAGTAGTAAACTGTGCATACTACAATAAACTCGACACAACTTTTAAAAGTGGAAAGTAAGCAAAGGAGCAGATGACTTGGATCTCGACCATTTATGTATGCAGGCAGCTGAGGCACATTTCTGACATCAGGTCCTTGATCTGAAGTATTAACACTAATTCTCTCCCCACAGGTGACCTCTGCTGACCTCTTGAGTATTACCAGCATTTTTCTTTCATATTTACAGCATCTGCAATTGCCTCTGCTTTTCAAGGCACCTGAAGGCTATAAACTTATGCAGATTCCAGTTGTTTTGCACTCTGCTATGTCACCTAGCTCCCGGTTACAGCAGTTTTACCTTTTTTTGGCATTAAGTTTCGCCCTAAAGTCTTGAGCACAGAACTCCATGCTGCCACTTTGGTGCAGTGCAGTACTGCTGTAGATGCCGCTTTCAGCTGTGGGCTTTTAGAACAGAAGTAAGGGGGAGTTTTTTTTTAGCTGAAGAGTGCTGAACCTGTGGAATGCTCTTCCACAGACTGCTGAGGAGGCCAGGTTTGTGGGTATAGTTAAGCTGAAGTCGATAAATTCCTGATTGGTCGGGACATCCAGGGATATGGTGAAGGGGGGGGGGGGGTTGAATGGGATCCAGGATCAGCCATGATGAAATGGTGGAGTTGACTCGATGGGCTGAATGGCCTAATTCTGCTCCCATGTCTTATGGGCTTGCACTCAGCAGGAAGCGAATCGTCTGAAAATCATATTGCAGAAGAGAGGAGTTCTTTCCAATCCACCAACCAATATTTATTAATCACTCTGTATTATGTTTCTTTGTCTAATGGCTCAGCTGTGGGAACTCCTTTATACAAGCCAACTTACTATATAACAGCAGTGTCCAGTGTCCATATGTTGTTCCCTTCATCTTCAACCAGCCAATATTCACCAAGGCTTTCATTACCTCGCTCTCCAGGGTGCTAGTGGAGCATGTAAGTTAAAAAAGAAAGCCTGCACTAAAAACTAGGGCTTTTCATTTAGCTTTTCACCAGGATTTTGAGCTGGGTTGGAAGCAGCTCCAGAGGGCAGTAGGATTGTAATGAGCAGCCAAGAAATTCAAGGTCTTCTACCATAAAGGAAAGGGAACACCGAGCAGAGAAAGATTATTAGGCCATGGAGCAGCAGCATAGTCACACAAAGCTAGGATAAAAAAGGTAGATATCTGTGCATACATGTATTTAATGAAGTTTACAGGGACAAAGGAAACAAAAGGATCACAGATCAAGGTTTTATGGATAAATAGAAAATAAAAGGTTCATTTTCAGTACTTACTTAAACAAGAGGATTGACATTTTTGAAATAAACATTGAATTAACCCATGAACTGTAAACATACAAAGAGGACTATAGAAGATTGATACTACCGGAAGCAAGGTAGCCACAGGGAATGGCTGCACTTTGGAATAAATTGTTACCATGTTTAGATCTGATTCTCAGAGAAATAAATGTCAATCCTGGTTTATTTTTGATGGAATTTGCTCCTGCTGGATTGTGCAGCAAAGGGTTCTATGCAAACTTTGCTTTCTTGAGGAAATAATTATCTGCGCACAACCGGAAACTGATTCAGCAGGTGAGATAAATAAATAGATGGTCTTCTCTGGTGTCGAGCAAGTGACAAAATATGTTTGGATACTTGGGAGAAATCAAAAATTCATCTTAATAGTAATGGTACTATATCTTTTACATCCACATATAAGGGCAGATGGTACCTCTGTTTAATAATTCATCCAAAAGACTATGCAGCAATCCCCCTTGCTACTGCATTGAACAGTTCTTGAACTAGCCCGCATAACACTAATCATTGCCTCAACACAGCAACACCATTGCCACTTTGCCCACTGAACACTACAAAGGATTTTGTTTTTTTCTGCACTTTCTTGTAAATATTATGTATAATTTATGTTTCATTTATATTTTACTTGTGAATGTTGTGTATCTGATTCTATGTACCTGTGATGCTGCTGCAAGTAGCTTTCTTATTGCTCCTGTCCATACATGAACTTGTACATAAACTCTGAACTTTAACTCCGAAGTTACCTGAGAAGGGCAAAGGAACACTGCGAGATAAAATTGAGTAAGGATTTAATGCATGGCTGTGCTGGGGCTTTGAGGGGTCTGATGCATTCGTCTTGCAATATTTATTGAGTCATTAGTAAGAGCACTCAGTGCAGCTCTACTGAGCTATTACTCTTTGGGACATCTTGCCATGTAAAGGAATTGAAATCTGAGCTGTGTTTGAAGACAGGCAGTCAACACACTTGAAGAAATTAAATTTTATGAAGGATGAAACACAATGTCCACCTTTTTGGCATGTCAAGATACCATGTATTAGAAAAGGCTTTTTTTCCCATCCATCTGAAAAATATAAAAAAAGGAAAAAAAATCAAACCCACACATTCCTGAAATTTCACAAACAGTTGGAAAATTACAAAGAAAAATATTGTTACTCCAGTATTTCTGAAAAGAAGCACAAAATGATCTCTAATGAGTTTCTGGAGAACCTAGATAAACATGAAAATTTCCAAAAATCAACATTGATGGCTGAAGTCCATGGAATAACAACAAACTAAAATATATTTCTGTTGGATGTTTCCTACCTTACTTTCCAAATAATGATGCTCTTCACATGACCATTTGGAACTTCTTAATTGGTAGAAATGTGTAATGTGATTTACCTTTTTATCACTTCTATCACTTATAGGATAGTCAAATAGAAGCTGAAGCAAGTCACTGAGGTTCTTGAGTCAGTCCCATTGCTCAGGTACATTATAATTGGTTTGTAATAGTAGAAGGAAGATGATCCTATTGAGCCACTAGACAATGTCATCAATAACATAGAAGAAATAATTTCTCAGTTATGAACTCAAATCGCAAAGAACTTCAAACAATTAATGTGTAAATATCAAGAGATATAAAAATTCAGGTCATCCACACACATTCATCAATGCATATAAATCATTTTCTTTTCTAGTCCTCTTCACAGAAATAAAAGCAGCTTCAAAGCCATATATTCCTGTAATTTCATAAGCAGTTGGAAAATAACCAAGAAAAATGCTATTAACCCCACGATTTCTGAAATAAGACTTGAAAGGTCAGGAATGCAAGTGCCCTTGCAAAGGTGTAGTGTGCCATCCTCAAATTGCAGCTATTTGCATCTTAAAGGACTTCTCATCATGTGTAGTAATTTTGATACAAATAAGTCTGTTATGAGCTTAAAACATTGCTATGGATCCTGTATTCACATTCAGCTCCTCCCTAGCTTACAAACACCTAGTCTATGTGCAATTCTTATCTAGGAACAAGCATTTGGGAGACTTGTGGGATAGGTTGCTTGTCTGCTGTATGGCTGCAGGATCTTCTGCCATTTGGGAACACAGTTTGTGGCTGTATTTCTGACTTGCCAAATAGTCCAGGCTCCACAAGAAGCTCAGAGATCTTAGTCTTCACCCTACCTTCTGCAGCTGGATCCAGGATTTTCTGTCAGATCGCTGGAAGGTGCTAAGAATTGGCTCCTTCACCTCTGCCCCTCTACACAGGTGCCTCTCAGTGTTGTGTCCTAAGCCTCCTCCTTTACTCTCTGTATACCCATGACTGTGTCGCCATCCACGGCTCCAATCTGCTAATTCAATTTGCTGATGATGCTACACTGATTGGCTTAATCTCAAATAATAATGAGGCAGCGTACAGAGAAGAAGTTATCACCCTGACACAGTGGTGTCAAGAAAACAGCCTCTTCCTCAATGTTGCAAAAACAAAGGAGCTGGTTGTAGATTACAGGAGGAATGGAGACAGGCTAGCCCCTATTGACATCAATGGATCTGGGGTTGAGAGGGTGAACAGCTTTAAATTCCTCAGCATAAACATCACCAAGGATTTCATGTGGTCTGTACATACCGGCTGTGTGGTGAAAAATGCACAGCAGTGACTCTTTCACCTCAGATGGTTGAAGAAGCTTGGTATGGGCAACCCAAATCCTAAGAACTTTCTATAGAGGCACAGCACAATTGAAAGCATCCTGACTAGTTGCATCACTGCCTGGTATGGAAACTGCACCTCCCTCAATTGCAGGGAGTGGTGCGGACAGCCCAGAGCATTTGTAGATGTGAACTTCCCACTACTCAGGACATTTACAAAGACAGGTGTGTAAAAAGGGCCCGAAGGATCATTGGGGACCTGAGTCACCCCAACCACAAACTGTTCCAGCTGCTACCATCCAGGAAACGGTACCGCAGCATAAGAGCCAGGGCCAACAGGCTCCGGGACAGCTTCTTCCACCAGGCTGATTAATTTATGCTGACACAACTGGTATTTCTATGTTATACTGACTGTCCTGTTGTACATACTATTTATTATAAATTACCATAAATTGCACATTGCACATTTAGATGGAGACCTAACATAAAGGTTTTTACTCCTGGTGTATATGTAGGATGTAAGTAATAAAATCAATTCAATTCAATATTCTTTTATGGGGTAGAATTTATGCAGGACTCCCTGAGATACAATATCTTTATCAGGCACTTGGCTGCACTGCAGAAAGAGGACTGACAATGTAATGCAAGGAGGTACTGAGAGCTATGAAAATCCTCCCCTGAAATGCTCCTGTATTAGTGTGTTAGCCTTTAAAGATTAAATTATTTGTCAAGATGTACATCAAAATATACAGTGAAATGCATTGTCTGCGTCAAATCAAATCAGCAAGATATGAGCTGGGCAGCATGCAAGTGTTGCCATGCTTCCAGTGCCAACATAGCATGCCCAGAAGTCACTGACCCGAAATGTGCACCGTTTGTATGTGGAAGGAAACCATAGCACCAGGAGGAAACCCATGCAGTCACTGTGTAATCGCGTTATGCTCAGCACTACACTACTATGCTGCCCACAACTCATTAACAAAATGAGTCAGTGCATTGGCTAGTTGAGTCAAACAAATCAAGAAATTCCAAACTTACTTACTTATTTATTTGTTTGTTTATTTATTTATTTATTTGGAGGTGTTAATGTTAATAGTCAGAAAACTATTGTTTGTGAGTTTGCACATTCTGGATATTGATGGCATGGTCAGGATTGATTGTCAATCCTGATTACTATCAACAAACTTAATTCTTGGGAGTCAACTGTGAGTGATTCATCAGTGGCTGACAAGAGAAATTAAAGGCAGTATTAAATCCAAGGAAAAGGCTTACAAGGCTACAAGAAGTAATAGTAAGCCAGACAATTAGAGGAACTCAGCAAAGGAAGGCTGAGAAATTGACAAAGAAGAGCAAGATAGAATTGAGACAAAAATGACAAGATATTCTGGAGGTCAGTAAAAATTGTGGAAGACATTGGACAGTCAAACGTTTTGGGTCGACACCCTTCAACTGAATCTCACAGTCATGGAACACTACAGCACAGGAAAAGGCCCTTCAGCCCATCTTGTTCATGCCATGCTATTAGACTGCCTAGTCCCATTGACCTGCACCTGGACCATAACCCTCCATACCCCTCCCATCCATGTACCTATCCAAATTTCTCTTAAATGTTGAAATCAAACCCAAATCCACCACTTCCCCTGGCAGCTTGTTCATCACCGTCACCACCCTCTGAGTAAAGAATTTCCCCTTCATGTTCCCCTTAAACTGTTCACTTTTCACCCTTCACACATGACCTCAAGTTCTAGTCTCACATAACTGCAGTGGAAAAAGCCTGCTTGCATTTTTGCCCCTTATAATTTTGTAAACCACTATCAAATCTCCTCTCATTCTTCTATGTTCAAAGGACCTAACCCATTTGGTCTTTCCATATATCTCAGTTCATCAAGTCCCGGCAACATCCTTGTAAACATTCTCCACACTCTTGCAATCTTATTGATACCTTTCCTGTAGGTAGGTGACCAAACCTGCACAAAATTCTCCAAATCAGTCCTCAACAATGTCCTAACTAACGTCAACATAACATTCCAACTCCAGTACTCAGTACTTTGATTTATGAAGGCCAATGTGCCAAAAGTTTTCTTTACGACCCCACCTAACAGTGACACCATTTTCAATGAATTATGGGCCTGTATTCCCAGATCCCACTGTTCTACCACACTCTTCAGAGACCTACCATTCACTGTGTAAGTCCTACTCTAATTTATCCTGCCAAAGTGTAATACCTCGCACTTGTCTGCATTGAATTCCATCTGCCATTTTTTAGCCCATTTTTCCAGTTGGTCCAAATCCCCCTGCAAGCTTTCCTCACTATCTACTATCTCAGCAATCACGACCTAAAATAATACAGATTAGTTTTGATACATGTACATTGAAATACGCAGTGAAATGCACTTTTTGAGACAGTGGCCAACACAGACCAGATATGTGCTTGGTATAACCCACAAGTGTTGCCATACATCTGTAGCCAAAATAGCATGCTCACATGTAACTAACCCTAACTTGTACATCTTTTTGGCATGTGTGAGGAAACCAGAGCACCCAGAAGAGTCCCACAGAAGATATAGACTGCTTACTGACAGTGGTGAGATCGGAACCCTAATCTCCCAGTGGTTGGCGCTGTAAAGCATTACCCTGATGACTTTGCCCCATGTCTGGATGGCAACTGTCGGCTGTCCACCTCCCTCTATACCTGTGGCTACCCATTGATTTTGCCTAGCATCTGCAGCCCCTTTCGTCTTCATAGAAACTGAGACTAGTAGACCAGTAAAAAACATAAAAACAGACTGTAAGAGCTATTAAAACATTGGTACATAAAAAATAAAGGACTAGCAATGAAAATTGTGGAGACCATAAAGACAAACACATAGAATTAATAGTGGGGAAAAAGAAAATAGCAAAGGGAGTAAACAATTACTTTAGATACCACTTTACAGAGAAAACCTGACAAATGGATGAGAGAATTAAGCATCTAGTGAGAATGAGGAACCAAATAAAATAACTATTAATCAAAAATTGTATTAAACAGTTTGGTGAGTTTGAAAGTCCATGAATCCCAGGGATCCAATGATTTCCCTCTCTGGTGGCTATTGAAATAATGGAATATGAGATAATTTTGTAACAGCCCACCTTAGAAGAATAATAGGGTTGAGCAGAGCCAACAGGGAATTATAAACGATTTCAGAGTTCTTTGAGGATTTGCTATATAAGTAAGGGGTAACCAGCAAATCTGTATTTCAGAAGACATTTGATACCATTCCATTCCAAACTGATCGACAAGGTCAGACCACATGGAATTGGGAATAATATACTGACAGAGGCTGAGAAATAGTTATTGAACAAAAAGAGTAGGAATTAATAGATTATTCTTGGGCTGCCAGATTATGACTCGCATGGTAGTGCTGGGGTCAGTGCTTGGGCCCCAATTATTGACAGTCTCTCACAACAATTTGTGAGTGGGTGAGAATACGGCAGTTGTAATATAATGTGGAGGAATACGATGTCTACCACTGTAATACGCATAACAGAAAAGCAAAGAACTTGTTGAATGATGAAAGTTTCAGTGGTGCAGGTGTTCCGAGGGACTTGGGCGTATTTGTTTACAAGTCACTGAAGGCCAATGTGTAGATTACATAGAAACATAGAAAACCTACAGCACAATACAGGCCCTTTGGCCCACGATGCTGTGCTGAACATGTACTTACTTTAGAAATGACCTAAGGTCACCCATAGCTCTCAATTTTTCTAAGCTCCGTGTACCTATCCAGGAATCTCTTAAAAGACCCTATTGTAGATTCAGCAAGAAATTCAAGAAGCAAATGGTATATTAGAGCATAAGACATAGGATCAGAATTAGGCCATTCAGCCCGTCAAGTCTGCTCCTTCATTTGATCATGCTGATTATTTATTCCTCTCAACTCCATTCTTCTGCCTTCTCCTCATAATCTTTGATGCCCTGGCCAGTCAAGAACCTATCAACCTCCATTTTAAATATATCCAATAATTTGGCCTCCGTAGCCATTTGTGGCAATGAATTTCACCACCCTTTAGTTTAAGTAAGTCTTATTGCAATTGTACAGGGCGTTACTGAGACTGCAAACAGCCCATTGCTTACAGTTGTCTAGGAAAGAATGGAAAGGGTGCAGTAAAGGTTCACTAGGCCAATTCCAGAGATGGTGGGATCGCATTCCTTTGTATTTAGAGGTAGGAGAGGAAATAGCATCAAAACTTACAAAATTCTTAAAGGCCTTGAATAATTGAGATGCAAGGAGTATAATTCCCTTGGTTGAGGAGTCAAAGCTTCAGATAATAGTTACAAAACAAAACGGTAGGTAGGTTAGGATTGAAATGAAGAAAAATTTTTCACTGAGTAATGATAAACCTCTCTCTCCAGAGGGGCATTAAGGCTCACTCATCTCTGGACATTAAGGGAATCAGGAGATGTGGAAATAATACAGGAAGTCTACAGTCTGCTTAATGTACCAATAAATGAACCAGTGTGCTATTATATACTCCAGTATTTGCCACACATAACTAAAATTCCAAAATGTATACCCTTCCTTCTTTTGGATAAGGCACTATTTCAGTTGTGTATGGACAGTAAAATTATCCTTACCTTCTTCCTACAATACTTCACCCAACTGGCCTAAACATATTCCTTACTTTCAACTCTAACAATTCCTACCAGCAGTTTCTCAGATGCACAGATGATGCCAATTGTGGCCCCGCGGTTTCACGAAAACACCCCACACAGTTACAATTTCTAACATTCATGAACTTGGATCATTAGTGTGTTCTGAGTAAACCCTACCATAGAATAACAAACTATATTTACAAATATGTATGTTACACACAAGTGCGAGAATACCAAATGCAATTCCTTTTTTTTAAACTTCTTTTTTGTTACTTACATAATCTGTGGGATAATTTCAAATAGGTTTTATTACCATGTAAGTTCCAGCTAAGAACTACTTCTGGCTTCTATCAGAACCTTTTGCATCTTCTTGGATTCAAATGCTTCCTGTAGTTGAAGATAACAGCACAATTTTATGGCAAAATAGATACTGTGTTTGGTAGTTTTGCACAGAATTGATAAATGAGTGATTTAAAATGCCAGGGTTAGAGAAAGACAAACCACAAGAGGTCAGAACATATATAGCTGCATACATATAAAGAGAGGGTTGGAGAATTAAATTCCCAGCAAACAGTAGTATGGAGAAAAGGGATTCAAGTTATTAGATTCACTCAGCAGTACAGCTGGGAAATACAGAACTTTCCTACTGCTCACAAAGTCAGATAACTAGATCTTAAAAATGCATCAAACTGAAGATGTAAAGATTAACTTTTTATCACATGTATATCAAAGCATACAGTGAAATGTGTTGTTTGCATCAAATCAAATCAGTAAGGATTATGCTCGTGTTGTCACCCTCCATTATAACAAGACCACCACTCACTAACCCTAAATCGTACGTCTTTACGTGGCACGTGGGAAGAAATAAGATCACCTGGAGGAAAGCCACAAGGACAGGGGGAGAATGTACAAAGTCTTTACAAGCAGCAGCAGGAATTAAGTCCCGTTCATCCCAGGTACAGATAACCCCTACACTACTATGCCACCCTAAAGGTGGAAGAGGCTGGTGGTGGGAGATTGGTAGTTGTGGATGGTCATGGTGTGGTTCAGGGCCATTAAGCAAGAAGGACTTTTGGTGATGGTCAGCAAAGTGGACCAGAAGTTTAATGGTAATGGTAAACAAGCCTATTCCAGGAACATTAGTAAACTGCTATAAGGTTGTAAGCATTCCAACAGCTACATGCTAACTGTTGCATTAAAAAGACAACAGCAAAAACAAACCCTGTCCTATAGAGATATTTACAGAAGTAATTATAATGGGAAGCAAAGTATTGTCTGTCTATCTTTTAAAAATTATTTTCCAAAAAAAATTATCTGTAGTGCAAACACGAGGAAATCTGCAGATGCTGGAAATTCAAGCAATACACACAAAATGCTAGTGGAATGCAGCAGGCCAGGCAGCATCTATAGGAAGAAGCAAAGTTGACGTTTCAGACTGAGACCCTTCATCAGGACTAACGGAAAGAAGAGATAGTAAGGGATCTGAAAGTGGGAGGGGGAAGGAGAAATCCGAAATGATAGGAGAAGACAGGAGGGGGAGGGGGAAACTAAGAGCTGGAAAGTTGATTGGCAAAAGGCATACATAGCCGGAGAAGGGAAAGGATCATGGGACGGGAGGCCTAGGGAGAAAGAAAGGAGGAGAGGAGCATCAGAGGGAGATGGAGAGCAGGCAAGAAGTGATTGTGAGAGGGAAAGAGAGAGAAAAAAGAAAGAGAAAAAAAGAAAAAAGGGGAAATAAATAAATAGGTAGATAGTTAAATAAGGAATGGGGTAAGAAGGAGAGAAGGAGCATTAACAGAAGTTAGAGAAATCAATGTTCATGCCATCAGGTTGGAGGTTAGCCAGACAGAACATAAGGTGTTGTTCCTCCAACCTGAGTGTGGCTTCATCTTGACAGTATATATTGGTGAGACCCGACGCAGACTGGGAGACCATTTTACTGAACACCTATGCTCTGTCCGCCAGAGAAAACAGGATCACCCAGTGGCCACACTTTTAAATTCCACATCCCATTCCCATTCTGATATGTCTATCCATGGCCTCCTCTACTGTCAAGATGAAGCCACACTCAGGTTGGAGGAAAAGCACCTTATATACTGTCTGGGTAGCCTCCAACCTGATGGCATGAACATTGATTTCTCTAACTTACATTAATGCTCCTCCTCCCCTTCTTACCCCATCCCTGATTTATTTATTTATTTATTTATTTCCCCTTTTTTCCTTTTTTTCTCTTCCTCTCTTTTCTCTCTCTGTCCCTCTCACAATCACTCCTTGCTTGCTCTCCATCTCCCTCTGGTGCTCCCCTCCCTCTTTCTTTCTCCCTAGTTCTACCGTCCCATGATCCTCTCCCTTCTCCAGCTGTGTATCCCTTTTGCCAATCAACTTTCCAGCTTTTAGTTTCATCCCTCCCCCTCCTGTCTTCTCCTATCATTTCGGATCTCCCTCTCCCTCTCTCGAATCTCTTACTATCTCTTCTTTCAGTTAGTCCTGACGAAGGGTCTTGGCCCGAAACGTTGACTGTGATGCTGCCTGGCCTGTTGCATTCCACCAGCATCTGTTGTGCATTGGTGCTTTGTTCCACAATGGCATTTCAGTGTATGCACAGGGCAGGCTGCTGACTGCATTAGAATTGATCAGCTACAGTTAGTAGCAGCTTGAGACTTTGCCTAAGACTAGAGAACAACTTCATAGCTACAACGAGTGTCTGTCTGTTACCTTCTCCTGTGCTTTCTATACATTGACTTTAAAAGAGGAGTTTCAACCCTCGAAATAGGTCCTTAACAACACCTCTTCCATCAATCCGCCAACCAGGAAGGCTGCAGTTGTGCAGAAGAGCTCAAAAAGCCTTTTAAATTTATTTCCCAATCAACTAGCCATAATCGAATATGGCAAAGGAAAATTAGACCATTAACACTGGAGAAACACTAAGGACTTTCTGTGCTCCCTGTTTACATTGATTTGTAGTCAACTTGGAGCACAGAACAAGGAATTATATTAGCCTACACTCCTCAATTTAACATCTTCCACGCTTATCAAAGCATTGACTGAAGCTAATGGTCTGATTGCTCATGACTCTGATGAGTCCATTCTAATGGACACACTGTCTGAAACAACAATGAAATGTTACATCCATGAAACCACATCGCAGGCTCTCTGTGCGATCTTGGTATAATTAAGATATAATCCTTTAAAATGTAATGGTCTGTAAATCCAATCAAGGTCACTCTTGAAGCATTTGATGGGAATTTAATAAAAATAAACAATGCATTTAAAGTAACTAAATTAGAAACCATAAGGCCTGAAGAGAATACATAAATATACAAAATTCCACTGCTGTCTGTAATGAGAACTGTTTGATTTATTTGGTCTCTGGTTGGCATTGCTTGAGATATGTCTCTGCAGAGCCTCTACCGTAACATTACAATATTGCTGGAACCAACAGTGAGATTTAATGGATACAACAAAAAAAAACATGCTTTAACAGTTAAGTGGACAGATTTCCAGCATATGTTAATAGTGCTAACAATAATCATAATTAAATTCTTTGTTCCTGAAATGATCAATGCCTTCTACAGTGCATTTTGATTATCTATTTATATACATGAACACAAAGACTGAACATCTTTCTTTCATTCCTGCCGTTGCCTGTCAGGAGTTTGCACATTCTCCCATGACAGTGTGGGTTTCTTCCGGGTGCTCTGATTTCCTCCCACAGTCCAAAGGCATACTGTTTGGTAGGTTAGTTGGTCATTGTATAACGTCCCATGATTAGGCTAGGATTAATCTGGGGGATTGCTGGGCAGCACGGCTTGAAGGGCTGGAATGGCCTACACTGCACTGAACCTCAATAAATAAAAATCTGAAATCATCATCACCTGACAGCTAGAAACAGTGATTGCTGTGCAACGCTCAGGAAATCTGTTTGGAGGTGGTTGTAGAAAAAACAGGTCGGTGAGTAATTAGAAATCAGATTAGATCTCTGACTTCAGACATTACTAATTCGGTTTGGAAAAAAACTGTCATTGTGCTAACTAATTGTTTGAAAATACATACTACGACTTTAGGGTAAACTTTATAATTCAGGTCAGGATTTTAGGTAAAAGAGGATAAAATGAATAAAAGCTCAAAACAACAGAAGGACTTCCATCTATAAAATGCTTTTCACTAACTGAAGTTTATGAAGTAGTTTTTAAAATGTAGTCATGTCAGTAAAGTCAGAAATACAGGAAGACAATTTTTGCACAGGATGCCCAAAACAGCAATGGGATAATCCCAGTTAATCAATCTTTTTAACTGTTGTTTTAGGGAAAAATATTGACTGACTCACAAAGAAAAACATCCCTGCTCTTTCACATCCACCAATGAGAGCAGACAAGACCTTGGTTTGATGCCTCATTTTAAAGATGGCACACTTAACGTAACTTTGCCTTCATTTGGCAGTGGAGAATCACACTAGATTTATGTGTTTCAATCTCTGAGATAGTATAGCTCTATTTCTGGGAACTGTGTTGTCGAGTCACTAACTCAGAGACTGAGGCATGCTCTCTCATTCTGCTGGTGGATGGGAGACTGCAGCCACCTCAGCCGGCCAAACCCAAGCAGAAGTCATAAGATATCATGTAAGAGTGTTGTTCTCCTCCTCCACACGGTTATACTGAGGCCAAATGTCATTAGCAAAATTGCAAGGTGATCTGAGATCAATACACAGACCCAGAAGTGCAGCATCCCAGACTCTGTTGGTTCAATCCGCTGCTGTCTGGAAGGAGATCCAGAAACATCTCAGCCAAGACAGTAAGAATGAAAAACAGCTTCTTCCTGAGGGCTGTTGTGCAGCTGAATGATGCTATCCCCTGGCTTGCCAATAGTCTTTGAATGTTATGGACTATCAAAGTCACTTTTTGCACGTAAATATTGAATTTTTTTAAGCCATACAACATGCATTGTAAGTATCTGTTATGCATAGACTGAAGTAGCACCATAATCTCACTGTCTTGAGCAATAACAATAAAGTTCTATTTTATTCTATTCTATTCTAAGACACGTTCATGCTAGGCTTTTATTTTATGCTTTTTCTTTATTTATTCATGTACAGGTGTCGCCAGCTAAGCCAGCATTTATTGCCCATCCCTAGTTGCCCTCGAGAAGGTGATGATGAGCTGCTTTCTTGAACCGCATCAGTCCCGGAGGTGTAGGTACACCCACAGTGCTGTCAGGGAGGGAATTCCATGACGTTCACCCAGCGACAATGAAGGAACAGTGATAAGTTTCCAAGTCAGGGTGGTAAGTGACTTGGAGGGGGACTTCCAAGTGGTGCTGTTCCCAGGTATCTGCTGTTCTAGTCCTTCTAGATGGTAGTGGCCAAATAAATGAACAATGTTTCCAATTATCTTCAAACAACAATCTGATTACCCCTCTCCATCCCAGTAAGAATGTAACATCTGTTGTTAGCAGCAATTACCATGTTGACATAGGAACGGAAATGACCCATCAAGCTGTTCAATAACATTATAGTTTATGTTCTTCAGCTAGTGCGATACGGAGTGGAATAGGCCCTTTCAGCCCATCGAGCTTCACCACCCAGCAACCCCTAATTTAATCATAGCCTGATGACAGGACAATTTACAATGAGCTATTAACCTTCCAAATGGTACATCTTTGGACTACAGGAGAAAACCGGGGTACCCAGAGGAAACCCATGCTGTCACAGGGAGAACATACAAGCTCCTTACAGGCAGAAGTGGGAATTGAACCCAGTTCATCTGTATTGTGCTAACCACTACACTACTGTGCCACCCTTCCCTATGATCTTACTTTGTATACCTGCTTTTTACCAATCCCTTAATCACCTTTGGTTAACAACATATCAAATTCTTGTATATCATAACAAATACTCTCAAATGGAATTCTGAAATTAACAATTAAACTAGCATTGATTGCTACTTGGGGAAGAAATGTCATTTCTACCAAACTTTGCATGTACAGTTAATCCCCAACTTTGTCTGTGGAAGGCGTAATGCCTGACTTTTAAACTATGCCCTTACTTCTAGATTCCCTGATTGCAGCAGAAACAGTTTCTCTGCATTATTGTGAGACAGTTGCTAACCCATTTGTTAAACTACCGTAGTTAGCGGCATTGAATAGAAATCAATTTTCTGCATTAATGTTAATCAATATGGCACCAATGAAACCCCCCATGTTGTCAAACTTTGCTGGAGCAAATAGTGTACTTTATAAGAGTTAATGGATTAACAAGAATTACAATGAGAAATAAAGCCTTTTATGGTAGTTGGTATGCAGCAACATGTTTAAAAAACACTTCAGTGTAAGTACAGTTGGCAGTAAAATTATAATCCACTTTTGTTTCAGGATCAAACGGTTTGGATATCTACATCAGACTAGTACCAGTCATTCTGCAGTATCATTTCCTGCAGCTGCCCCTAATGTTAATGATAATTGGAATTAAAAGAAATTGCCAAATAGGTTGACCTCTGTATATTGTTGATACAAGACTGGGAAATTATTGCCTTGTTTATTTGTTTCTGTAATTTCTACCAACTGAAGAAATATCAGCAATGCTTACCCAGAGCAATCAGGGTGTATTCCATTTGTCATGCATCAAAGAATTCAAAGTGTTTCAAAGCCGATTTAACATTTTAACTTGCATTTAACCTTGTTTGATAATGGGATGTTTGTCTGCCTTCTGGTCTGAGCAGCCACGTTTTCTGCTGTTCCAGAGGAAACAAAAGACCCGGTATGGAACTATCTAAATCTATTACTGGATGCGGCCCGTTGACTATAAAATTAAGGGTTTCATCATCGCATTGCCTCATTGACATCTATCAATACTTGATGATGCTTGTAGACAACACATACAGACACTCTTTCTCAGCTTCAGTGAAGACTCATAGACATACATGGGCACACAAACACACACAGTCTGGCAAAGAGACACTGATGAATTAATTTGTATATGTACATGTAATGGCACAAGGACAGTTTAAAGCACATACAGCCACAAAGACACAGTCAGTCAGATGTGCACTCACAGCAGCATATACACTCAGTCATCACTTTATTAGCTATATCTGTGCACCTGCTTGTTAATGCAGATATCTAATCAGCCAATTATGTGGCAGCATCTCAAAGCATAAAAGAATGCAGACATGGTCAAGAGGTTCAGTCGTTGTTCAGTCCATACATCAGAATGGGGAAGAAATGTGATCTAAGTGACTTTGACTGTAGAACGATTGTTGGTGCTTGACAGGGTGGTTTGAGTATCTTAGGAACTGCTGATACCCTGGGACCTTCAGGCACAACAGTCTCTACAGTTTACAGAGAATGGTACAATAAACAAAAAAACATCCAGTGAGCAGCAGTTCTGTGGGCAAAAATGCTTCTGGTTCACAGAGGCCAGAAGAAAATGGCCAGACTGGTTCAAGATGACAGGAAGGTGACAGCAACTCAAATGAACAAGCGTTACAACAGCGGTGTGCAGAAGAGCAACACATGTCGAACATTGAAGCAGCTGGGCTACAGCAGCAGAAGACCACGAACATACTGTCTATTCAATGGTCACTAACAGGTACAGGAGCGACTTAATAATGTGGCCACTGAGTGTATGTAGATACACATATGCAGATGCATGCGCTCTGTATACAAATTGTCAGTCAGTCAGCTGAATCCTCCACAAAGCAGTATTAGTTCAAATGACTGCAAACTGTGCATCATAGCTCAGGTAACTCAAATCCAAACAGGGCACCTCTGGGAAGCACTCATATAGCATTCCAGCTTTACACATCTAGGGGAACAGCTTTAAGTGTCCAGCAACTGGATGAAGTTAGAGATCTTTAACCTTTGCTTTTCTAAGCATTAGCAGGGGGTCAAAAAGACCACTGGACAGCATTAAAATGTTCAGAAACATTTGGATCCAATTTCCAGTTTTGCAGGTCAAAGGGTGATGTGGAAGCAAGCAGTGTGACTCTATCCTACCAATGCGACACTGTTCTTAGTGTGACTGGCCACAAAGCAAAGCTCTGGACACCACAGCACTGTGGCGGTGATTGTCAGGAAAGGGTTAAATTGAACATGGGCAAGGCATGGAATGTGCCCACCCAGAGAGGCTGACGTGAGCGCAGATTTACTATTTTTGTGTCCAGGCCCAATTTAAATTAAACACGCCATGGGCACTATCTTTAGTCAGTTGTTTGGGAGAGCATAAATCCAGTACTGCAGCCATCTAAAGGCAGTCCGTGGCATCAGATAGGGGAGGGGACCTTCGCAGACACAGATAGTAGATGTGTTTAAAAATGACTTAAATGGGTGCACAAGATCCCTGCCAGCTTTTTTTTTTCTCTCTAGGCATTTACTGACAAAATTAGTCTTAATTACACTGAACTGTGTCTGCATTTTCCGATGATCCGTTCCTTACATGACCCTATGTGAAGACATTTGTTGAGATAGATCTGCTCTCTTTTTTGTAGGATCATTGTTTTTGATGGTGGTCAAGGACTCGGGTTCAGGAAGAGGCCATTTCATAAGTGGTGGTGTTAGGGAAGGCCACTCATCCCACTGCAAGCCCCTCCAAAGGGATATCATATAAAAACTAGTTCTAGATAGCAGCTGATAATCTTGTCCTCTGTAGAAGTGTTGGGAATACAATCAGATTGGTCCCATCAGATGGACTGTACATAGGACTTCAAGGTGATTATATGAACAGCCTCCAACTGTTTTGGGTGGTGCTGGTTATCCTTTTCATAATTAAAACTGCCTGGAGGAAATGTGCTCACCAGCGTGTTCAAATGGTAGCCATCCCCATCTCTGCAAACAACATAACTAGCTGGAATCAATCTGCAGGTCACGCCTGCACTCAACTTATAGATGATAGTATATTTTCTGCAGCAAGCAATTTCATTGCTTTTCCTGAGGACAAGAATATTAGTTGAAAATGCACTGTTTATGTTTCATAAGGCATTGGTCAGACTACTGTGAGCAATTTCAGGCCCCATGTATAAGGAAAGATGCTAGCCCTGGAGAGAGTCCGGAAGAGGTTCAGAAGAGTGAACCCAGGAATGAAAGAATTATCCTATGAAGAGTGTTCGATGTCTCTGGTCTAGCACTTGATGGAGTTCAGTAGGATTAGGGGATATCTCATTAAAATCTATCAGCTTCCGAAAGACCTGGATAAAGTGGACATGGACAGGATGTTTCCATTAGTAGGTAGTCTTGGATCAAAGAGCAGAGCATCAGAACAAAGGAATATCCCTTTAAAACTGAGATAAGGAGAAATTTCCTCAATCAAAAAATGGTGGAACTGTGAAATTTGTTGCCATTGATGGCTGTGGATGCCAATTCACTGGCTGTAGTTAAGGCAGAGACTGGTAAAGGGGTAAGGATGCAGGGAGAAGGTGGGAAAAGGGTTTTAAAATATCAGCAGAGCAGACTTAATGATTGAATAGCCAGATTCTGCTTATGTATCTTCTGGCCTTAGATCTTAAATGGAAACAACTGATAGTTTTGCAGTAAATTGTATCCTTGCCCTGAGCTGGCAACCTCATTGACATTACCTTGCAAGCTTCCTTTCACACACACATGAATTTCCCTGTGATCACTAGAAATGCAGGATTCCAGGCTGCACCCGCAATCCAGTCAACCCCCAGGATGCTTTTCAAGATACAGTGAGGCAAGTTGACATCATCCATGTGATGACATCAAGGGAGAGCAATTGTAACAGCATGAGCACAATTTGGAGTGCTTGAGTGTCTGCAGGAAGGGAATACAATGAAGTCTCATTAGCTAAATTGAGTATAACCACTTGAATCCTTAATAGATAATGCAAATGTTAAAAAAGGCCCGTGTACATTATGCAAATGCTATGATGGGGATTCTTGTTGTGGAAACCCTAATCATTCCATTTGTTCCTGCTCTGGTGCAGCGACGAGGACATGCTCATCATCCATTCTGCTACCTTTCCACACCTGTCTATTAATTCATTAATTCGCAGATTCTCCATTCTTTAGTTGAAGAACGTACATATCCTATTGACATTGTGCATCGACCCTAAGCCTGTCAAAGGACTTCCATCCAAATGCTCTCTTCATCATGAAGTATCCCTACTGATGCAGATTGGCAGATATTGTCTTCAACAGAGTGCAAGCCATGCTAAGTTCATTATGCATTTGACAATAAAATCAACTTGACTTGATTTCCTAAGTACTGAATTTAATACATGATAGATAGGGCAGAAACAGCATGCACATGGTTTTCCCATCAGAAACATCATGCCTGGGCCCATTACCTCTGGAGAATTTGCAAGCAGGGAGCAAACTATTGAGTTCAGCTTCAAGCAAGGTACAGAAACAGATTTTACTTTTTGTGAGCTATCTATACTCCAAAGCTACACTTTGTAACTATTGATCACATCCATACAATTTCACTGACTGCATGTGGTGACTAACTACAAGCTTGTGCACACACTGATTGCAATAAAGTGCAAATAATTGTTGACTTGTATAACATTTCTGTAAATCACTTGCTCACCATTGGAACTGACAAATCTTATTAAAGGGCAGCCTGATAGCCAAATGAATCGTTTTTTTTAGAAGAAGCCTCTGCATTGCAAGGAACAAGTTATAATAACAGGTGAAAGAAGGAACTTGTATTAACATAGCACCATTTTGCAGATACAAGATGAGGAATCCCAAGATGAGGAATTAAAGATTTTTCAATAGGATGCGAGCATCACTGCTGGTCAAATATATAACACATATCCAATAACCCTGGATAAGTAGTGAGTCATTTCCATCAACTGATGAAGATTTTGTGGTGGAGATACTTCTACAATGCTTTCAGTTAGGATACTTTAGTATTTTATCTTATTATGGTGCAAAAAAGGTCATTTAGCTCATCTGGTCCACACTAACTCCCAGCAGAGCAGACCCATCTGTCTCATTCTGTACTTATCTCCTGTGTCCATGCATCTCATTTCCTTTCACATGCCCCATCAAGCCTTTAGCTACTTACCTACACCTGGAGTAACATACACCAATGAATCCTTGGGATATCAGAAGAAGCAATAGCATCTTTCCACTTATTTATGGAGAGAATGTGCAAATGGTGCACAGATAGGATTGAATTTGGATGCAGGAGCTCTGAGGCAGCAGCTTAAATACTTTGCTTCTCTTCCAGCCTGCGGTACTAAAGGAATGACACCACCTATTAGACCATAAGATATAGGAGGAGAATTAGGTCATTTGGCCCATCAAGTCTGCTCCGCCATTTCATTATGACTGATCCAATTTTCTTCTCATCCTCAATCTCCTGCCTTCTGTAAGTATCCCTTCATTCCAGGACCAATCATGAATCTATCAACCTCTGCCTTAAATATAATACACACTTGGTCTCCACAGCTGCCTTTACCAAAGAATTCCACAGATTTACCTCTCTCTGGCTAAAGAAACTGGGCAAAGTACTGGAGAGTTTAACATCGGTAGCTGAGCGAAGGGCGCTGAGTAGGCTACGGTCAATTATGGATAACTCTGAACATCCTCTACATAGCACCATCCAGAGACAGAGAAGCAGTTTCAGCGACAGGTTACTATCGATGCAATGCTCCTCAGACAGGATGAAGAGGTCAATACTCCCCAATGCCATTAGGCTTTACAATTCTACCGCCAGGACTTAAGAACTTTTTAAAAGCTATTATTAATGCTTTTTGAGATAGTGATTTAGATGCATATCATATTTTTTACTGAGTTAAGTATTGTAGGTAATTAGTTTTGCTACAACAAGTGTATGGGACATTGGAAAAAAAGTTGAATTTCCCCATGGGGATGAATAAAGTATCTATCTATCTATCTATCTCTATTCTGATGCTGTGTCCTCTGGCCTTAGACTCTCCCACCAAAGGAAACATCCTCTCCACATCCACTGTCAAGGCCTTTCACCATTTGACAAGTTTTAATGAGGTCATTCTCCTGAATTCTAGTGAATACAGGCCCAGGGTCATCAAATGCTCTTTATATGACAAGCTATTCAATGCTGGAATCATTTTCGTGAACCTCCTTTTCACCCTTTCCAGTTTCAGCACACCCTTTCTAAGATAAGGTGCCCAAAACTGCTCACAGTAGTCAAAAGGACACCTCACCAGTTCTTTATAAAGTAACAACATTACATCTTTGCTTTTATATTCTAGTCCTCTAGTCTCTAATCAATTCTGGTTCATTGCACAACACTCAGTCCAGAGTAGCTGATCCCCTAGTGGGCTCAACCACGAGTTGTTCTGAACTGTAGGGACTCTAGAAATCCCCTCTCTTGGAATCCAGCAACAACCTGATTTTCCCAATCTTCCTGCATATTGAAGTCCCCTCTGACTACTGTAACATTGCCCTGTTGACATGCATTTTTTATCTCCCATTGTAATTTGTAGACCATAGGTACCAACGATATAGGTAAAAAAATGGGATGAGGTCCTATAAGGTGAATTTAGGGAGTTAGGAGATAAACTAAAAAGTAGGACCACAAAGGTAATAATCTCTGGATTACTACCTGTGCCATGTGCTAGTCAGAGTAGAAATAGGAGGATATTTCAGATGAATACGTGGCTTGAAAAATGGTGTAAGGGGGAGGGATTCAAATTTCTGGGGCATTGGAACCAGTTCTGGGGAAGGTGGGACCGGTAGAAACAGGACGGTCTGCACCTGGGCTGGACTGGAACCAATGTCCTAGGGGGAGCGTTTGCTACTGCTGTTCAGGAGGATTTAAACTAATGTGGCAGGGGGATGGGAACAAATGCAGAGAGACAGAGGGGTGTAAAATGAGGGTAGAAGCAAAAAGCAGTAAGGTGAAAAGTAAAAGTGGCAGGCAGGCAAATCCAGGGCAAAAAGCAAAAAGGGCCACTTTTCAACATAATTGTATAAGGGCTAAGAGTGTTGTAAAAACAAGCCTGAAGGCTTTGTGTGTCAATGCGAGGAGCATTCGTAACAAGGTGGATGAATTGAATGTGCAGATAATTATTAATGAATATGATATAATTGGGATCACAGAGACATGGCTCCAGGGTGACCAAGGATGGGAGCTCAACATCCAGGGATATTCAATATTCAGGAGGGACAGACAGGAAAGAAAAGGAGGTGAGGTAGCATTGCTGGTTAGAGAGGAGATTAACGCAATAGAAAGGAAGGACATTAGCCTGGAGGATGTGGAATCAATATGGGTAGAACTGCATAACACTAAGGGGTAGAAAACGCTGGTGGGAGTTGTGTACAGGCCACATAACAGTAGTAGTGAGGTTGGGGATGGCATTAAAAAGGAAATTAGAAATGTGTGCAATAAAGGAACAGTAGTTATAACGGGTGACTTCAATCTACATATAGATTGGGTGAACCAAATTGGTAAGGGTGCTGAGGAAGAGGATTTCTTGGAATGTATGCGGGATGGTTTTCTGAACCAACATGTCGAGGAACCAACTAGAGAGCAGGCCATTCTAGATTGGGTATTGAGCAATGAGGTTAGTTAGCAATCTTGTCGTGCGAGGCCCCTTGGGTATAAGTGACCATAATATGGTGGAATTCTTCATTACGATGGAGAGTGACATAGTTAATTCAGAAACAAAGGTTCTGAACTTAAAGAAGGGTAACTTTGAAGGTATGAGACGTGAATTAGCTAAGATAGACTGGCAAATGATACTTAATGGGTTGACGGTGGATATGCAATGGCAAGCATTTAAAGATCGCATGGATGAACTACAACAATTGTTCATCCCAGTTTGGCAAAAGAATAAACCAGGGAAGGTAGTGCACCCGTGGCTGACAAGGGAAATTAGGGATAGTATCAAGTCCAAAGAAGAAACATATAAATTAGCCAGAAAAAGCAGCACACCTGAGGACTGGGAGAAATTCAGAGACCAGCAGAGGAGGACAAAGGGCTTAATTAGGAAAGGGAAAAAAGATTATGAGAGAAATCTGGCAGGGAACATAAAAACTGACTGTAAAAGCTTTTGTAGATATGTGAAAAGAAAAAGATTGGTCAAGACAAATGTAGGTCCCTTACAGTCAGAAACAGGTGAATTGATCATAGGGAACAAAGACATGGCAGACCAATTGAATAACTACTTTGGTTCTGTCTTCACTAAGGAGGACATAAATAATCTTCCGGAAATAGTAAGGGACCGAGGGTCTAGTGAGATGGAGGAACTGAGGGAAATACATGTTAGTAGGGAAGTGGTGTTAGGTAAATTGAAGGGATTAAAGGCAGATAAATCCCCAGGGCCAGATGGTCTGCATCCCAGAGTGCTTAAGGAAGTACCCCAAGAAATAGTGGATGCATTAGTGATAATTTTTCAAAACTCCTTAGATTCTGGATTAGTTCCTGAGGATTGGAGGGTGGCTAATGTAACCCCACTTTTTAAAAAAGGAGGGAGAAAAACTGGGAAATTATAGACTGATTAGTCTGACATCGGTGGTGGGGAAAATGCTAGAGTCAGTTATCAAAGATGTGATAACAGCACATTTGGAAAGAGGTGAAATCATCGGACAAAGTCAGTATGGATTTGTGAAAGGAAAATCATGTTTGACGAATCTTATAGAATTTTTTGAAGATGTAACTAGTAGAGTGGATAGGGGAGAGCTAGTGGATGTGGTATATTTAGATTTTCAAAAGGCTTTTGACAAGGTCCCACACAGGAGATTAGTGTGCAAACTTAAAGCACATGGTATTGGGGGTATGGTATTGATGTGGATAGAGAATTGGTTGGCAGATAGGAAGCAAAGAGTGGCAGTAAACGGGACCTTTTCAGAATGGCAAGCAGTGACTAGTGGGGTACCGCAAGGCTCAGTTCTGGGACCCCAGTTGTTTACAATATATATTAATGATTCAGACGAGGGAATCAAATGCAGCATCCCCAAGTTTGCGGATGACACGAAACTGGGCGGAGGTGTTAGCTGTGAGGAGGATGCTAAGAGGATGCAGGGTGACTTGGATAGGTTAGGTGAGTGGGCAAATTCATGGCAGTTGCAATTTAATGTGGATAAAAGTGAGGTTATCCACTTTGGTTACAAGAACAGGAAAACAGATTATTATCTGAACGGTTGCCGATTAGGAAAAGGGGAGGTGCAACGAGACCTGGGTGTCATTGTACACCAGTCATTGAAGGTGGGCATGCAGGTACAGCAGGCGGTGAAAAAGGCAAATGGTATGTTGGCATTCATAGCAAAAGGATTTGAGTACAGGAGCAGGGAGGCTCTACTGCAGTTGTACAAGGCCTTGGTGAGACCGCACCTAGAGTATTGTGTGCGGTTTTGGTCCCCTAATCTGAGGAAAGACATTCTTGCCATAGAGGGAGTACAGAGAAGGTTCACCAGATTGAAAGGGGAAGCCTTTTAGGAACGAGATGAGGAAAAACTTCTTCACACAGAGAGTGGTGAATCTGTGGAATTCTCTGCCACAGGAAACAGTTGAGGCTGGTTCATTGGCTATATTTAAGAGGAAGTTAGATATGGCCCTTGTGGCTAAAGGGATCGGGGGTATGGAGAGAAAGCAGGTACAGGGTTCTGAATTGGATGATCAGCCATGATCATACTGAATGGCGGTGCAGGCTCAAAGGGCCGAATGGCCTACTCCTGCACCTATTTTCTATGTTTCTATGTTTCTACCACATCCTTACGACTGTTTGAGGGTCTGTATACAACTCCCATCAAGGTCTTTTTACCCTTGCAGTTCCTTAGCTCTATCCATATTGATTCAACACATGCCATCTCTTATCAAGTGATTTGATTTCATTTTTTTACCAACAGAACACCACCACCCCCTCTGCCTTCCTGTCTGTCCTTTTGATACAATGTGTATCTTTGGACACTAAGCTCCCAGCTATAATCTTCTTTCAGCCATGATTCAGTGATGCCTGTAACATCATACCTGCAATCTGCAAATGTGCTGCAAGTTCATCTACCTTATTCCGCATACAACACCTTCAGTCCTGGATTCACACTTTTTGATTTAGGTTACCTTTTATGCTGCAATTTATCCTGTTGACTGCAATTTTGCCCTATCAACAGCCTCTCCTCACTACACCTTGCCTCTGTTTGTGAACCAGCTACCCCATCTTCAACACTATTATCCACCATTCTTATGACATTTTTGCACTGAAATACACACAGCTCTGGACACTAGTCACACCATGCTGAACCTTTTGATTCCTGACTTAGTCGGAGGTCTTACCAACATCTGCCTCCACAACCTCTCCACTAACTGTTCTGGCACTCTGGTTCCCATCCCCCTGCAACTTGAAAATGAAGTGTCTTGACCCACCGATGCTGCCTGACCCAGTGAGTTCCTCCAGAATCTTTTGTGTACCTCCTAACATCTCAACCCCTATCTCAATGGATGACCAACTCACCTCCCTTGGCCTATAAGAGCTGACATGATTCTTTCTCATTGCTTAATTAACCTTAGCCACCATTTTAAAGTCACTGTCACATTTCTCTTGACATTGAAGTCTCTTTGATTGATTTACAATCTCCAAGTAATGCCTAATCTCAAACTTCTATTTCTCATTGCAGGGCAGCAAATGTGTTGTCACCTCTCCAAGTCAAGACTCACTTTTTTAATGTCATTAATTTCACCTTGCTTGGATATGAATTTTAGAAACATGGTGGTAAATTTGCAGATCAGTGGAGCTGCTGATGATGAGGGCACTTGTCATAGCTGCAGGATGATACTAGTGGGAAGAGCAATGACAGCTGGATTTTAATCCTGAAAAATATGAAGAGATCACTTTGGGAGTATTAATAAAAATAGGACATACACAATGATTGGTACGGCACCACAAGTATTGAGGGACCATAATAATCTATGGATTATGGATACTTGAAGGAAGCAGTGCAGTTAGACAATGGGATAAAGAAGGCACATAGAGTCTTAGAGAATCACAGTATTCCTCAGGAAGCAATGCCTAACTGGTGCACACTGACAAAGATGCTTATCTAGGCTAGAAACTTGGGACGCCTGCTTTTATTAGCATACAAAAGCAGGGAAATAATTGTAACTCATTAAAACAATGGTTTGGCCACAGCTGAAGTATAGCATTCAATTCTGAGGAAGTCATGACTACAATAGAGAAGGTGCAGAGAAGACATACTTGGATGATGCTTTCCAAATATGAAGTGAGACTGGATCAGCTGGGGTTGTTTTCTATAGAGCAGAAGAAGCTAAGGGAGGACCTAATTGAGGAGAACAAATTTACAAGGGGCATTGATATGATAGATGACAGGAAATTTTCCCCTTGAAAGAGATATCTAAAATTAGAGTGTGAGAGGTAAAATGTTTAGAGGTGGATCTGAGATTTCTTTTCCCACAGACTGGGATTTCAATCTGTATCACAACATTTGAGTGGGTGCTGGAGGCAGGTAGTCTCACAATTTTATAAGAATTATCCAGTTGATTTACCATTACATAGAAGGCTATGGATCAGGTGCTAACATATGGGATTGGTAAAGATAGGTGCATAAAGATTGGTGTAGACACGGTGGGCCAAAGGGCCTGTTTTTGTGCTGTAAGACCGTAACTAAGAGCATATAGCTTGCTTATGACAAATAGCATCTACTGCTGAATACGACGGTGATGAGCTGTTTAATCATTCCTCTTTAACTGTTATATCTTATGAACATTTGTCTCTCTGGGGAAAGGCAGCTAGTGTGTGAACAATTCTGCCTTCAAGAATGATTTTTCCACTATTACCCAAGTCAATATTAATCTTAGTAATGTCAGAATAGCAAACTGGTATTGCCAAGAGGCCACCCAGTTAATTATTCAAGTTTAGTAATGTGCTTTCACAGCATGATTCTCTTGCCACCAATTCCATCTTTTTTCTATGGGCAGCTGTTAATCATTTGGCCAAGATGATAGCCCCATATTTCATTCATCTCTAAAATCATCTTTCCCTTCAGCAAACTGTTACCCATTTCTATCCCAGTCCCACTGATCTTATCCATGTTTTCCTTTCCTAAACTATAATTACAACTGTTTCAAGCCAAGATGAACCCACATTGTCATCCCAGCCAGTGTCTATGCATAACCTACAACAACCTCCACCATCTCCTTCATCCTTACAACCCTTCTTACACACCTTGAACTCTCCTTCTCTTTTTACATTCCTGCTGAGGGAAGATATTTAGATTTAGTTGGTCACACACATTGCAGCCCGTTGCTTCCCCTCACCCCTCTGCCCCTTTAAAAGCATCTTCAAAGTCCACATTTTCTCACCATACTTTAGTCCAACCCTCTTAATCTCCCTCATTACAGTTTACTTCAAAGTCAAACTATCTGCATTTGCATTTCTTTAAATTCCTTACAGCCCAGTCCTCACCATCACTGAGTACATTTATATGAAAACAGCATCCATCATCAAGGACCCTCATCACCCAAACCATTGCTACTACAATTAGGCAGGAGGTACAGGATCCTTCAAGTCCCACACAATGAGGTTTAGGAGCAGTTATTACCCTACAACCATCAGAGTCTTGAATCAACATGGATAACTTCACTCACCACAACTCAAAACTGATTCAACAACCAATATACACACTTTGAAAGACCCTACAACTTATGTTTTCTGTATTATTTATTTACTCTTTGCACAATTTGGCTTCTTTTCAGAATTGGTAGTTTGTCAGTCTTCTTTATGCATGGTTTATTATAAGTTCAATTGCATTTCTTTATTTCTCTGTAAATGCCTTCAAGAAAATGAATCACAAGGTACAGATCTCAAGGATACGGTAGCATACAGACTTTGAGAATAAATTTACTTTGAACTAACGTTGACTTTGAAGAACAATAAATGTTCGCATCATTTCTCACCAATAGAGGGTTACTGAAAGCCAAATGATGCAATTACCATGAAAGCTTCAAAGGAATTTCCTAAGCAAAATGCTGGAGGAACTCAGCAGGTCAGGCAGCATCTATGGAAATGAATAAACATTTGACATTTCAGAACATTATTTTCTTCAGGAGATTTCCTGCTTGGGATTAAAGGCATCATTTCCAACATTATTCAATAGCTTCAAAAAACAGCTGAAGAGTGATTGTTTTGTTTTGACAAATTGCTGAAAATGATATAACTGAGGGAATGTACCCAGTACATAAGACCATAACATTATAAGGCATGAGCAGAATTAGATCGCTTGGCTCATCAAATTTGCTCTGACATTCCATTATGACTGATTTATTATCCCTCTCAACCTCTTTCTCCTGCCTTCTCCTGTAACTTTTGATGCCCTGACTAATCAATTACTTATCAACCTCTGCTTTAAATATACTCAATGACACAGTCTCTACAGATGTCCTTAGCAATGAATTCCACAGATTCACCACCCTCTAGCTAAGGAAGTTCCTCCTCATCTCATTCCTCCTCTATTCTGAGGCAGTGTCCTCTGTTCCTAAACTCAACCAGTATTGGAAACATACTCTCCATATCTACTTCATCTAGGCCTTTCAACATTTGATAGGTTTCAACTACATCCCCTCTTATTGTTCTAAGCTCCACAAGTATAGGCCCAAAGCCATAAAATGGTCCTCATACATTAACCCTTTCATTCCTGGAATAATTTTTGTGAACCTACTCTGGAACCTCTCCTATGCCAGCACATATTTTCTCAGATAGGGGACCCAAAACTGGTCACAGTACTCTGTGCAGTCAGAACAAAGCCTTATAAAGCCTCAGCATCACATCATTCCTATTATATTTGAGTCCTCTCAAAATGAATGCTAACATTGAATATACCTTCCTTACTACTGACTCAACCTGCAAGTAAACCTTAGGGAATCTCGCACAAGGGCTTCCAAGTCACTTTATACATCTGACGAAGGTTCTCGGCCCGAAACGTCGACAGTGCTTCTCCTTATAGATGCTGCCTGGCCTGCTGTGTTCCACCAGCATTTTGTGTGTGTTGTTGTTTGAATTTCCAGCATCTGCAGATTTCCTCGTGTTTGCCCTTTACACATCTGCTTTTTTGATTTTTTTCCCCCATTTAGAAAATAGTCTATGCCTTTATTCCCTTATATACTTCCCTACACAATATTCCATGTGCAACTTCTTTGCCCATTCTCTCAATCTGTCCAAGTCCTTCTGCAGGCTCCCTGCTTCCTCAATGCAACCTGCCCTTCTACCTATCTTTGTATCACCATCTAACCTGGCATCTAAGCCATCCATTATGTCACCTAAATCATTGGCATTTAACATGACAAGAAGTGGTCCCAAAACTAATACTGCAGAACACCATTTGTCACCAACAGCTTACCCGAATACACTTAATTTCTACTCTTTGCCTCCTGTCTATCTGCCACTCTGATGCTCTGGAATTACTGCCATAATGCTGGGGTCTTCCATAGTGAAGACTGATGCAAAATACTTAAGTTCATCCACCATTTCTTTGTCCTTATATTTATAGCATCATTTCCCAGTGGTTTAATATCCGCACTCACCTTCCTTTGACTCTTTATACTATATACCTGAAAAAAAAACAACTTTTGGTATTCTCATTGATATTATTGCCTAGCTTTCCTTTATATATCTTCTTTGCTCTCCTTATAGTTGTTTTACTTGCCTTCTGTTGATTTTTAAAAGCTTCTCCATCCTAAGTTAGAACCACCACACCATAAGATAGAAGACCAGAATTAGGCCATTTGGCCCATCGAGTCTGCTCTGCCATTCCATCATCACTGATCCATTTCACTCTCAGCTCCAGTCTCCTGCTTTCTCACAGAATCCCTCATGCCCTGACTAATCAAACTTCTATCAACCTCAGCCTTAAATATACCCAAAGACTTGGCCTCCACAGCTGTCTGTGGAAACGAATTCCCTGATTCACCTCTTTCTGGCTAGAGAAATTCATCTTCAGCTCCATTCTAAATGGGCGTCCCTGTATTCTGAGGCTGCATCCTTTGATTTTAGACTCCCCCACCACAGGAAACAACTTCTCTAAATCTTAATCTATCAAGGCCTTTAAACATTCAATAGGTTTCAATGAAATCCCCCTCATTCTTCTGAATTTCAGTGAGTATATGCCCAGAGCTATCAAATGTTACTGACATGATAAGCCTTTCAATCCCAGAATCACTTTTCTGAATGTCCTTTGTACCCTCTCCAATGTGAGCACATCATTTCTTAGATAAGGTGCCCAAAACTGTTCACAATAACCCAAGTGAGACCTTACTAGCACTTACAAATCCTGAAAATTACATCCTTTATGTTCTAATCCTGTTAAAATGAATAGTAACATTGCATTTGCCTTCCTCACCACTGACTCAACCTGCAAATTAACCTTTCGGGAATCCTGTACGAGCATTCCCAAGTCCCCTTGCACTTCAGAATTTTGAATTTTTTTCTCCATTTAGAAAATATTCCAGTCCTTCAGAACCATGCCAGAATACATTGATTCTTGAAAGATCATTACTAATGCCTCTACAGTCTCTTCAGCCACCTCTTGCAGAACCCTGGGGTATAAACAATCTGGCCCAGGTGACTTTTCTACCTTCAGACCTTTCAGTTTCCCAAGCACCTTCTCCCAAGTAATGGCAACTTCACTCACTTGTGACTTCTGACACTCTCGAACTTCCGGCATATTGCTAGTGTCTTCCACAGTGAAGACTGATGCAACGTAGTTATTCAGTTCATCCACCATTTCCTTGTCTCCAGTTTCTACTTCTTCAGTATCATTTTCCATTGGTCTGATATCCACTCTCACCTCTCTTTTACATTTTATATAACTGAAGAAACTTGAATATTATTTGATAGTTTATCTTCATATTCCTTCTTTTCCTTCCTTATGATCTTCTTAACTGCCTTCTGTTGGTTGCTTAAAGTTCCCAATCCTCTAATTTATCACTAATATTTGCCATATTACGTGCCCTCTGTGTTTTATGTCTTTGAATTCCCTTGTCGGCCACAGGTGCCTCATCTTCTCTTTACAATCCTACTTCATCTTTGGGGTGTATCTATCCTGCACTTTCTGAATTGCCCCTAGAAACTCCAGCCTTTGCTGTCCTGCCATTATCTCTGCTTGACTCACTTTCCAATCAACTTTAGCCACGTCCTCTTTCATGCTCTGTAACTGCCTTTACTCCATTGAAAGACTGATACAGCTGACATTAGCTTCTCTCTCTCAAAGTGCAGGGTAAATTCTATCATATAATGATCACTGTGTCCCAAGAGTTACTTTACCTTAAGCTCTCTAATCAAATGTGGTTCATTACAAAACTCTCAGTTCAGAATTGCCTTTCACTGAGTGGGCTCAGTCAAGAGCTGCTCTAAAAAGCCACCTCATAGGCATTCTACAAATTCTCACTCTTGGAATCCAACCTAATTTTCCCTATCTACCTGCATTTTGAAATCCCACATGACTATTGTACATTGCCCTTTTGAAATATATTGTTTTTTCCTATTGTAATTTCTCCATATCCTGGTTACTGTTCGGTAACCTGAACATAATTCCCACCAAGGGCTTTTAACCCTTGCGCTTTTTTAACCCTACCCACAACGATTCTACATCTACTGATCCTACTGAATGACAACTCTTACTAAGGAATTGATTAAAATTTTTATCAACAGAGCCACCACACTCTCATTGCTTACCTGTCTGTCCTTTTAATACAATGATTATCCTTGGATGTTAAGCTCCCAACTATGATCTTCTTTCAGCCAGCAATGCCTACAATGCCATATTTGCCAATCTCCAAATGCGTTACAGTTCATCTACCTTATTCCATTTATTCCATGCATTCAAGTATTACACCTTCAGTCCTGTGTTCATCACCCTTTGCAATGTTGCCATGTTACACTTCAACACATCCCACTGACTACAATTTTGCCCCATCATCTGCTTGTCCTTCCTCACAGTCTCACTACACAATGATCCTCAGCCCTATCACTCCATTTCCGACCCCCCCTTTGCCAAATTAATTGAAACCCTCCCCAACAACTCTAACAAACCTGCCTGCAAGGATATTGGTCTCCCTTGAGTTTACGTGTAACCCATCCTTTTTGTACTGATCATACCTTACCCAGAAAAGGTCCTAATGATCTAGAAATCTGAAACCCTGCCCCTACATCACTGCCTCAGCCACTCCTGTAATATCATCCTATATCTGCCTTGACTAGCACATGATATGGAGAGTAATCCTGAGATTACGACTTTGGAGGCCCTGCTTTTCAGCCTCTTCCCTCATTTCCTATTCTCACTGCACTGGACCTCTTCCCCCTTTTTACCCATGTCACTGGTGCCAATGTGCACCCCCCACACGCACTCTTGAAAATCTTCTTCAACCACTCTGAGACATCCTGCATCCTTGCACTTGGGAGGCAAAACGCCATCCTGGATTCTCTTTCACGGCCACAGAATCCGCTGCTCATCCCCCTAACTATTGCGTCTCCTATCACTACCCTTTTCTGCTGAGCCTCAGATCTGGCCACAATGCAACTGGCCTGTCTGCTGCTGCTGTACCCGGATGGTCACCTCCTCCGGCAGTATCTAATGGGGTATACTCATTGCTGAGGGGAATGGCCACAGGGGATTCCTGCCCTGGCTGTTTGCTCTCCTTGCTTTTCTGAGTGGTTGCCCATCTACTATCTGAAGCCTGCACTCTGGGTGTGACCACCTCAGCAAAATGTCATCTACAAGGTTTTTAGCCTCTCGGATGGCCCTGAACACATCCAGCTTCAGCTCCAGTCCCTTGACCTGGTCAATTAGGAGCTGGAGTTGCGTGCACATCCTGCAGATGTAGTCATCCAGGAGGCCACTAGGTACCAAGCATCCCACATCTCACAGGAGGAGCTGCCTGAACTACCATCCTGCACACACTTGTTATACCTCTAACTTGTTAAGCATAAGTTCTAGCTTCTGCCTGTTCTTGCCAAAGCCTGTTTAACTAAACCTTGATCTCTCTAACTAGACCAACTCCACCAATGGCCTCTCTGCTTGCACCTTGCTTCCTTTAATTGGCCCTTGCTGTGTCTAAAAGATCATGATGATTGCAGACTGCTGAAAAGTTCCAAAAGGCCCCAACTCTTTGTAAACCTTGCACAGCCTCACCTTCAAATGGCCTCTCACTATAATTGCAGCACACTAAAAAATACATTTGGCAAGTATCTATATGAGTACTTGAGGCCCCATGTGAGTGAGTGAGAGAGAGAGAGAGAGAGAGAGAGAGATTATGAGTATTTGGAGGACAAAGACCATTAGAGATCTGATATTTACTGAAATTGAACCTTCCGAAGGAACCAACCACTCTGCAGTTGAGTACGGTATATGTTTCACAATGGCAGGCACAGACCAGCAGCACGAGATTCATACCAAATACAAATTACATGAGACCTGTTCTAGAGAATTCTTACTAAGCTGCAACTTCTACCAACAAATCCAATTGGATGTACAAGGTGAGCTTCAGATTGTCCACGGTGATCACTTGCATGCTGTGAAGCACACTGTATTAGTTATCTGCGTAATTTATTTCTGCAGTTCTGTTGGGGAACAACCATGATTTGGTGTCAAAAATGATCTTTTCCAAACTTTGGTGGGAAGCAAATTGCCCAATATAGAAATAATCTTCAAGTTGATTTCCAAAGATGGACAAATAAAACTGGAGAATCCTGCAGCAGATGAGGAAACTGTACCCATCAAGTTTATGCAAATTTTTAAAAGGACAATGTAATTGTCAGAAACATGAATACATTCATTAGACTTGGAATAATATGCTAGAAGGAGCAATGATGTGAACAATCGGTAATCCACTAGCCATGAATAAAACAATTCCAGCACATTCCCTGACTACAGTTGTGTAATTTTGAAAGTGTACCTGAAATCTTGGTTGTTGTCTCCTTTGAAGGACAGATCATCTGTCAGTGTTGGACTCATTCAGGTGTGATTAAGTACACAAACACTGAAGTCAGATGTATGACTACATACAGTATTTTAAAGCTGGGGACAAAAATGCCAGTCTGGTGTTGTTTAGTCAATCTTCTATTAAGACGCACAGTTAATTCTAAGGAGAATTACACATCATTAAAATTCTAAGAAATTTTAATTTTTCTTTGTTCTAGTTGAAAGCTTGTCCCATTCTTTGCTGATCTACAGTGATTGCATGCATTCTGACAAAATTGAGAAGAAAAAGAGAGGTACTTTCCATAACAGCAATTGAAACTTGGATAAAAACTAAAGGAAAGTTAGATGAACTGGGAACAGCTCACCATTGGGACTAAATTATTACGGTTCTTTAAGGAATTCCAAGGATTCACAGGAGACCCGAGTAAGTTATGACTGAAATAAGGCTAAGATTCCATCCCCTTCTCTGTTCCTCATCTATCATCCGTGACACATTACCACGTAAAATGCTGTGAAACCAAATCTGAGCGTGCAGTGGAAAAAAAATCAGATGGGACAATATGACACCAGTCCAATTCATGTGATTCTGTTTGAGAAACCATCTGCTTGTCATTAGTCACCACAAACTTATCGCCAGCAAAGGCAACATGCACCAGAATCATCAGACTGCATTCTGGCCAGTCATTCATCGTAAGAAACAGCACAAGACCAAAGCTTATCTCAAAGGCTGGATAACATGTCTAATCTAAAGTACCGCACTGTATTTAGAGGTTATGTAGGCTACATTAAGAAAGAAGCTTTGCTAAGTTTCTGTCCAGTGAAAGAGGCAGCCCTCCACATTGGATTATCGTGGATTTTCTAACCCTTTTTGGGAGGTAAGTACAAAAGAAAGAGAGGAATAAGTCATATGGCCTCTCAAGCTGCTTTACCATTCATTATGATTGTGGCGACTCTAAATGAAACATTCCCATAGAGTGGAGCAGATGTATAGGAATAATCTGTCCACATTTCTCTCATCAGAGGTTAACGTAACTAAGAATTTTAATGACTGCTCCCACCTTCCCTGCTTGACATCCATCCCATGTGTTCAGCACACAATATGTGCAGAACTTCCTACTATTGTTCGTAAGAATGTACTTCACCAATTTAGAAGTGCCATCATGATTCGTACACCCTAGTATGAAGTAAAATCCTGGATTTCCCTTTTTTATCCATTATGCATGCCACTTACTCACTGGTGAGATCTTAATCCCAGGCTCTGTCTGCTCTCTCAAATGGTTGGAAAAGATCCAAGAAAATGATCTTGAAGACAACCAAAAGACTTTTCCCACTCTGTCACCAACATACATATGTACTATAAATCTCAAACAACATTGAATAATCAATTATCTGTTGATTGTAGTGTCTTACTATGCCCCACTGGCAGCCAAACTTCATATAGTAGAATGACGGTCACAGTTCCAAATCCTTTCAATAGCTAGAAAGCACCTCGGAATCTCTTGCTTTCTTTGATTTGAATTGTTGTTGTATGTTCTCGATGTGTGAGTATCTTATAACATACTTCACTGTACAGGGGATGTTAAATTTGTATTTAGTTTTTCTATAAGAAATATAGGTTTCACAAATTAGTACAAAGGAAAGCATAAATTTTTGTCCTCAATTTGTTGCAAGGCCATACTTCAGAGGTGAAATTAGCTTTCTATGATTTCTCTTGGGATTAGTAAAAGGAAGCTTCATATAGTCTCTCTCATTAGAATGCTAAGTGTGGATAACTTGATGATTAAATGGAGAGTCAACACCATAAATGGCTGAAGCCTCTATGATATAGAAGCAAGCAGAGAGAAGTACTGCTTTGGCAGTGTTATAATGGGAATGCATTAGCTTAGAAAAGGTGCTGGGAACACAGTCATGGAATCATAGGACACTACAGCACAGAAACAGGCCCTTCAACCCATAAAATTCATGCCGACCTGTTCTTCTGCCTAGTCCTATCTACCTGCACCCAAACCATATCTGTCCATCCATGCACCTATTCAAACTTCTCTTTAATGTTACAACTGAACTGGCATCCTCAAGTCCCAGCAACATCCTTGGAAATTTACTCTACACTCTTTCCAGTTTATTAATATCATTCCTGTAGGTAGCTGACCGGAACTCCACACAATACTTTAAATTTGGCCTTAACAAAACCATTAATATACATATATGATAAAAAACAATGGACCTAGCACTAATCCCCACAGAACATCACTGGTCACAGGCCTCCAGTCCAAAAGAAAACCATTCACTACCCACAGCCTGGTTTCTCCCACTATGCCAAAGTTGGATCCAATTGGCTACTTCATCCTGAATGCCAAACAACTTGAACTTTTGGACCTGCCTCCCATGTAAGACTTTGTCAAAGGCCTTACTAAGGCCTGCCACCTTTCTTTCATTAACTTTCTCAGTAACCTCCTCAAAAAACTCTATAATCTTTGTTAAACGTGACCTACATACTGAGCCATGTTGACTATCTCTAATCAGGCTCTGTCGATCTAAGACCATAAGACAAAGGAGCGGAAGTCAGCCATTCGGCCCATCGAGTCTGCTCCACCATTTCATCATAAGCTGATCCAATCTCCCCTTTAGTCCCATTCCCCCACCTTCTCACCATAACCTTTGATGCCCTGACTACTTAGATACCTAACAATCTCTGCCTTAAATACACCCAATGTATTGCTAAATACATATACAGTATATTTCTTCCTTAAGATACCTTCCAATAATTTACCCTCAACTGGCATCAGGTTCACTATCCTATAGTTTATTGGATAATTCTTAGAGACATTTCTGAACAATGGAACAATGTTAGCTAGCCTCCAGTCCTCCAACATCTCACTCTTGGCTAAGAACATTTTGAATATCTCTGCTAGGACCACTACTATTACTGATCTACTCTTCCAGAAGGTCTCTCCCATTATACCTTGTCAGCTTTCACCACTCTAATTCACCTCACGAAAGCCAGCACCTTTTCCACAAGCTATTCCAAGTAAAAACAAATGCAAAAATTTAAGATCCCCTTCATCTGTTTCAGCTCCTTGCATAGATGACAACACTGAAATTCAAGTGGACAATTTTGTCCCTTTCTATCCTTTTTGCTCTTAATGTGTCTATAGAAGTCCTTGGGATTCTCTTTGTCAATCCAAGCAAACTCACATCATCTTTTATCCCTCCTGATTTTTCTCTTAAATGTTCCCTTGCATTTTTAATACTATGCAAGTGTTTAATTTGATTCTGCCTATGCCTGATATGCACCTCTTTCATTCATTTTTTCTTTACGAGGGCTTCAATATCACTCAATAACCAAGGTTCCCTAAAACTGTTAGCCTTGCCTTTAATTCTATACTCTCAATAGTTCACATTTAAAACCATCCCACTTATTAAGCATCTCTTGGGCAGAAAGCAGTCTATTCTTATCCACTCCTGCCAGATCCCTTCTGATGCCATCAGAATTGGCCTTACTCCAATTTAGAACTTCAACACATGGACCAGTCTTATCCTTTTCCACAATTGCCTTCAAACTACTGCAATTATGATCATTAGATCCAAAGTATTCCCCTACATATATTTTTGTCTCATTCCCTAGGAGGAACTCTCTGATTGTGTCCTCAACATATTAATTAAAGAAACTTCCCTGAACACCTTTGACAGACTCTATCCATGCAATCATTTTACCATATGACAGCCCCAGTCAACACTTGGAAAGTAAAAATCACCTACGACTGCAATGCTATATTTCTTTGAACTGTCCGTTATCTCACACAAATTTGTTCCTCTAAATCTTGTTGATTATTTATATGGTTAACCCCTATTTATTCCTCAGTTCCACCCACACTGCTTCATTGGAAAAGCCCTCCTGTCTGCCCTGTCTGAGTACTGCCATGATATTTTCCCTGACTATTAATGCCTTCACTCCCCGTCTATCATGTCTAAAACATCAGAATGCTGGAACATCGAGCTGCCAGTCCTGCCTCCCCTGCAATGAAGTCTCATCAATAACCACAACATTTTAAGGAGAAATCAGCTGCAGCTGAACATTGCATTCACAATGGCAATAAGATTGACTTCAACGTCACAAAACTACTGCGCCACACCAACAATTTTGGGATTGCCTGCCAGAGGACAACAATTTTAACAAAGACGAATATCTTGCTCGAAGTAAAAACTGTAAGTCAAATGTAAACATCGTGGGATAGCGGAAACCTGATTGGATGAGGACTAACCAATCAGGAAGGATGGATGAAGGGCTAGACATGCCAAGGTATCATCGCCGATGAAGACGGTAGAGTTTGTCATCAAAACGTCAGTTAAAATCGATACCTGTGTCTGGCTGGAAGCCCAAGAAGAGATTATTCATCATATATACTGGGAAAGCACTAGATCCTCTTTTTTAACAACATCATTATTCTGCATATTAATCAATGCTTTAAGTTCATCTACCTTACCTGTAATACTCCTTGCATTAAGATAGACACATCTCAAAGCATTAACCCTACCATGCTCATTAAACATTCCACTTCAGTCTTTGCTTCTATGTTTGATCATTCGGGAGGCTGAAGGGTTGATAGATAGGACATGTAGAGGGGTAGTTACACACAAGGTGCAGGACTCAGGAAATTGGGTGACAGTCAGGGAGGGGAAAGGGGTTATGGAGCCAGTGCGGTACCCCTGTGGCCATCCCCCTCAACAACAGGTACGGTATATCACTTTGGTTACTATTGGTGGGGGGGGGGAATGACCTAACAGAAGAAAGTCACAGTGGTCGGGTCTCTGGTACTGAGTCTGACTCTGTGACTCAGAAGGGAAAGTGGGGAGAAGAGGCATGCTGAGGTGATAGGGGACTTGAGGTGGTAGGGGGAGGCACAGGAGTTTCTGTGGGCAAGAACGAGATTCCAGGATGATATATATTGCTGCCTAGGTGCTGGGGTCTGGGATATCTCAGATCGGGTCCTCAGCATTCTTAAGTGGGAGGGTGAGCAGCCAGAAGTCGTGGTCCATGTAGGTACCCATAACATGGATAGGATACGTGATGAGGTTGTGCATCGGGAGTTCAGGGAGTTAGGTGCTAAATTAAAGGGCAGGACATCCAGGGTTGTCGTCTCAGGATTGCTACCCATGCAATATGCTCGTGGGGCCAGAACTAGGAAGGTTATACAGTTTAATATGTGGCTAAGGCGTCGGTGTAGGAGGGAGGAAATAAGATTTTTGGATCACTGGGCTCTCTTCCAGGGAATTTGAATTGACTTTATTTCTTACATCCTTCACATACATGAGGAGTAAAAATCTTTACAACACGTCTCCGTCTAAATGTGCAATGTGCAATCATAGTCATTTATAATAATTATAATAAATAGAACAGTCATATAACATAGAGTACACTCAAATCAGCGTGAGTTAATCAGTCTGATGGCCTGGTGGAAGAAGCTGTCCTGGAGCCTGTTGGTAAAAGCTTTTATGCTCGGTTTCTGGGATGGTAGCAGCTGGATTAGATTGTGGTTGGGGTGACTCAGGTCGCCATGATCCTATGGGCCCTTTTTACACACTTTTCTTTGTAAATGTCCTGAATCATGGGAAGTTCACAACTACAGATGCACTGGGCTGTCCGCACCACTCTCTGCAGAGCCCTGCGATTAAGGGAAGTACAGTTCCCATACCAGGCAGTGATGCAGCCAGGCAGGATGTTCTCAATTGTGCCCCTGTAGAAAGCTCTTGAGATTTGGAGGCCCATACCAAATGGGAATATGGGAGTTTTACAGAAGGGAGGGTTTGCTCATGAACTGGAGGGAGATGAATATCCTTACGGAAAGGTTTGATAAATTGGAGTTACAGGGAGATGGGAACCAAAGTGTCAGAACAGTTAGTAGAGAGATTGTAGAGGCAGACATTGGTAAGACCTGAGTTAGGAATGAAAAGGTTGCTCATGGGGCGACTTGTTTCCTGAGCTGTCTACGTTTAAATGTAAGAAGTATTGTAGGAAAGATGGATACTAATGCTGAAGATGAGGTAGGTAGTTTTCAAACAGAGGCGATATGCAGTGAGAGGCTGTTGATAGGGCAAAACTGCAGTCAACAAGATGAGCGGCAACATAAAAGGTGGACAAAATCGAAAAGTGTGAATACAGGACTGAAGGTGTTGTATCTGAATGCATGCAGTATACAGAATAAGGTAGTTGATCTTGCAGCACAGATGCAGATTGGCAGGTATGATGTAGGCAGCACTGAATCATGGCTGAAAGATTGTAACTGGAGGCTTATTGTCCAAGGATACACATTGTATTGAAAGAATGGGCAGGAAGGCCCAGGAGACAGCATTGCTCTGTTGGTAAAAAAATGAAATCAAATCATTAGAAAGAGATGACACAGGGTTGAAAGGTGTTGAATAATTATGGATAGATCTAAAGAACTGCAAATTAAAAAGACCCTGATGGGAGTAGGAGACAGACCCCCAAACAGTAGTAAGGATGTGGCCCAAAAATTACAACGCAGATAGAAAATGCATGCTAAAAGAGTTACAGTAATCATGAGGGTCTTCAATATGCAGGTAGATTGGGAAAATCAGGTTGGTGCTGGATTCCAGGAGGGGGAATTTCTAGAGTTCCTATGATCGGCTTTTTTGAGCAACTCATGGTTGAGCCGCCTAGCGGATCAGATATTCTGGATTGGGTGTTGTGCAATGAACCAGAATTCATTAGAGGCCTTAAGGTAAAAGAACCCTGAGGGGTAAGTGATCATAATATAATCAAATTCACCCTGAAATTTGAGAAGGAGAAGCTATAATCAGGTGTATCAGTATTACAGTGGAGTAAAGGGAATTACAGAGGCATGAGAGAAGTGTTGGCCAGAATTGATTGGAAAAAAAGACTGGCAGGGATGACTGAAAGAAGATTGCAGCTGGGACCATAACGTCCAAAGATACACGTTGATTTGAAAGGACAGGCAGGTAGGCAAAGGGGGTTGTGTGGTTCTGTTGGTAAAAAACTGAAATCAAATCATTAGAAAGAGGTGACATAAGGTTGGAAGGTGTCGAACTGGTGTGGGTAGAGCTAAGGAACTGCAAGGGTAAGAAAACTCTAATGAGAGTTGTATACAGACCTCCAAACAGTAGTAAGGATGTGACCTACAAATTACTGTACCATGGGAGTTAGAAATGCATGTCAATAGGCCATTGCTATAATAGTCACGGGGAATTTCAATATGCAGGTAGCTTGGGAAAATCAGGTTGGCATTGGATCCCAAGAGCGGGAGCTCCTAGAATGCCTATGAGATAGCTTTTTAGATCAGCTCGTGGTTGAGCGCAATAGGGCTTCTGGATAGGGTGTCGTGCAATGAACCAGAGTTAATTAGAGCTTAAGGTAAAAGAACCCAGAGAGAAAAGTGAGCATAATATGACTGAATTCACCCTGAAATTTGAAAATAAGAAGCTGAAGTCAGAAGTATCCATATTACAGTGGGGTTATGGGAATTACAGAGCCGTGAGAGAGGAGTTGGCCAAAATTGATTGGGAAAGATCAATGGCAGGGATGACTACAGGGCAGCAATAGCTGGAATTTCAAGAAGCAATTCTGAAGGCACAGGACATATACATCCCAAGGAGAAAGAAGTATTCCAAAGGTAAAATGACACAACAGTGGGTAATAAGAGAGTCAAAGCCAACATAAAAGCCAAAGAGAGGGCATATAATGGAGAAAAAAATTAGTGGGAAGTTAGCGGATTGAGAAGCTTTTACAAACTAATAGAGGGCAACTAAAAATCATTTCAAAGTAAGCTAACCAATAATATTAGAGGATACCAAAAGTTTCATCAGATACATAAAGCGTAAAAGAGAGGCAAGAGAGGATATCAGACTGCTTGAAAACAATGCTGGAGAGGTCATATTGTGGGATAAGGATGGTAATGTGAATGAACTGAACAAGTATTTTGCATCACCCTTCACAATCTACCACAGAAGACACCGGCAGTATGGTGGAAGTTCCAGGTGTCAGGGGTCATGAAGTTCCATTACTAGAGAGAAGGCTCTTGGGGAAATGAAATGAAAGGTCTGAAGGTAGATAAGCCACCTAGACCAGATGGTTTACACCCCAGAATTCTTAAAGAGGTGGCTGAAGCGATTGTGGAGCAATTAATAATGATCTTTCAAGAATCACTAGATTCTGAAGTGATTCCGGAAGACTGGAAAATTGCAAATGTCACTCCACTCTTCAAGAAGGGAGAGAGGCAGAAGAAAGGAATCTATAGGCCAGTTAGTCTGACCTCAGTAGTTGGGAAGATGTTGGAGTCAAGTATTAAGGATGAGGTCACAGGGTACTTGGAAGCACATAATAAAATAAGCCATAGTCAGCATGGTTTCCTTAAGGGAAAATCTTGCTTGACAAATCTGTTGGAATTCTTTGAATAAGTAGCATGCAGGATAGACAAAGAAGAATTGGTTGATGCTGCGTACTTGGATTTTCAGAAAGCCTTTGACAATGTTCCACACATGAGGCTGCTTAACGAGCTTTGAGAACATGGAATTACAGGAAAGATTCTAGTATGGATAAAGTAGTGGCTGATTGGCATGAGGCAAAGAGTGGGAATAAAGGGAGCCTTTTCTGACTGGATGCCAGTGATCAGTGGAGTTCTGTGGGTCTGTGTTGGGACCGATTCTTTTTATATTATATGTCAATGATTTGAATGATGGAATTGATGGCTGTGTTGAAAAGTTTGCAGATGATATGAAGATAGGTGAAGGGGCAGATAGCTTTGAGAATGTTGAGAGGCTACAGAATGACATAAAGATTAGGAGAATGGGCAAAAAATAGCAAATACAGTGTTGGGAAATATATGGCCGTGCGTTTTTGGTAGAAGAAATGAAAAGGTTGACTACTTTCTAAATGGAGAGAAAATACAAAAAACTGAGGTGCAAAGGGTTCTTGCTCAGGATTCCTAAAGGTTAATTTGCAGGTTGAATCTGTGGTGAGGAAGGCAAATTCACGAAAATGATTCCAGGATTGATTGGCTTATCATGTGAAGAACATTTGATGGCTCTGAGCCTGTATTCACTAGAATTCAGAAGATTGAGGGGTGAATTCATTGAAACCTATTGGATGGTGAAAGGCCTCGATGGAGTGGATGTGGAGAGGACATTTTCTGTGGTGGGAGAGTCTAAGAGTAGAGGACATAGCCTCAGAATACGTAGAGGGGTGTCCCTTTAGAACAGAGATGAGGAGGAATTTCTTTAGCCAGAGAGTGGTGAATCTGTGGAATTCTTTGCCACAGGCAGTGTGGAGGCCAGGGCTTTATGTATATTTAAGTCAGACGTTAATTGATTCTTGATTGGTCAGGGTATGAAGAGATACAGGGAAAAAGCATGAGACTGAGGCTGAGAGCAAAATTAGATCAGCCATGATGAAATGGCGGAACAGACTCGATGGACCAAATGGCCTAATTCTACTCCTATATCTATGGTCTTATGGTCTTAACATTATTTTCCCTGCAGCCACTCCACTTGCTGACCTGCCACTCTGTTCCCCACCCCTTGCAACTCTAGTTTAAACCTCCCAGAGCTGAACTAGCAAACTTCCCTGCAAGGATAATGGTCTCCTTCCCATTCAGGTGTAAATCCTCCCGTTTGTATAGGTCCCAACTTTCCTAGAGGAGAGCCGAATAATCTAAAACTCTGAAGCTATCCCTCCTGCATCATCTCCTTAATTGTGTGTTAAACTGCAATACCTTCCTGTTTTTTGCCTTGCTAGAATGTGGCATGAGTAGCAATATTGAGATCATCATCATGAAAGTCCCATCTTTTAACTGAGCACAAAATTCCTCGAGGTCACTTTGCAGAACCTCATCACTCTTCCTGACTATGTCATTAGTACCAATGTGCGCCACTACTTAAGATTGCGCCCCCTGTTCCTTAAGAATGTTGTGGACTCGATCCAAGTCATCTCTGACCCTGGCACCTAGGAATAAACATGCCATCTGGGAGTCTAGTTCTCTTCAACAGAACCTCTTGCCTGTTCCCCTAACCAATGAATTGTCCATTACTACCACACTCCTCTTTCCTCTGCTGAGTCACAGAGCCAGTCTCAGTACTAGACACCTGACTGCTGTGACTTTCCCCTGGTAGGTTGCAATGTAATGTAATACACTCAATTTTGTGATAAAGTTTAATTGATTCTGGCAGACATTTAACAAGACTACATAATAACTTCTGTGATCCCTTAAAATTCTTGCTCAAAGTAAAAACATTTCCCAAATTGTTACATATTTCAAAATAATTATAATTTTTTTTAAATAATACAAGCCATAAGCTAAAGAGTCTTGAATCCATATCTGTTTCTTTGTACTAACAGAGATCCTTGGAGTTATTTTACAGTCACCTTCCTATTGTACATTATTATTTTAACTTTTGTGCCAGGCTTGAGACTTAAATAATTAATGATCTCGTTTGATAATGGCATTGTATTTTGGAATGAGCTCTTGCTTATTTGAGAAAAGATATTATCACCAAGTGAAATGTATGTAATTGCTGTAATTGAAATACTTTGACATTTGAGCATTTTGCTTTCATCTATAATAATAATCATGATGCTTAGATATCGTGTGTTAAAATGAAAACAACGTTAAGCAACGAAACTTGTTGCAAACAACAGAACTGATCACACAGTATGATAAAAGCAAAATGGAAAATCAACAATGCATGCTTAGAGGTAATTAAATTGTTATATCTTAACTATGGCACCATCTCATATGCTTAGAAACAAGATTAGATGTTTTACATCATTAAAAAATATTTTTCTTCTTATATTAGTCATTAATTTTGCATTTCAATTCTATTTCAAAACAGTAATAATTCAAATTAGTTCTAGAATCTCAATTATTTTTGTCAGTAGTTTTACACAACATATTTTCCTTCAATACTGAACAATATTTTGGACTGTAATAAAAGGATTTTGTTTTTATCACAACTGTAAAATGACTACCAATCCTCGTAAAGGACGAGAGGATATAGACAAATATAAGTAATTAGCTCGTGTAATTGACAATATTATCTACCACATTACACTCTATTCTCTTACCTCTACATTTGTAATCTTTATGTTAACATAAAAACATAGGAGATAACAAAGGGTGATCAGTATCAGAAAGGGAAAGATGCAGTAATACTTTGTCTTTTCATCAGTAGTCTAACTTTAATCATCATAAACTGCAACACTAAGGATGAATTTCACTTAAAAAGGGATTAAACTCAATGCAACCTCAGAATTTTGGCATATGCAAGTGGCTCCAGGCTAGTCTTTCCTTCCTACTAGGATTCAGATTCACATTAACATTAACATGACACATTTTTAAGAGTGATAGTTTTTAAGAAGCCATTTTGATGGGTCATACTTTGTTCTACAGACACCATCAAGGATGAAAATATAGAAATATAGACAAATAAATTGAATTTAATGTATGGTCTGCTTAAATAATAAAATGAATTTGGTATCAGACGAAGAACAACTGAAGTAGGAGAGTGCATCATAGATTTTGGTGAAAATGTTAGAAGGACAGAGCGAGGGCAGAAAGTGTTTAAAACAGATGAAGACCCTCGACCCGAAACAGTAACTGGTTATTCCTTTCCATCGATGCTGCCTGGTCTGCTGAATTCCTCCAGCATTTTTTATGTTGCCTTATATTTCCAGCATCTGTAAACTTTCTTGTGTTTGTGCTTAAAGCTGTTTATTCTGTGCTTTAAAGATTAAGTGAGAAATATTAAAAGTAGTGACAACTCTGACAAGAAGGATCCCATCAATTACAATCTGTAAAAGTTACATGCTGATTTTCCCAACTCCAAGTTTATGCGCTTGGATGTACTGGTGTAGCATTGCAACAGCAGGGAGGGTGGGACTTTGGAATGAGCAACAAACTGCAACATTTTACAGGACCAACTCAATTTTCTTTTATCCACTAATATTATTTCTTCACTTGTTATATACTTGCTGACCCAGTGTTAATAAAAGGCATTTTGTGTTCACAGGACCTTGCTTGCATGGGCAAGTAACAGTCTTCGAGCTATCATCAGAACATCCTTTACTGAACCAGTAAATTCTCAACTAATGACAATGCCCCTTACGATAATGTATCAAAAGTCATACCATTATGTTACGATCAGTTCATGCCCCATTCTCCCCCTCCCTTCAGGCAGAACGTACCAAACTATGAAAGGGCATTATACCAGGCCCAAGGACTGTTTCAAATCCACTGTTGTAAGACTATTGAACACCTTATCCTTGCCTGCAGTGAACTTTCTCCGTAGCACTTCATTTTGCATTCCATTATTGTTTTCCCTTGAACTAACTGAATACACTGTTGTAATGAAGCGATCTGCATGGATGGTAGGCAAAACAATGTTTCATTGTATCTCCATACTTATGCCAATAATAAACCAATTTCCCAACTTAATTTACCAGTTCTTAAAAATACACCTTGCACTTGTGTATGATACAACAGCCGTTTACTCAGGGCACCATTAGAGTACGAGTGCCCAAGTAATTGGGTATTGCAGACTGATTTTATACTTTCTAGTCAGGATTAGGAGATCACTGCTCAAATAATTGCATGAAATCATTACCCGATTGGCAATAAGGTGTTCATTCAAGTTTCAAGATTGTTTAATGTCATTTCCAGTACTTGTGTAAAGGAGAACAAAATAATTGTTACTTTGGATCTGATGCAGCCCAAGAATGAACAAAAAGATAAAGAACGTAATCATAAAAAATAATATACGTACATAAGATAGCTTATCTAAATAGGTTGATTTTATATGAAGTGATGGTAGGTACAGTGATATTTGTGCAAAAGGTGACTGACAGGAAAATAAGGTAGTAGTGGTGGGGGTGTGGGGCGGGGTGGGTTGGTCGTTGGAAGTGTTACTGCTTCGGGAGAGTGGGATGAACAGTCCATGAGCAGGGTTGGTGGGATCTTTCATGATATTGCTAGCCTTCTTACAGCACCTTTCTGTATACACCAACTTGATGGTGGGTAGGCTGGTGTCGGTGATGGTTTGGGCAGTTTTGACTACCCGCTCGAGAGCATTTCTGTCTACAGTCCTGTCCAACATCTCATCTTGCTGGTGATGAGCCCTACCACTGTTGTGTCAATGGTGAATTTGACAATAAGATTACTTGGGTGTTTGGCTGTGAGCAGAATGTACAACAGTGGGCTCAGCACACAGCCTGGCCGGGGGGGAGAACCATGCTAAAGAAGACCAAGATGGACAATTATTCATTATTTGTTACTAACATTGTTAAGGTCTTGGAATGGAATTAGTGGAAGAATACCCAGTTTATTTTTAAATTGAAATGGATTGAATGGTAACAATATTTAGGGGTGGAGTTCACTTTTTTTCTAAGCAAATATATTTGTATTTTCATTTGGTCCATGTAAACAAGTACATTTATATTCCCTGGATTTATTAATAATACATTCAAAGGCATTTAAATTAGGATTAAGAGGCTAAGAAGATTCCTCTTATCAGTATGAAATTAAAATCTTAAGTCATCTAAGCAGAGGGTACTTCCGATGTATTTGTATATAATAATTTGCCTAACTAAAGCATGAAGTAAAAAATGTAGCCTGAAGTATCAAAGAAATAGGCATATAAATCCAAAAGTATGATGTTCCCTCAGTCTTCTGTGTGTGTCTATTGACCCCTGTGCTTGATCTCAGGGGTCATTATTCTGACTTCTGTCCCCAAGCTTCAGATGTGAATTTCTTCCAGTTACATTTGCTTCAAACTTTAAACACAGCAGGAATCAAAAATTTTATCCTGGTGTTTTATTTCAGGTCTTTAATTTATCTCTGCCACAACATGCAACATACTTTGTCTCTCTGTAAGTGCTTCATACATTATTGATCTAAATCACACTAAAATTGGAAAAAAATATCTCTAGTTGCATGTTTTGAAACAGCAGGCATATGGAATTAGTCTCAGTATCCAGGGAAATGACAGATTTATGGATCTTTGAATGCTATTATATTACCAACCCATGTGAAAATCCAAGCAGAGAATACTGAGAATAATTGACTTGCTGGAAAGAAGTGTATATCAATGAGAACAGTAAAGTAAATTCAAGGAGCTTAAAATACTTCTGCAGAGAGATGACTATGATGAGCATCAGGAAATGAAAATATGTTAAAAGATGAATGGACGTGTCAGAGAAGAAATGGCAAGATAGTCACATGATAAAACAACAGATAATGCAAGAAAAGTAGACAAGGAAATACAGCCTGATCTTGTACAATTCCTCTTTTTAAAAGAAATAATTTTCTTCTTTTTTCCCAGTGGGCAATACTTTGTATTGTCCCATGGATTCTAGCTACCTACTGGTGTGATGCAGTAACCATTATCCAGGAATACCCTTGACAGGGTGCAACAGTAAGTTATTCTACTGGGAGCACTGAAGTCCAGTCTGTGACAGGGAGGACCTTTTCTTTGGGTTAATTCATTTGGCTTAATGCACCCGCATTTTGGTTGGCAAACTTGCTAATGATTCTGGTGACTCGCATGAGGCCAGGGAATCCAAAACAGACAGAATCAGTGATCATAGACATAGTATGAAGCAGCTGAGAAATAACTGCTAGAAAAGTAAAATGGAGTGCTAAGTATAACACTAAATGCAAAGTTAGTGAAATGAAAATACTATTTTGAGAGATTAAATAATGAAACACAACCACAAACCAACAGAAATTTCAGATTGAAACTATTTTTAAAACACTCTTTCCTTTGCAACAGCCAATTCATCAGATGATTGCAATTTACACAAATCCATTAGGCATTTGCAGAAAAAGAGCAAGCAACCTAATTTTTCTTTTCAAATATGCCTTAAGACAGTTGGAATCCCTACTGAATTTCATCCAATTATTAACAAGACACAAAGCTCCTTTAACAAAGATTAATGAGGGTGTATTTTGTGTGTGTGTGTGTCACTTCATTTTCTATGGTTCTCTGAAGAGACAGCAAATGATACATTACATTTTCCTATCTTGATATTAGGATATTTGCAAACTCTAAAACTTAGAGGCATGTAGATTCACTTCACTGCAGAAATAGAAATAAATGGATCTGATCTCAAATCAGTTTTATATATCCTCATTCATTTGGTGAGAACATTTTTTGCTAATTCTGTATTTTGTACATCTTCCATACTCGAAAATTATCAACACGTATTTTAATATAACTTGAAGGTCAGATTCACATTAAAATCCATGCATAATTTTAAACTGCTTATAACAACTGCTCTCTGCTTCTTCTGTTTATTATTGTTCCCAGTTTGTTCCTGAGCTATTGATGTTCATGAAAAGCTAAATCCATGGATCCTGGAGCAGGAAAAGATCCAGAAGGACACGGAGTCATGGAACACAGTAAAAAGACCTTTGGCCTACTGACTATCAAGCACACATTTATACAAATCCTATGAATAATCCTGTTTTAATTTTGCCCCATTCCTATCAACTAAACCCAGATTATGTTACACATTCAGAGCAATTTGCAGCAACCAATGAACCTACCAATCCACACATACTTTTTTGCATGGGGAAAGAAACCAGAGCACTCACAGGAAAACCATGGTCACAGGGAAAATGTGTGAGCACAATGAAGACAGCGCCCAAGGTCATGATTGAACCCATAACACAGGAACTCTAGCTGCATCTCTGAGCTGCCCCATTGCCACAGACCCCTCTTATTGGACAGCTATGGACAGAGCAGCGTATCAAAAAGTTGTGTTTATCGACAGCTAAACAAACAAGAAACGAACAATAACTTTGTCAATGAAAAAGAGGAAGCTTTTTTTTACAGAATTATTTTCTCATATTCATGACATTTCCTTTAAAGGTATAATTACAAGAAGAAGCACAGGGTGAAAAGATAATTTCCCTGCCTTGGCAATTACCACATGAGTGAACCTATTTAGAGAGATTTTCAACATTCCAAAGCTTATTGTAATTGCTAGTCATTAAGTTTGAAAAAAAATGTTTGCGGAAGTTCTGATTTGAGTAATGGAAGTAGATCCTGCTTCCAGGACAAAACAGCAAAGCACAATGGGTCAAGAGAATGGAGGAAAACTACTTTAGTATCACGATAATCAGAATTAGATGATGTGAAATTTATTGTTTTGCAGCAATAGTGCATTGCAAAGACATAACATTACTTTAAAATATAAAATAAATAAATGGTGCAAAAAAAAGGTACAATGAGGTAGTGTCATGGGTTCATGAACCATTCATTCCTGAATAATTGAGTGTGGGTCTCCAGACCTGCACCTCCTCTCCAATGGTTGCAATGAGAAGAGAGTGTATCCTGTATGGTGAGGGTCCTTAATGATGGATGCGGCCTTCTTGAGCCACTGGCTCTTTGAAAATGTTCCTGACAGTGGGGGGGATTGTGCCTGAGATGGAGCTGGCTGAGTTGCACAGTCGTGAGTGTAGAGAGAACAGAGTAGTGGGTGAAGTACATATCCTTGAGGCATATTTTTGTTGATTGTCAAGGAGAAGATGTCATCATGGATCCATACTGACCATGGTCTCCTTGTTACAGATTAAAACTTCAAAACATTAAGCTAATTCAAAAGAAGACGTGTGAGTCCAATACATACGTGTAACTTCTTTACTTTAAGCAAGGCTTGCATGAACCACTTGTGTGTGTGATGACTTATGCAGTTAACACATTTTTACATATAACCCTTAATGAATTATTTAAATAAACAAGAATGCTTAATCAAGAAATCTATATCCAAGAGTACTCAAATATTTTTGAAATATTAGTTACACAACGCTCATAATAAGGAAGTCAAAGAACTAGTTGCAGAGGGAGATGCAAATGTCCAGGTTCTGAAGTTTGGTGATTAATATTGCGGGGATTATGGTAATGAATGCCACACTGAAATGGGGTGCTGACATATGAAAGTATGTTTTGCTGTTGAGTGGGTCTCCAAAGTAGAATAGAAAAACAATTAGATTGCTTCTGCTGTAACTCATCTGCAGTGGTTGACTAATTTCATCAGGTCCAGGTCCTTGATCAGGCAGGAATTAATTCTAGCTATAATCAACCTCTTAAAGCACTTCATTATGGTAGATGTGAAGGTCATTAAGGCAGCTCATCCTGCTCTCCTTAGGCAACAGAATGATTGCTGCCCTTTTGGAGCAGTGAGAAACTGAAATTGTCCTAGAACACTCACACCAGTTGGTCAGCACAGGTTTTCAGTACCAGGCTAAGTATATCATCTGAGGCCTTGCAAGGTGTCCTTGAAAGATGTTCTGACATTAGGCTCTGAGACAGAGTTCTCAGGTACTACAAATGGTGTGGAGATTATCACAGGAGTAATGTTATTCTCCCTTTCAAATCATGCATAAAAAACATTGATCTCTTTGGAGAATGAAACCCAACTGCCATTTATGCTGCTACGTATCGCCATAGATGAGTTAATGACATACAAGTCCTGCCAATGTGGTTTTGCATCTGATTGAGTCCCTAATTTCACATGGAATGCTTTTTTCCTCACACAATCACATTTTGTAGTACATAACTGGACCTAGAGCCATAGAGTCAGAGAAAAGCACAGCACAGAAAAAGGCCCTTTGACTGATCTACTCTATGCCAACCATTTAAACTGCCCTTACCTGCACCCAGACCATAGTTCTCCATACCCCTACCATCCACGTACCTATCCAAACTGCTCTTAATCATTGAAATCGAGCTTCTATGCACAATCTGCACTGGCAGTTTGTTCCACACTCTCACAACTCTCTGAGTGAAGAAGCTTCCCCTCATATTCTTCTTAAACATTCACCTTTCACCCTTAACCCATAACCTCTAGTTTTAGTCCCACCCACCCTTAGTGAAAAAAGCCTGCTTACATTTATCCTGTCTAAATCCCTCATAATTTTGTATATCTCTGTCAAATCCTCCCTCTATCTATGTTAAGAAGAATAAAGTCCTAACCAATTCAATCTTTCCTTATAACTCATGTCTCCCAGTCCTGAAGTGTAACAGCTCACACTTGTCTGCATTAAATTCCATTTGCCAATTCTCAGCCAATTTTCCAGCTGGTCCAGATCCTGCTACAAGCTCTGATAGTCTTCCTCACTGTCCACTACACCCCTAATCTTGCTGTCATCTGCAATATTTGTTGATCCACTTAATCACATTATCATCCAGGTCATGGATATAGATGACAAACAACAATGGACCTAGCACCAATCTCTTGAATGCCAAGTGACTGAACCTTCTTGACCAACTTCCCATGGGAGACCTTGTCAAATACCTTGCTAAAGTCCACGTAGACAACATCCACTGCCTTGCCATCATCATCTGTCCTGGTAACTTCCTAGAAAAACTCTATATGATTGGTTACACACAACCTACCATGCACAATGTCATGCTGACTGTCCCTAATGTTTATATCTGTCCAAATACTCATATATCCAAACCCCTAGAACACTTTTCAATAACTTTCCAACTACTGATGTCACTGGCCTATAATTTCCTCGTTTATTTTTAAAGCCTTTCTTAAACAGCAGAACAACAATAGCTATCTTCCAATCCTCTAGTAACTTAGCTGCCGTTCAGGATTTTTTAAAGATCTCTGCAAGAGCCCCTGCAATTTCTGCACTTGCTCCCACAAGGTCCAGGGATCACCTTGTCAGTCCTTGGGGATTTATCCACCCTAATCTGCCTCAAGACCGCAAATGCCTCCTCCTCTGTGACTTGTATGGGGTTCGTGACCTTGCTGCCGCTTTGCCTCACTTCTATAGACTCTGTGTCTGTCTCCCAAGTTAATACAAATGCAAAAAAAATCCATTTAAGATTTCTCCATCATTTTTGGCTCCACACATCGACGACCATTTTGATCTTCCAGAAGACCAATTTTGTCCTTGGCAATCCTGTTGCTTTAACATATCCATGGAATTCTTTAAGATTCTTATTCATCTTGTCTGCTAGGGCAACCTCATACCTTCTTTTAGCCCTCCTGATTTATTTCTTAACTGTTCCCTTGCATTTTTTATAGTCCAAAAGTATCTCATTTGTCCCTACCTGCCTATACGTACTATGCACCACCTTTTTTTTCCATAATCGGAGCTTCAATATGTCTTGAAAAACAAGGTTTCTAGAACCTGTTATCTTTACCTTTCATTCTGCAAGCATATACAGGTTTGTACTCTCAAAACGTCACTTTTGAAGGCCTTCTACTTACCAAGTACACCTTTGCCAGGAAACAGCCTGTCCCATCCACACTTGCCAGATCCTTTCTGACAGCATAAAAACTGGCCTTTCTCCAATTTAGAATCTAAGCTCTTGGGCTACATTCATCTATTTCAATATTTACTTTGAAACTAATGGTATTATGATCACTAGATGCAAAGTGTACCCCTACACAATCTTACATCATTCCCTAATAGGAGGTCAGGTATGACGCACTTTTTCATTGGGACTTCTATGTACTGATTAAGGAAACTTCCCTGAATGTATTTGACAAATTCCATCCAATCTAGTCCTTTTACCATATTGGAGTTCCAGTCAAAATATGGAAATTTAAAATCACCTACTATAACAACCGTATGTTTTTTGCAACAGTCTGCAACCTCTCTACACATTTGTTCCACTAAATCCCATGGGTGGTCTATAATATAGCCCCATGAATGCGGTCGTACTTTTCTTATTCCTCATAAGCCCTCACTAGACGAGTTCTCCAGCCTGTCCTGACCAAGTACTGATGTGTGATTTTCCATGACTAGTAATGCCATTAGGAAGTTCAATCCCTCCTGCTTTGTCACATCTAAAACAAAACCACAGTGAGCTGTCAGTCCTGCCCCTTCTGCACCCAAGTAGGATTCAGGATCACTGGTCTTGAGCACCACAGGTCTAGCCCTCAGCACACTGTGAATCTCCTACAGCACTCCAGTAATATGTTGGAGCTCACATCATTATTGGCTAGGTCCAGTTTAAGTGTTGGGATAAATTCTAGGGTTTGGGTCGGTATAACAGAGCAGCTAATGGAATTGCTGTCTCATAGCTCCAGTTCACCCTGATTCAGTCCTGGCCTCTGATATTATTTTTGTTGAGTCATGCCCATCCAATGACTATGTGGGTTTTCTTCAGGTGGTCCTGCATCCGAAAGTGTACAGGTTGCTAGGTTAATGGCTATTACAGGTGGGTACTGGAATCTGGGGGTATTTCATGGGGAGAGTTAAATGGGGTTTGTAGGATTAATGTAAATGGACGCTTGCTTTACTTTACTTTATTGTCACCAATTGATACTAGAGCGTACAATCATCACAGCGATATTTGATTCTGCGCTTCGGGCTCCCTGAAGTACAAATCGAAGTAAATATAATAAAAATTTAAATTATAAATCATAATTAGAAAATAGAAAAGGGAAAGTAAGTTAGTGCAAGTCAGGTCTGGATATTTGGAAGGTACGGCCTTCTTAAGCAGTCTTATCACAGTTGGAAAGAAGCTGTTCCAAAATCTGGCTGTACGAATCTTCAAGCTCCTGAACCTTCTCCCGGAGGGAAGAGGGACAAAAAGTGTGTTGGGTGGGTGCGTTGTGTCCTTGATTATCCTGGCAGCACTGCTCCAACAGTGTGCGGTGTAAAGTGAGTCCAAGGATGGAAGATTGGTTTGTGAGATGTACTGGGCTATGTTCATGATCTTCTGCAGCTACTTCTGGTTTTGGACAGGACAACTTCCATACCAGGTTGTGATGCACCCTAGAAGAATGCTTTCTACAGTGCACCTGTAAAAATTAGTGAGGGTTTTAGGGGACAGGTGAAATTTCTTCAGCTTTCTCAGGAAGTAAAGGCGCTGGTGGGCCTTCTTGGCAGTGGACTCTGCTTGGTTAGACCAAGTCAGGTCATTTGTGATATTCACCCTAAGGAACTTACATCTTTTGACCTGTTCCACCTGCGCACCATCGATGTAGATGGGGTCGTGCTGTCCGCTACTCCTTCTGAAGTCAACAACCAATTCCTTCGTCTTGCTGACATTGAGGGATAGGTTACTGTCTTTGCACTATGCCACCAGGTTCTTAATTTCCTCTCTGTACTCAGACTTATCATTACCCAAGATACAGCCTACAATTGTAGTGTCATCAGCAAACTTATATATTGAGTTTGATGGAAACTTGGCTACGCAATCATGGGTGTACAGTGAGTACAGCAGGGGGCTGAGTACACAGGCTTGTGGGGCACCGGTGCTCAGAGTGATTGTAGAGGAGAGCTTGTCCCCTATCTTTACAGCCTGGGTCCTGTCTGTGAGGAAGTTGAAGATCCAGCTACAGATCTGAGTGCTAAGACCCAGGTTCCAGAGCTTAGGAATCAGTTTATTTGGAATGATGGTATTAAAGGCAGAGCTGTAGTCAATGAAAAGGAGCCTTACATATGCATCTTTATTCTCCAGGTGTCCTAAGGAGGAATGTAGTGCCAGAGAGATGGCATCTGACTGGCATGTTCTCCTTTGTTCAAGGGGCCTGTTTCTATGTTGCACGACTCCATTCTAACTTGTTAATTTAAGCATTATGACTGGCTGCATCACCATCTAGTACGGAGGGGCCACCGCATAGGATCAGAAAAAGCTGCAGAAAGTTGTAAACTCCGCCAATTCCATCATGGACACTAGCATCCCCACCATCGAGGACAACCTCAGAAAGTGATGTCTCAAAAAGACAGTATCCATCATTAAGGACCCTGATCAACCAGGACATGCCCTCTTCTCATTACTACCAGGTACAGGAGCCTGAAGACACACACTCATAGTTTGAGGAACAGCTTCTTCCCTTCCACCAGAAGATTTATGAATGTACAATAAACTCATCAACACTACCTCACTACTTTCACTCTCTTTTTTGCACTACTATTTAAATTTTTATATGTACTTTTAATTTATAGGTGTTTTTTATTATGTATTACAATGTACTGCTGCTGCAAAACAGCAAATTTCACAACAGGTGAAGGGGAAATGGAGATGTTGGGAGAGCTGTAGGCAATCTCTGTTACGTGGAAGAGACTGAATAACAAAAAAATGAAGGAAGTGGGTGAAAAAGGACCCGCACTGATCCACCCTCTGCTTATACCATTATATTGCATTCACTTGTCACAGGAATGAATCCATGTTTAATTTTCACTTTATCCATTTGTTACTTGATGACTTGAAATTCAGAATCGGCTTTATTATCTCTGACATGTTATATGCGACAGCAAACAATGCAAGATGTAAAACTTACTCCAAGTTACAAAAATAAATAAATAATACAAAAGAGGAATAACAGTTAGCGCCTTTTCAGAATTTTGATGGCAAAGGGGAAGAATCTGTTCCTAAAATGTTGAGTATGGGTCTTTAGGCTCCTGTTCCTATAGTAGCGAGAAGAGGGTTGTTGTTGTGATCTGTCTCACTCCTGTACACCTCATCACCATCTGGGAAACTTACAAAACAACTCCTGGCATTTCTGTTTGATTAATATGCGCATTATACTCATTTCCCTTGCTGAGTTCATCCTTCAATATATTTTCCATATGCACAGCCAACTAAAAATGTTTGTGTTTGCTATTATTTAGTCTCCTTCACATTTTCATAGATAGGCAGCCACTTCTCTGGAAGGCAACTATAACTCTTATTTCCTTCCTCCTTATTTCCAACCGATCTTCTTGCACCCCTCTTCCCTTTCTACTTCCTTCAACACCAACAACAAATTCAAGAATTTCACAAGCCTTTGTCTCTTTCCCCTTCTTTTCTCTGATATTCACTTCATGTTCCCCTGATCCCATATGCTGAAATACATCTTTCTCTCGTTCTTCTGGTTCCTCAAACCTGCACTAAACTCGTTCACTTTCCCATTAAACTTCCCTCAAAGTCAGCTGACAGTTCTGCTATTTTTTCCCCAGTCTTGTTCTGTCTCTCCTTCACACCAGCTTTTCTTCCATTCCTCCCACAAAAATCCCTGATCTCTCAATCCTAGTAACTAATCATCCAATACCAAACTCCCTTCCCTTCAAAAGAGCATGAACGTGAAGATTTTTTCCCAAATTCAGGAATCAGGAATTTCATTATCTTCCTTTTGCTGTTTTATTATTATCATACCAATTTTGATTTTCTAATTCACTCTCTAGGTATATTTAGTATAGTAATTTACTGAGGGATCTAAAAGTAAATAAATCTAGCTATTTATATGAATTTGTCACATGCATCCCGCTGCAATTAAATTCCTTGTTCACATGAAGCTCACAGAGTCAACACTATACACAGTAATAAATACAACTATAAACTTGGGTGCAACTGTAGCCTAGCGGATAGCACAATGTGATTACAGCTCAGGGTCTTCCAGAGTTTGGTGTTCAATTCCAGTGCTGTCTGTAAGGAGTTTGTGCGTTCTCCCAATGAACCACCAGTGTTTCCTCTTGGTGCTGCAGTTTCCTCCCACAGTTCAAAGATGTACCGGTTAGTTGGTTAATTGGTCATTGTAAATTGACCTGTGATGAGGCTTGTGTTAACAGGGTGGGTTGCTTGGTGTTGCAGCTCATTGGACTGGATGAGGCTGTTCAGTGCCTTATCTCTAAATAAATAACAAACAAACAAATAAAAACAGAACAACAAGCACGGAACAGCCAGATGGTGCAAAGATAGCAGTGCAGATGCAAAGACTGCAGTGAGTTCCTCACCATGAATAATGAAGTTCCTGGTATGGATTTTGGAAGCAACTTTACATTCATGGTCCTTTGAAAGGAGCTGTGTTTGGTGAAGGATGGTTAGTTGCTAGAATGCACGTGCAAAGGACCATGCTTATTGATGAGCTACTGAAATCCCAGAGTGTTGGATAGTACCAACCATTTTCATATGCTTCTGACAGTGAAAATACTGCAGGTAAGAATTTGGCCCTTTCTCCATCTTCTATTATTCTCAATATAATATGAAATGAATAGTTTTCCCACACAGGTTAAAACTTGTTTCAACATGCAGCGAATTAATGTAACTTCTTGTTTGAAATAGAGATGTCAATAAAAGACAGATACTATTATCTGGTCAGTGTCATCATCTCTGCACCCTTTAAGCTCAATGTATTTTAGTCCACAAAAGTTTCATTGCAAAACAATAACAATGTAATCAGGAAAGCAGATCTTCTACTCCTGAGTAAACCAAAAAGGTATCTCACAAATTGCTCACATTGGAGGAAGTAAACAACAGGGCGGTGAATTAGAACAATGTCAGATATAGAAAGAGAAATAAATAAAGTGAAAGAAAGAAAGGATTGGGAGCGATATAAAACCAGGACAGATACTAAGATTTTGTTTTATTTTAACATTTGATATTTGCAAAATCTTCTTGGAAAGGCTTGAGACAGAGAGATGAGAGAATATGACCTCCCTGATGATGATCATATTGTTCTTGATTTTGTTGTTAGTTTTGAAGGTCCAATTACTGTTCATTTCTTATCTCAAAGAGTTGATGAGTTTTACAACAGAAGTTTGTTTTAATTTGAAGCAACCAACATAACATGCCGTGGGAACTCAGCAGCGTCTGTAGAGAGGAAGAAGCAGTCAATGTTTCGGGCTGAGATCTTTCATCAGGCTTTAATCTGTTTTTTTTTTAAATCCAGAGCTGAACTGTGCTCTGGAATCAGTGACTTCCGAAATAATACCTGAACAGTAATCTTTACATAAATCAGCATTGAATCGTGCAAAGCCAAAACCAGGAAATATAAATTATATTATATTATAGAGAATGTGAAATATACTTAGAATTTTTGGAAAAAGAAAGTAATAGCCATGTTTTTAAAATAACTTTCTAAACAATCTGCATTGCTGGTTCATTTTTGAATAAATTAGACTCATTACTTGTAATGTTTTCAAGAGGGGGAATAACTGGATAAGATGCTTAGTGTTAATTGTCACTTATCGTACCACTAAACACTCACTTACTGCTAAACAAAATGCTTTATTCCTCTCAGCTGCGTGGAACCAGAGGGTAGAAACAGAAATTTCAGACAAGTATTTTTAGTGCCAGCTTTATCGTTAAGGATACTCACAGCACCCCCTGTGGAAGGGCACGGGATCACCAGCAGGATCTTCCGGACTTACACATTTAACAGCATCGATGATAGAAATAACTGTCTAATTTATTCCAAATTGATGATGATAGTGTAGTGGCTAACTTATAACAAAATGGAGTCTTTATATATCATTGTCCCTTATTGAACATAGCAACCCACTTCTCAAACCATCTCCTTTGCTCCTATACCAAATGGAAATAAATGATGCCAAAGCAGTATCTGTGCACAATAATATTCCACACATTCCTTTTTCTTTCCCTTGAATTCATCCAAATCCAGATACTAATCTAATTGTACGTGACTAAGAAAGGCAAAAAAGTCTACCTTTACCTTTTTCTTATTTTGCTGTTTTGACAGAGTTTTATCTGCATGATCAGCAAGTAATTTATGGTAGCTTAGATACTACAGCTGAGGGCTATCTGTCAATAATTCCCTTATGAATGCTTTATGCTGGTAGAATGTTTTCGCACCTCATGTATTATTTGGTTAACTACAATCTCAGCCCACATGTTTTATTATCTCTGTGGTTACATTGCTCAGCTTTCACAGCCCTCTCTATCTTCAAACCTGGCTGAAGTTCCTCTCTCTATCAAGGTTTATATCACTGAACCCCCAGCCTAGAGCTAGTGTCACTTATCACTACAATCATTTATTAGCAAGGGCATAAAGAATGAATTTATATCTAAACTCTATTCAGTGAATTAACTAAGGATATCAACGTATTAGACTAATTTGGTGGGTATCTGTCTGTTGTGAAGGACAATGGGCGATGATGATCATCATCACAAGCCTGGGTGGAAGGTATGGAGATTCTAAGATGTCCAATTATGAAGATCCCCCTCTCAGGCTCACCTGTGTAGGCCAGAGGCAACTTATGAAGCAATATATTTGGCACCAGCTTGGCTTGAGGAGCTGCCGGAAGGATGTTCAATGACATCCAGCTGCCTTAGGGGGTCCACTCCAAATCTGCTGTCTGAGTTTACTCCCGTAGCCTTTGTCTCTCCCGAGGCTGCCAATAAAATTGCTGGAGATCCGGTTCACGAGTACCATGGCACGTCTACACACCGGTGGGCCTGTGTGCTACGTGTGCAGGGGTCAGACCTCCCCCTGTCTGCTATAAATAAAAACACAAAATGCTGGCAGAACTCAGCAGGTCAGACAGCATCTATGGGAGGAGGTAGTGACGACGTTTCGGGCCGAAACCCTTCATCACTCCTGATGTGTTTTTATTTATTTCCAGCATCTGCAGATTCACTTGTGTTGCCCCGTCTGCTACAGTTCAGCCTGAGTCTGAAATGAGTTCAGTTTCGTTGTGTTGCCAGCGAGAAGACACTACACAAGGCTTGCTGTTGAAGAGGCGATGTAGTGGCAGGGAGAGTCTTACACATTCAGTTCTCCTTTTCACAAGACTGCTAGCCAGCGGTGGAAGCTGAAAGTGAGAGCGACAAGCACTACCCACTACACTAGATACACCACGACAACCACTTTGACACTGCACTTCTATGTTTTATGCTTTTACAGGCCTCCTGATTAAGCACACTGAGGCATTGTTCTTATTAAACTTTTAATACTTAATGGCATCACATTAAAATAAATCATTTAAGGCAACACTTAGCATTTCGTTGGGCATATTGGTGATCAGTTGAATTAACGCGGACCTTAAAGTCACTAATCAAACAAATGGTTGCGTTGAGGTAAATAAATCAAAAGCTATTTAGTCCAGCAATCAGGAAGTGAGCTATCAAATTATTTATACTTACTTTGCTGATCACGGGAGCTTAGGTGTGGTGTTTTCTGCATAACAGCAGTGACCAAATTTTAAAAGTACATCATCTATTGAGTGCTTTCAGTATCCTGAGGTTATGAAAGGCATTGGACAAATACAAGGTGTTTATTCTTCCTTTAAGCTGCTGATGATTTATCAAGGAGCACCAGCAGACCAATGTTATTTTGTGCAAGTCATTTCAAGTAAATCATAGAAGCTAAAATGCAAATAAAAATTAACATAAAATGCATAATATATTTTGTACAGCAGTATAAGAAATTTTGCAAACCAAATATTAACTGAATATTCAAACTATTAGAAACAAACACACATTCAAAACTAAAATTAGAATTCGTTTCTAAAATTCAGTCTTATTGTTGATTTCTCATGGTGCTGAGTGTAGAGTGATATTGATTGGAGATGGGAAAGTAAATCAGAAGGAAATGGCGTGGAGTTTTACAGTTTCTGGTGTTGCTACTGGTTCATTACTTGCATTATTATTGGTTTAATATTGTCACATGTAGCATAATACAGTGAAAGGCTTTTGGTTTGCACACTATCCAGACAGGTTATAGCAAACACAGATGGTAAAAACAAAAGAGAATGGAAGACTAATCAATAAGCTGTAAAAACCTTGGCCTCAATACCTCCCTGGGCAATTGGATCCTCGATTTCTTCACTTGCAGATCCCAGTCGGCAACAGCATCTCCTCCATAATCTCCATCAGCACAGGTGCACCACAGTCTGTGTGCTTAGCCCCCTGCTCTACTTGCTTTACACTTATGACTGTGTGGCTAAGCACAGCTCCAATGCCATATACAAGTTTGCTGACAACACCACTGCTGTAGGCTGAGTAAGAGGGAGCATATAGAGGGAGATGGAAAATCTGGCTAAGTGGTACAATAACAACAACCTATTACTGAAAGTCAGCAAGACCAAGGAGATGATTATTGACTTCAGAAGAAGGAAGCCAGAGGTTCATGAGCCAGTCCTTATTGGAAGATCAGAGGTGGAGAGGGTAAGCAACTTTAAATTCCTTGGTGTTTTCATTTCTGAGGTCCTGTCCTTGGCCCAGCACATAAGTGAAATTATGAAGAAAGCATGGCTTGCCTCTACTTCCTTAGAAATCTGTGAAGATTCAGTGTGACATCTAAAACTTTGACAAACTTCTGTAGATGTGTGGTGAAGAATATATTGACCGGCTGCATCAAAGCCTGGTATTGAAGCACCAATGCACTTGGACGGAAAATCATACACAAGTAGTGGATGGAGCTCAGTCCATCGGGGTAGAGCCCTCCCCACCATTGACCATGGAGCGTTGTCGCAGGAAAGCAGCATCCAACATCAGGGTCCCCCAACACCCAGGTCATGCTGTCTTCTTGCTGTTGCCATCAGGAAGAAGGTACAGAAGCCTCCGGACTCACAGCATCAGGTTCAGGAACAGTTATTACCACTCAACCATCAGGCTCTTGAACCACAGAAGATAATATCACTCAACCTCACTTATCTTTGAACCCACAACCTTTGGACTCACTTTCAGGGACTTTTCATCGATATTCTCAATAATTCTCAATATTTATTTATTACTATTATTTCTTTTTACTTGCATTTGCACAGTTTATTGTCTTTTGCACACTGGTCGTCTGTTCTGATGGGTGTGGTATTCCAGTGATTCTATTATGGCTATTGGATTTACTGAGCATGCCTGCAAGAAAACAAATCTCAGGGTTGTATATGGTGACATATACTGTACGTACTTCGATAATAAATTTACATTAAACTTTGAACTTAGAATGCAGAATACACTGTTACAGTTTCAGAGAAAGTACAGTGCAGGTAGACAAATAAAATGCAAGTAATACAGCAATGTGGACTGGGAGAAATCAAGACTTCAAGAGTTCATTTTTCAGCATATGAGAGGTTCACTGATGAGTCTGATAACAGTGACATAGATTCTTAAGAATAGGGACACAAGTGAATTGGGAACTTTTCCACTCAACCTTTCTTTCCCCTTGAAAGAACCAGGAAGAATAATTTTGGATCTATTGAGATAGTTAACTATGTGAATTCACTGTATCTATTCTGTAATATAATAGAGTCTGCACCGTCAGTTGAAATGGATTCTAAAACATTTTTATTTTACCATTTTTTCTTGGTAAATGTTATTCATATTTGTACTCAAAATAAAAAGTGAGGGGAACATCAATTTGGCCAAAATATATTTGCAAATTTCTTCTAATTGCTACCTTGGGCTTTGTTACTCTTAGTTGTTACTCTTAGCTGCAAATAAAATAAAACTTTTAAAGATATTAACCATTACCATGTTAAAATTTATTCACACAGGAGCCTTTTGTACAATTCACTTTTCAATCAAAGATGGCTGAATCTTTGAAAGCTTTATTTGATTAAACTTTAGGGATCAGTCACAAGTAAGCATTTTTTCCTACAAAGTGCCAAATTCTTTCAGTATTTGTACTGAATAGAAGATAGATCACTTAATCTGTAGAATAAATGAACATTGTGATCCTAAATACCCTTTCTACATGGTAGGTTTCCTAGTCTTTATTATTTTCCTAACTTGTCAAGCATTTAAACATCTCTATTGATTGCTGCTTGCATGTTAAAACATTAGGTAGGAAAGAAATTCTGGGAAAGCAAATAAAAGGGAAGAACTAAAATAAAATTGGTAGATAGTGTGAAATATGTTACATTCTTAAAGAATGAATGAGTACAGGCATTTAAGGAGAATGTTAGTGTTATAAAGTCTGTCGATTCTATGTAATAGAAAAGTAACAGGGAAAAAGGACAGCACTTTATTGGAGCTTCTGTGATTTAAGTAATTATTCTCAATGTTCTAAAACCATAAACACAAACATCACTCAGCACCAAGGGTTAATTGTTCCTGAGTCATTAAGTTGAAGGAAGACCCCGAATCAAAAGCACGAGGATGCAGTAGCATTGTGGTTTAATTACTAAGTTAGCAGCCAGAGTTCTGGACCATTGATTGTGAGATATGAACTGAAATTCCATCGTGACATCTGGGGATTTCAAATTCAATTAACTCAGTAAAACCTGGAGTTAAAGCAATGAAACCTTTGGAATTTCTCAAAAACATGTCCATCTGGTTCACTATTGCAGAAATGTGGAAATCAGGCACCGTCATCCGTCTGCACTAAAGACCCATCAAAGTGATTGACATTTCAGGAACTGTCGGGGGTGGCCAGTTAGTGCGGGCATATTAAGTATCATCCACATCCGGTGAATTAATTAAAACATTCTCTGAGCAGACAAAATGCAGCATATGGTAGGAAATGGGAAAAATTGTGCTTTAGATAGATATGGCTCTTAAATTGGTATTCAAAGTCAGGTTCTTAGAAGCTCTATACAGTTCAGACATTTGAAATTATCTGTCGGCTTTGATTCATAATGCCATTAAAGAAAAACAATGCTCAAACAAATTTAGGCACTTTTTGAAATAAACAACAGTTTATACAAATGCAAGAGAAATTTTATAATTCTTATTTGAATATAGTTTGGTGCCCATTTGTCAGCCTGGTGGGTCAAATGGCCTGTTTCCCTGCCACATGACTCTGTGATAGAGAAGTTTGCAGATGATAAAATGGTGCCTCATGGTTGGAAGGGAACTTTGGACTGCAGAAGCATATAGATGGTCCTGTTGTTGGGCAGAACAGTGGGTTTGGAGTTTAATCCCAATAAATGTGAGGCAAAATGTTTGGAGGGATGTATTGAAGTTTGAAAATAAACTTTTCCTTGAAAAGTGAAATCCTATTGCAAGAACTTAACTCAAAGCATTGATCTCCCTGGATATTGAGTTCCAGCAGCATTTGGTTTTTGTAAAGGAAGACACAAAGAGGGATTTGATGTGTGCATCCGCAGATTGGTAAAACAGGAATAACTAGTTAATAAGATGGTAGAAGAATTGCCCTTTTAATTGGCTGAGGCACAGGGTATGAGATTAGGGAGATTAGTCTTGAAACACATCTAGCAGTATTTATCCCACAGCTTTGAGTACTGTGACCATGTCACCAAATGACAGCAAAGATGGAATGCTGAGGCTTTACAACACATTGGTCAGACAACCCTTGGAGTATTGTGAGCACTTTTGAGCTCCTTATTTAACAAAAGATGTACTGGCATTGGAGAGGATCCCAGCAATGAAAGGGTTAACACATGAGGAGCACTTAATGGCTCTGGCCCTGTAATGGCTGGAATTTAGAAGAATGAGGAAAGGGATCTCATTGAAAGCTATCAAATACTTAGAGGCCTACAGCATAAAACCATAAGATTTAGTCAGAATTAGGCAATATGGCCCATTAATCACAGCTGATCCATTCCCTCTCAACTCTATTCTCCTGCCTTTTCCCTGTAAACTTTCATACCCTGATTAATCAAGAACCAATTAATCTCTGCCTTAAGTACACCAAATGATTTGGCCTCCACATTCACCCGTGGCAACAAATTCCACAGATTCACTACCCTCTGTCTAAAGAAATTCCTCCTCATCTCTGTTCTAAAGGGACATCCCTCTATTCTGAGGCAGTGCACTCTGATTATAGACTCTCCCACTATTTCCTTCTGATTTGCTTTCCCATCTCCAATCAATGCCACTCTGCACTCATCACCATGAAAAATCAACAATAAGACTGAATTTTAGAAATGAATTCTAATTTTACTTTTGAGTGTGTCTGTTTCTAATATTTTGAATATTGTTCAGTTACTATCTTCTCCTCTAGGCCTTTCAACATTTGATAGGTTTCAATGAGATCCTCGCTCATTTTTCTGAATTCCAGCGAGTAAAGGTCCAGAGCCACCAATCGCTCTGCATATGGTCAGCCTTTAATTCCCAGAATTGTTCTCCTCTGAACTCTCTCCAAGGCCAGCACATCCTTTCTTAAATAAGGAGCCCAAAACTGCTCACAATACTCCAAATGAGGCCTCATTAGTGCCTTATAAAGCCTCAGCATTACATCCTTGCTTTTATATTCTAGTCCTCTTGAAACGAATGCTGACATTGCATTTGCCTTCCTCAACTGACTCAACCTGCAAAATAACCTTTAGTCCCTTTGCATCTCAGACTTTTGAACTTTTCCTCCATTTAGAAAATATGCTATCTTTTATTCCTTCTACCAAAGTGGATGATCATACATTTCCAGACATTATATCCATCCAAGTCCTTCTACAGCTTCCCTGCTTCCTCAACACTACCTGACCCCTCTCCCTATCTTCATATCATCCATAAACTTGATCACAAAGGCACTAATTCCATCATCCAAATTGTTGACATACAACATAAAAGGAAGTGGTCCCAACACTGACCCCTGAAGAACACCAGTGGTCACTGGCAAATGATCAGAAAAGGCTCCTTTTATTCCCAATCTTGGCTTTCTTCCAATTAACCAATGGCTCTACCTATGCTACTAAATTCTCTGTAATAACATGAGCTCTTATCTTGTTAAACAATCTTATGGGCGGCACTATATCAAAGGCCTTCTGAAATTCCAAGTACACAACATCCACCCATTCTCCTTTGTCTATCCTGCTGGTTATTTCCTCCAAAAATTCCGACAGATTTTTCAGGCGGGATTTTCCCTTAAGGAAACAATGCTGACTTCAGCCTATTTTATCAATTTCTTCTAAGAACCCAAAAACCGCATCCTTAACTGTCAACTTGAATGATTCTTCAAAGATCATTACTAATGCTTTCACAATCTCTTCAGCAACCTCTTTCAGAAGCCTGGGGTGTAGTTCATCTGGCCCAGGTGACTTATCTACCTTCAGACCTTTCAGTTTCCCAAGCATCCCAAGTACCTTCTCCCTAGTAATAGTAAATGCATTCACTTCTGCTCCCTGATACTCTCAAGCTTCTAGCACACTGCTAGTGCCTTCCACAATGAAGACTTCGAAGGCAGTGCAGAGGAAGTTCACAAGGTTGATTCCAGAGATGAAGAAGTTAGACTATGAGGAGAGATTGGGTCACCTGGCACTGTATTTGCTGGAATTCAGAAGAATGAGAGGAGATCTTATAGAAACATATAAAATTATGAAAGGGATAGATTAGATAGAGGCAGGAAAGTTGTTTCCACTGGTAGGTGAGGCTAGAGCTAAGGGACATAGCCTCAAGATTCAGGGATGTAGATTTAGGACGAAGATGAGGAAACCATTTCAAGATGGCGCCGTGTACAGTGGCCGTGTTGCAAACTCCATTCCAACTTTATAGTATACTGTTAATTTCTGTTGCTGTGTGGACCTTTCTGGCTGCCGAGGGAGTTCACAGCTGTGTATATTCCACCACAGGATGATACTGACCTGACTCTCAAGGAACTGTACAAGACTATCAGCACCCTGGAGACTACACACCCAGAGGCTGCCTTCATCATCACCAGTGACTTTAATAGAGTGTCGGTGACTAAAGTCTCTCTGAAGTTTTGCCAATACATCCAGGTGAGCACTCGGGGAGACAGCTTACTCAACCATGGCTACTCTCTTCCACAACACTTACAAAGCACTCCTTTGCCTCCCATTTGGAAAATCAGATCACTCCTCCATCTTGCTGCTGCCAAAGTACAGGCAGAAACTGAAACAAGAGGTGGCCATTGTTAAAACCGTCCACTGTTGGTCCGACCAATCAGCCTCCATGTTACAGGACTGCTTTGATGACGTCGACTGGAATGTCTTCCATGATGAGGAGGTCTCCGAGTTCACAGATGGGGTCATGAGTTTCATCTGGAAGCGAACATCATGAGGATGTTGTCCCCCAGAGATTGGTCAGGGTCTATCCAGAACTTGAATGTTAATCTCCCAGCTATAATCTTCTTTCAGCCATGACTCAGTAATGCCCACAATGCCATACCTTACAGTCTCTAACTGTGCTACAAGTTTATCTATCTTGTTCTGTATAGTGTGTGTATCTGTCACTCTTTTTGATTTTGTCCCCCTTTTACACTGCAACTCATCCCACTGACTCCAATCTTGCCCTATCATCTGCCTGTCTTTCCTCAAAGTCTCACTACACACTACCTCTGCTTGTATGCCAACTGCCCCATCCTCTGCCCTATCACTCCTGTTTCCATATGCTCACAAGGATATTGGTCACCTTTGGGTCCAGTTTTAACTGATCTCTTTTGTACAGGTCATACTTTCCCCTGAAGTGTCTGCCTCCTGCAGCAGTTTCTCAGCCACACATTCATCTGCCAAATCATCCTATTTTTACCTTCACTGGCACTTGGCACAAGGAGCAATCCAGAGATTGCTAGGATTGTGAGGATACCAAAAGAGTTCTTTCCAATATGACCCCACTGGTGTACCCACTCCCCAATGCACCCACAGCAATTACGACTGATGCCTCAGACTCCGCTGTTGGTGCTGGGCGTGAACAGCTGGCTGGAGGTGTATGGCAGCCACTTGCTTTCTTCAGTCGACAGCTCCGTCCACCCGAAAGGAAGTACTGTGTGTTTGACCGTGAGCTTCTCGGTCTATCTGGTTGTCCACCATCTTTGTTTTCTTCTAGAGGGTCACCTTTTCATAGTGTTCATTGGCCACAAACCCCTTGTCACGTAATGACCAAAATATCAGATCCGTGCTCTGCGTGGTATCAACTCCACCTTGCCTACATTTCTGAGTTCACAGCGGATTTACAACATATCAAGAGGAAAGATAATGTCTCTCATGGCCAGCTGTTGAGGCCGTCCACTTAGGAGTTGACTAGGCCAGCATGGGAGTTGACCGTCTTACTGACCCAGAGATCCAAACTTATCGAACAGCAGTCATAGGCCTGTGGAGAGCTAACATTAACTTCGGTGAAGCTGGCGTTTCTCTCCTGTACAATGTATCAACTGGACACCGTCACCCCATCGTGCCTGCAAACTGGAGACTGGAAGGCCTCACAGAAACTGTTTGCACTAAAGTTTTTTTGACACAGCCTCAGAAAAAAAACATTCTTGATTGGACTGCAGCCTGTGTGCAGTGCTAACAAGCAAAAGTTAACTGTTACGTTCAGGTGTCATTGGCAACTTTTGAATCCCTGAGCGACAGCTTGACCGTGTCAATGTGGACCCTGCTGGTTCTCTTCTAACCCCGTCCTCCACAGTTTCACACACCTTCTTGCTCTGGTGGATCATACCACCCTCTAGCCTCAATGATGGCTGCAGGCATGGCCCAGGCATTCATCAGTACCTGGGCTGGTTTACCACCACACCTGCTATTTCCTTATTTCAGACCTCTGAGATGCAATGGCCCAGAACCTCAGCATGAGGCTACAACACATCATGGTGTATCACCCAATCCGGTGGCCTATCCGAGTGGTTTCACCACTCCTTAAAGGCTGCTCGAAGGGCTTCCCTGACCGATGAGTGTTGGCATAATCATCTCCCATGGGTCCAGCTGGGACTGCTCCAAAATAGGACCTTCTGTCATCGTTGGCTGAGTTGGTGTATGGGCAGCCATTATAAGTGCCAGGGTATTTCATTCCTACCACCACAACCACCTGGTCAACCTCTCAACCTCCTCAATAAATTCAATTCCTTTTCACCTATTCCTACCTCCCATCATGGTGTAAAGAACTCGAGAGTTCCTGGTGACCTACATTCCACCTTGTTTGTTTTTGCCCACCAAAATGCACACCAGCATCCTTTAGGCCCCCTTACAATGGCTCGTTCCACGTTTTGGAATGAAGAGAAGTGAACTTTATCATCGTAAAGAGGAATAAACCTGGAAGTATCTCAGTAGACCTGCCCACCAAATTGCGGAGTATTCCACTGCCATGGCCCTGGTGTCACAGCGTGACCATGAGCATGTCAACACACCTGTGGACAAGCCAGAGGCACCCTGCAGTTCCTTCACTAATGGAGCACAGGACCCTAGCCGAGTGGCTCATCTGAGTTCCAGACAAGCTCACAATGCTGGTTTTAATGAATTCTGGGGGGCAGAGACCATGTGTAAGGTAACGTAATTGGGAGAAATGTACATAATTCACAACCACTGCCATTGAGTTGGAGATTCACTTTTAGAGGCTGGTCCAACATGTAAGGAATTTTAGTGCACTTTTGTTGTGTAGGTTTTGGAATTCAATAAAATGTGTTACGGGTTTTTTTAAACATAAAATGCCTCATTTCATTTTATTTGTGGACACCTGTAATCCCCCATTGCTCAGCATTTAGTTTTACCATCCCTCGCAACTATTTCAGCCAGTTATCTTTTTGGATAAGTCTCTATTAGTTTTGCACAACCTGATGGAGCAAGATTTGCCCATTCCTCCTTGCAAAAATGCTAAGCTGTTCCAGGCTAGTTGGGGAGCAGCAGTGGATGGCAATCTTGGAGTTTTGCCCGTGATATTCAATTGGGTTAAGGTCAGGACTGACTGGGCCACTCCAAGACCTTAAAATGATGCTCCCTCATGTTAGCCATTTCAGCCCTGGGAAGAAGCCTCTAGCTATCCACACCATCAATGCCTCTCATCACCTTATACACCTCTATCAGGTCACCTCTCATCCTCCGTTGCTTCAAGGAGAAAAGGCCAAGTTCACTCAACCTATTCTCATAAGGTACGTCCTCCAGTCCAGGCAACATCCTTGTAAATCTCCTCTGCACTCTCTCTATAGTATCCACATCCTCCCTGTAGTGAGGTGGCCAGAACTGAACACAGTGCTCCATGTGGGGTCTGACCAAGGTTTTATATAGCTGTAACATTACCTCACAGTTCCTGAACTCAATCCCATGGTTGATGAATGCCAACACACCATAAGCCTTCTTAACAACATTGTCAACCTGCACAGCAACTTTGAGTGTCTTATGGACAAGGACCCCAAGATCTCTCCGATCCTCCACACTGCCAAGAGTCTTATCATTAATACTATATTCTGTCTTCAAATCTGACCTACCAAAATGAATCTCTTCACAATTATTTGGGCTGAACTCCATCTTCCACTTCCTAGCCGAATCTCGATGAGATCATCAAAGTGGATAGACTGATCATTTAGAGTCTTCAAGTCCTCTACCAGCTTGAAATTTGCCTTCACCAAGGCAAGGGCATCCTTTATTTAGTTCACCCCAGAGTCTGTAGCAGTAGAGTGACTAAGGCTTCCCTGTTCCGGCCACTCTGTTCGGCTGAAGTCAGAAACTCAATGGCATAGGTGGCCGTTGACGGACTGCCCCGCTGCACCTGCATCAGACAGTCCGAGTCTCGGTTAGCTCAGGTGGTATGATGGAACACCCTCCTCATAGCAGCCAAGAATTGCTCCGACCTTCACTCCCAATGGGTGGTGGCCCAGGCCAGGGCTTTCCCGGACAGGAGAGAGATCATGAAGGCCACCCTTACACACATAGGGTACCGGGCTGGCAGGAGTTCAAACACCAATGAACATTGAGTAAGGAAGGTGCAACAAGAGCCCGGGTCACTGCCGAATCTCTCCGGGGTCGGAAGATGGACTGGCTCCGTAGACCGACACATGGCAACCTGGAGGTCATGCTTCTCCAGGATCTGTCGCTGTGGCTGGCGAAAGGCTCCGATACCCCACTGGATCCACGTTGGCTCAATCGTACTGTGACGAAAGACCTTGGCGAGAATGGTTAGGATGCAAATGCTGGAGTATCCGAGGCTGGAATTGAGACACAATACGGGACTGGAATGAAGACCGTGTTCTAAACTAGACGCTAGACAAGAGTCCAAAACTGAGCCGATGATTGAACACCGAACTTCAGTTCAGGTGCTCTTTAGATATTAAATCCTGGAGCTGAAGCGCAGCATCCAATTAGCAGGGCGGACTGAATCTTTAAAGAACCTGTGCCAGTTATCCATACTCCGGAGAGTTAGAGTGCCTAGACTCTGGAAGGTGGATGTGTGTCGTAGTGACTTGAACTTGAACTCAAGCAAAAGGCTTTTCACCTGGGAGATGGTAAAGGACTCCAACCCATTTTCTGAAAGGGTGCTAGAGGCAAAAACTCTCACTGTAACTAAAAGGTACTTCCCAGTCTCTGGAGTTTGGGGGCTGCTTCAGCAAATATCATTCGGGAGGAGATTATGTTCTTGGACTTCAAATGGAGAGTAAAACTAGGTGGAGTGTAAATACAACATTTCTCCAGATCCTATCAGCAACCAAAAGAGGTGAGAGGTTAGGTTCACATTGAAAAGCTTAATTTTTCTTCCAGTTAATTGCGATACTTGACAAGATAACCAGTCGTAAAAATGAAAACTTTTCTTGTACTTCACTGTGATTTCAAACCATGATTGTTATCAAGAGCTGTCTACCAACCAAGCAGAGTCACAGACTCATTGTGTACCACAGAGATATACAGGATTATTTTAGAAGTAGTTGGTTCAATATAGCTTTGTCTCTATATGGATCATTGCACCACAATAAAAAAGGATGATGGTAGTCATAGCTTGGTTCCAAGGAAATGATACATGATATGTGATCTTACAGTAAGTTTCAGTATTTCCACAAGCAGGAAGAAACTTGCAAAACCTGGACTTAATTGATGTTCACTTAATAGTCATGACTGTTACACAGAATTATAGCAAACCCTTATTCACCTATTTTTGATAGCTTATAACACAAATATTGCTCTGATCTCTTGATCAACCTTATATTTACGCCTCCATTACTTATCCACAACTCTCCATATTTTCTAACTCACAATAAATTTTATTCACCCATCGGTGTCAACTACACTGCATCTCAGTTATAAATTTCTCATTCTCTCAATCAAATACCCTAAGAGCTTCATCTATTCCTGCTGTGTTAATATCCTTCATCCTCTCATACCTGTTCCATATCTTGAATATCACACCACCCCCAGGTAGCTGGGGATATGATGGTGGGTGGAGACCTGATCGTAGTTAGGAATCTAAATGGCGGTTTGGTAAATCCAATGTTGTGTAAGATTAAGAATGTTGGTGATCCTGGGGTCCGATGGTGGGTGAGCTTCCAGTCATAGCTTGGGCTCTGACGGTGCTGGGTGTTCAACAACTTATAACTGAGGTGATGTCCCAGTGGTTGAGAGCCAGAGGTAGTCTGTGAATTGAGTGTAGGTCATGTTCTGCTGGTGGCTGAAGATATGTCGATAGTCAGGATCTGAGTTTGGTGAAATTTGGGATCTGATGGATAATGTGGAATCGGACAGTGATTCTACATTAGTTAGAGTGTGTATAGGAACCACATGATGGGGGGCATCTAATAGTGTATAATGATCCAATGATGGTCGAAGGTCCAAAGGGAGATGTTTAGTGGGTTGGTAGTCTCAGGATAAATGGGGGATGGTTTGTGGAAAGATAATACGAATCTGCTAATGATTATCAGTCTGACTGTGGCCGGGGCATGTTCATGTTATAATGTTAGGTGGGTGTCTAAATTTTTCATTTCATTTTATTTAGAGATACATTGTACGCGTAGGTGCACTCGACCCTTCCAGCCATGCATCCAACAACCCATAACAACCCTGATTTAACACTAACCCAATCACAGGACAATATACAATGACCTATCCAGTATGTCCTTGGACTTTGGGAGGAAACCGGAGAAAATCCACACATTCCACAGGGAGGACGTACAGAGACTCCTTACAGAGGATGCTGGGATTGAACTCCAAACTCCAGTGCCCCGAACTGTAATAGCATCATGCTAACCGCTACACTACCATGGCACCCACAAAGACTGAAATTGTTGCCATTTGCAACTGTGTGTCTGAGATTAGTTGGAAGTCAGATCATGAATAAAAACAAATTATGATCAGGCATTCAAACCGAAATGGAAGTCAGACTAAAGGTTGATATCTATGGTTGGTGGTGATCTAACTGATGACATTCAGTGTCATATTTTGGGGTTATTTGGGTATCAGGAGGTGGTAGGTCTTCAGAAGAGAGTCCTAGGATGGTTTGGAGCTCTCAGGAGAATAGTTTGGGGATGTGATGGACGCTGGTGTCATCATGGTGGTTGAAGCACTGATGAGGATGAGAACCTGTTGCTGGAAGGAGATCAGATGGAGCATTGTGGAACGGCTGATCTGAGAGTGACTGGTATTCATCATTTGAATTCTCAGCAATGACAACATTTAGTGGGTTAATTTCATCTCTTGGTCTCCCTGTGTGGACAAGAAGAAAGTGAGGCAAGAACCTGAATCCAGTGTTTCCACTGGCTGTCTCGTTGGATCTTCACACAAACACCAGTGCTGTGTGTCACCTGGCAGCAAGCCCTGTCTTTTCAGGCAGGTGCCCTGCCACGAACTGTTCACCCTCCTCTGGTCCGGTCTGATCAGAAATCGGTTGCTGATGTTTGGCTCAGTCCCTCTGCATTTTTAAGCTGGCCGCAGTGGTCCTTCACTTTCCCCATACGTTCATTAAGTTAATTTCAGACATTCTTTTCTCAGCTCTCACAATTCCTCCTTCTGCTGTTTTTATAGCACTGTGATCCACCCACTCACTCTCATTCTGCTCCTTATTTTAACTATTGCTACCTTTGCAGGCAGCCACACTCCTTCTAAAAACTCTTGTTTGTGCTTCGCCCCTACCTCTGAGACCACCTGACTTAACTCACACATGTTGTCCTGTCTCCTGTCCCTGTTTGGGGCGGCTGTCAGCTCTGTGGATTTGAAATGTCTGCTAACTGTGACTCATCCACATAATCTATCCTTTTCCTGATTCTCTGATAGCATCTGCCTGACTTACTGTCTGTACAGGACACAATCCTCATTGTTTAGGCATTCCCAAAGTCTACTGGAAGCAAAACTCCCTCTATCTCAAGATGCCACGCCTCACTTCTCTCTGCTCTCACTGTTTTACTCCCTGGCCTGGTTAGTCAATTGCCTTTCCAGTTTAAGTAAGGGTAGATCAATAAATTATACTAAAGACCCGATGTCCACTAAAAGATCATATTTCTGGAACCCTAATAAGCCTCTTTTATATTTTGTAGGTGACCAGCACTGGCAAAGGAGCAAATGACAACCAGTTATCTGACCTGGATGCTGTCCTCACAAGCTCTATAATCTGATCGGCAATGAGATCGGGTGGGGGGGCACTATTGTAGTTTTTGCCTGTTTCGGTGGGTAGCTCTTCACATTTATTAGGACTCTGCCTCCACATCTATAACATTACCATCTCCTTTATCTTTCTACATCTACTCTGACACTCCCTTGCTGGGTGCTGCATTTAATGATGCACAAAGTAAGTCTACTATGTCCTTGCAGCAACTACATCCACTACAGCCACCTTGTGGCATCTCTTCCCTTCCTCTAGTCTCTCTCCTCAGCCTGTAATATGCCACCGCTACATAGCAGAACAGGTCTTCCTTCAGCATTTTCAAAAAGTCAGGATCATCCCTGCCTGATTGTCTGGCCCTGAGTATTCCTCATAGGCCTAATATTAATGCTTCAATGACAGGCTCATCAACTCTCAAAATGACTGACTTATCATTCCTCAAATACTTTCACTTCCCCGAGTCAGTACTTTACTTCCGCCTTAAAAGTAGTGACATCTTTCTTCCTTACTGGCAGTTCCACAGTTCCCGCAACTCCATGCCATACTGCCGCACATATTCTATGGACATTTAACTTTAACCAGACATTTATACCTTTTCGGAGCATCTGGTCAATTTCAAACATTTCTTTCACCTTGTGACAGAATTCTGCATTCCCATACACAATTCTCAGTGAGGACAGCCTAGACAAAATGCTCTGCTCCTCCCCAGGGGTGAATGTTTTATGGATAGTGGTAGTGTCAGGGGCTGGCTGGGGTCATCAGGGTTCCTGAACTGCCTTGTCGGACCTTACTCAATATCATCTCAACAGATATGGCTGGATATAACCTCTCTGCCAAATATCTTAACTCTCTAATTGTTATATTAGCACAACACAAGAGAAGGGAAAAAATTCAGCACATGCTTAACACCAGAGAACATGTGCTCTGCGATCTCCCACTTCTGTGTCACTGAAATCATGATTCCCTTTCTTTATAAAGCTCCAAAATTTCAAACTTACTCTAAAAACACAAACACACTCACTAAGTGGGTGTTAGGTAATGAGTCTGGCCAGGTAACTGACCTTCCAGTGGGTGGGCAGTTAGGGAACAGTGACCAGAACTCCTTAGGTTTTAAGATAGCTATAGATAATGGTAGGTAATAAGTATGGACCTTGCAGGAAAGAATTTAACTGGAGCAGAGCAAATTATGAGTGTATTAGGCAGGAACCAGTGAGAGTTAATTGGGAACAGCTGCTTTGGACAAGTCCACATCTGACATGTGGAGGATGATTGAAGACCAACGGGACAAGTATGTTCCAGTAAGAAGGAAGGGCAAGTCTAGCAAGGTAAGGGAACTTTGAATGTCAAGACAGGTGGTGAATTTAGCAAAGATGGAAAAGAAAATGCATGTAACGTTTAAAAAGCTAAAATCAAACAGAGCTCTTGATTACAAGAAAGCCAGAAAAGAATTTAAGAATGGAATTAGGTAATCCAGGAGGGGCCATGAAAGATTCTTGGCAATCATAGAAACCAACCTCTGCTCTACTCACTGCCTGAGTAAAGCAGGCAGCATAATCAAAGACCATTCACTCCAGACATTCTCTCTTCTCCCCTCTCCCAATCAGGCAGAAGATAGAAAACCCTGAAAGCATGAACCATGAGAATCACAGGCAGCTTCTAGCCCACTGTTAGAAAACTATTGAATGGTTCCTTAGTACACCAAGATGGATTCTTGTCCTCACAATCTACCTCATCCTGATCTTGCACTTAATTATTTACATGTATTGCACTTTCTCTATAGCTGTTGCATTTCATTCTACTTTGTGTTATCACTTTACCTTGAACTACCTCTATACATTGCATAGTGCACAGAAAGCAGGACAAGTTTTTTCACATTACCTCAGTGTGTGTGACAATAAACAAATTCTGGTTCCAATTCCCATTCCAGATGAGATTGCTGGGGCTTTTGTCGTGCATTTAATATTTCAGTAATATTTGAATAATCTTGTAAATATATTGTTTGATTAAGCATTCTTTCTTGGTTACATAACTCATCATGCTAAACAAAAAAAATAATTAATTGTATAATCATAATGCTACCATTTGATTGTGTGCCTTACTTAAAGTAAAACATGAAGTTAGACTCACATTTTGGACTCCTATGTCTTCTTTAGCATTAGTGTTATGTTTTGAAGTTACAAAACGTAACAGTGCTGATGAGGGATCTCTAAACCGATCTGTTGAAGTGCAGAGAAATGTTCAAGTTTTTTTAAAAGCACAAAATCAAGTAAATAAACAATGCAGCACATGCAGAGACAGTCAAGTTAAAGAAAGACAACAAAAGGAAGAATTCACAGGTTCATAATGAGTGAGTACCAAGTGATAATCTTTTTTTTAAAAAAGCAGAAATGGCTGGCTACATCAGAAAGTTTGGTGCATTTGATTATACGACAGATAACTAGATTTTACATACTGAGCAGATTGAACAATATTTTGAAACAAATTAAACAGCCAGTCAGAAATAAATGCTAGTTTTGTGAGTACTTTGGGTTTAAAGGAATACAGATGATGCAAACACACCTCTCACACAATACTTGCAAATCTATTCCACTATGTCCTTTGATACTTTGTGATCCCATGGTTGCTGTACAGAGCTAAGGATAGGTGCTACACTTTGAAATAAGTACAGCACCTTTGACTGGTGATGTTGCTGGCCACATAATTGGTCCCAAATGTATCACAGGAGATATTGTAACTGACTAAACTAAAATACATAGAAGCTATGAATGGAGACATGAAAGTTTTGATTTAACAGAACAAATTATTACACAAGATCTTTATACTTTGAACACATAGACAACAATAAACTGTCAGTACCTCCAGATGAACTCTGTATTTTTGCGTGTTTTCCCCCCAGTTGTGGTGTTCTATTACCATGTGCTCCTATCCCCACTCCTGCTCTATTCCAGCCTCTGTATTACTGAGTACTCTGTCTCTTATCTGTTTCTCATTATTACCTGTATTGCTGCCACCTGTGTCTCATTGTGCTCTCTGTTTATTACTCAGTGTATTTCAGTCCTGTGTTTTCACCTGTTTGTTGCTAGATTGTGCCAGTGAATTTTCCTGAGCTGTTCCAGCATTTGTATCTGTACACTTTCTGCCTGAATATTGACTTTATCTGTTTCCCAGTTCTGGTTTTTTGATTTCTCCAGATGTTTTGATCTCTGCCTGAACTTTGATGCCAACTTTGTTTGCACCTCAGGATTTGCTATTCAATTAACATCACTGTGTGCACAGTACTGGGTCTGTGATTGTGATCCCTGCTCCAGTGCCCTGACGTAAACAATTAACAGACAATCTGCTGGAGGAACTCAGAGGATCAAACAGCATCTGTGGGCAGAATGAAATTGAAACCCTGCATGACCTGCTGAGTTCCTCCGGTACGTTATTTATTACACCTGATTCCAGCATCTGTGATCTCTTGTTTCTCCAATAAACAATTCACTACAGTTTCAATAGCTAGAATATTTTGAATTCAACAAAATGAAGCTTAAACATTTTGAATACAGTGATGTAAACTTTACAGAACTATGATGGTATCACTTCCCAACCAGCAGGCACCCTTTGAATACTCAATACTAGTGGCTGGTCCAAAAGCTTCTGAGCATGGATCCCAGACACCCAATATATACCACCTTCATTACAGTGATGGGGGATGACTCCCCAAATGTACAATTAGCCAGAATATTAATGACAAAACACCTTTAATGATGTATTACTACAAGAGATGACCATTAACAGTAATGTCTTCCTTGATTTAAAATTAAGTTTTCAATAGCCATCAATTGTCATGAACACCCATTATTGTCTTCCCTGCATAGCTTCAATGGTACGGTGTCAAAATGCCCCACACTCAGGTGATAGGTTTTAATAGCATTTTTGTTCATGCTGTTAAATTATGAGCAAATGTAATTTCATGAAGATTGTTTCTCATTTTAATTAATATCTGCTATCCATAGTTTCATAACCCCAGAATAATCTCTAACTGTGGTAGGAGAACGGATAGTGTTTGCGTGTCGAATGGTGAGTGAGGGTTTGGTGGGATGAGCCCTTTCAATAAAATTTATTTAAGCAGAATCTTTTATGGCAACCAAAGAAGATTTATCCAGCATTTGCTTGTTCAATAGCAGCCCAATTTTTTTGATTATTGATAGCCAAAGGGTAAAGCAGACATCCTGAACATGCCGTGTAGAAAGCAAGAATCACAAATGTAATTACCTCTGCATATTAGTGTTACAGTAGAGTGTGCTGTGTACTCAGTAGTAATGTGTCCGAAAACTATCACCTCATGGTTCAAATATTTGATTATACCCAGAAACAGTTACACAGGCTGCAGAAACTGATCCCCTGTGACCGATTGTACAGGCCCAAGGACTGACAATCTTGAGAATGAGATTGAATTTTGACATTTGTTACCATTAATTGTGCCTGGCTCCCACTGTGGAGAAAGCAACTGAAGGTCTGCGGCTTTGTTTATAGAGGGTCAGGGAACACACAAAGTTTGAGTAGACCTGAGAATGGCGGCAGTGGCCAAGAAGTCCATATGTGAAATTACTCCTGTAAATGGCCCGAAGGTATCAGTGCTTCTGTCTGCGCTGGACAGGTATCAGTGCTGATGCCCATAAGAGAGTTCTCCTCAAAATGATAAGGGAGCTCAGCAGGTCAGGTAGCATCTATGAAAATGAATGAACAGTTGCCGTTTCAGTCCTGGTGAAAAGTCTCGGCCGCAAACATTGACAATTTATTAATTTTCAAAGATGCTGCATGCCCTGCTGAGTTTCTCCAGCATTTTGTGTATGTTGCAGCATCTGCAGAATCTCTTCTGTTACATATATCTCCATTGCTCTTTCTGGCATCAAAATCATATTATCCCTGCCTGCATAGTTGGATAAGACAATAGCAACCCTGGCATAGGCTTTCTCTTACAAAACTTGAAAACTTAAATCCTGAATGGCAGCTGAAGCAATATTAAGTGGGTTTCCCCTTAAGCCTGAATTTTTAGGAAAATAATCCCAATTTAAAGCTATGAAATTTATGCACTTAAACACTGAGGCACATAAATATCCATAACAAATTACTTGAAAGGAACCTACTAGATTGTCTTAAGTTCGGCCAAAGTAAATGGTAATATCTCATGGTAATGCGCATTTACAAATTACATTTCTCACAAAGCCTCTTACAGTGAGCCAGTGGCCAGCTCTCTTCTGTGTACTTATCCAAGAGCTGCATTATTAATTTCAAAACTGATTACTGCACATAGCTTTCATCTTAAAATAATTCATGAAGACTGTTTCACGTTTGTATTGTTGACATGTTCAGAATCAGATTAGTTTATTGCCATAGGCACCAAGGTGCAATGAAATTCCTTGCTCCTGTGAAAATCACACTTGGCTCCTGAAGGATGCCACACTTCAAACAATCCTTAACACTGTCTTCAGATCTATACTGGTGACAACTCAAATAAAACAGAGAAGCTGTGGCCAAAAGTGAGCTCTCCCACCGCATTAAACACTTCCCAACCTCAGCCAAAAGAGCCACAACAAGGTTCCAAAAATCCCCAGCAGTCTAAACCAACATTCCAGAGCCTTACCTTAATGGGAGCTCCCATAAACTCCACAGCTGCAGCCTGTTTCCTGAGCCATGTTTTTCTGGGCACACTGAAGGATAATTGAAGCCATTGCTCCCAAGTGCCAGCTTCTCTGAAGAAAGAAAGGCTAGCAACACATTAGCCACTGTCACAAGTTTAAAATGTCACCAAGTGCTTTGAAGTCAAAGAAGAATTTGAAATACAATCACTGTGTAATTCAGGCAATCTATAAATCTAAGTTCAATAAAACACCAATTATTTGCAGACTGATTGATCAGAAATAGCTCAGATTCTGGCTCATGAATGCTGATTCCAACTCTCCTCTTAAAACATCATGACCCCACTTTCTCTCCTCCCTTCCAGCTCACTGAGGGCCACACTCCCATAAAATTATCACTGGAAATTACACTCAGCAGCCACTTTATTATGTACCTCCTGTATGTAATAAAGTGGCCACTCAGTGTATGTGCATTGTCTTCTGCTGCTGTAGCCCATCCATTTAAAGTTCCGACGTGTTGTGCATTCACAGATGCTCTTTTTCACACCACTGTTGTATTGCATTGTTATCTGAGTAACTGTCACCTTCTTGACAGCTTGAACCAGTCTGGCCATTCTCCGCGACCTCGCTTATTAACAAGGCTTTTTTTGCCAACGTAACTGCTGCTCGCTAGATTTTTTTTTTGTTTTTCACACCTTTCACTGTAAACTTCCGAGAATCAGAATCAGGTTTAATATCACTGTCATATGTTGTGAAATTTGTTGTTTTGCAGCAGCAGTGCATTGCAATACATAATAATAAAAACCAGTGAATTCAAATAATATATATATTTATAAAGCTAAATAAGTATTGCAAAAAAGTAGTAGTTCAATGTGCATTCAGAAATATGATGACAGAGGGGAAGAAGCTGTTCCTGAATTGTTGAGTGTATGCCTTCAGGCTCCAGTCCCTCCTCCATGATGGTAACAATGAGAAGAGGGAATCTTCTGGGTGAAGAGGGTCCTTAATGATGGATGCTGCCTTCTTACGACATCACTCCTTGAAAATGTCCAGGATGCCGGGGAGGCTACTACCCATGATGGAGCTGACTGAGTTTACAACTTTCTGCAGTCTATTTAAATCCTGCGCAGTGCACTCCCCTCCCCCCTCCACCATGCCAGACAGTGATGCAGCCAGTTAGAATGCTCTCCACTGTACATCTGTAGAAATTTTTGAGTGTCTTTGGTGACATACCAAATCCCTTCAAACTCCTAATGAAATAAACCCACTGTTGTACCTTCTTTGTAACTGCATTGATATTTTGGGCCCAGGATAGATCCTCAGAGATATTCACACCTAGGAACATGAAATTACTCACTCTTTCAACTTCTGATCCCTCTATGAGGACCGGTGTGTTCCCTCCTCTTACCCTTTCTGAAGTCCACAATCAGCTCTTAGGTTTTACCCATGTCGAGTGTAAGGTTGTTGTTGTTGTGACGCCACTCAAGCATCTATACTCCGTCTGCCAGAACAAGTGGGATCCCCTAGTGACCACCCATTTTAATTCCACTTTCCATTCCCAGTCCTGACGAAGGGTTTTGGCCTGAAACATCAACTGTACTCTTTTTTATAGATGCTGCCTGGCCTGCTGAGTTCCTCCAGCATTTTGTTTGTGTTGCTCAGATTTCCAGCATCTGGAGATTTTCTTTTGTCTGCCATTCATGATGTTCGGTTTTGCTTTGTAGGAGGTAATGGCCCTGCAAACCCTGCCAGAGTTGACATGCATCTGATTCTGTCTCTAACCTCGTTCAGAATTGTTGTGTGTTAAAATCCCAAGACATCAGCAGTTTCTGAGAACAAGTCCGGATGACACCATCAATTATTCCAGGGCCGAAGTCACTTATATCGCATTTCACTCCCACTCCAATCTTTGGCCTGAACAGTAATTGAACCTCTTGACCATGTCTGCATGCTTTTATGCATTGAATTGCTGCTACATGATTGGCTGATTAGATATTTGCATTAATGAGCAGGTATACAGGTTCTTCTAGTAAAGTGGACTCTGAATATATATATTATTGAACTGTGTATCATCTTAAAAGAGATAGAATTAAAAGAGAATAGAGAATTGAATGTGTTGCAAAAAATGTATTAATTTATTACATGAATGAAGTTGTTGAATTGGGAACTGCCTCACAATGATAACATAATAGACTATAAATGCTGAAATCTGGAGCATAAAAGAAACTACTGGCAACATCTGAAGGAGGCAAAGGAACTGTTGACGTTTCAGGCTGAAACACAGAATCAGTACACTTTTTTAAAGTGTGTGTGCCTATGTGCCAGATAACAAACATCATGACTTCTCCTGTCTCAGGACTTGTTAAAGTTCCAGTTCACTGCGAACAATCCATGTGAGTCCTTGTAAAGAAAATGCATTTTGTTCCCAGTTCAATTCAATTCATTCACAAGAGATTCTAAAAATGTAGTCGTTATCAATGCTTTCACTTGTGAATGGCCATTTTTGCACAGCTACATTTTGGTTTATACATACATATCTTCTCATTCATGATAGCATAGGGCAGAATTATGGTCATCATTCCTAAAGTGAATTGATATGAATTAATGAACAATATGTCTCCTTCTAAACAGCTTCACAACCATATAGGAGAGCAGCAATTTTTTCTGTCACTTTAGAAACTCTGATTAAACATCATAATTAAATCAAAACAACAAAGAAAGATTAGCACTTATTCTACTATTTTATAGACTCTCTATTAAACTCCACATCTTCTGGCACTCCTCAGTGGCTTCATATTAGCCTTTGCTTTGTTGAATTGTGATTTAAATTACAAGTTCAGTTGCTTTCCACAATTAGTCTATAAAATCCTTTCATATATTCTGGCACCCCTGCTTTTTTTTTTACTTCCTTGAAATTGCCATATGCCTCTGGTTGCTACAATATTGAGAAGGTTTGCACTTAACTGCCTGCTACAAAGATATGTTTACCTCTCCCTTACAATGACTAATACCTATATTCATCCTGTGTTGCACAGTCAGCCAACCCAGTCTTCCTCTCTCTCAGAGGGAAATGACAGTCCAGCATTTTGCAAGTGAACTCTTATTTAATTTCATTTTAACTTAGAAATACAGCACGGTAACAGGCGCTTCTGGTCCAACAAGCTCTTGCCACCCAATTACACACTTGTGACCAATTAACCTACTAAAAAATAAGAAATATCCTATGGGAAAATTTGATCATGGAGAAGCTTCTAGTAGTATGGAAAGGTGCAAGCATAGTTTGAAAATCTTTATAAGAAATAACATTTCAACTGGAAAACAAATAGAATGTCACAATCAGTGCTGAAAATAAGCAGAGATCTCTTTTATATAAAGACACCTACTCCTGGAGCAGGGATAACAGTCCAGGAGAGTAGATCAGATGGATAACCACGTGAATGATGGATTGTTGTTGGAGTGGGCACCAGAATATTCTCAACTATTGTGCAAGTCAAATTTCAGTGACTACCGGTACATATAAAGATAAGAATTAACATTTCAGGGGAGTAATTTTAAGACTTTACACTATCATTACTTTGAAATGTTAATACTTACCTTATATGTGTAATGTATAATTGCAGTTTGACACAAACAAGCTAAGTACGGGCAACCCTTCAAAAGCCGTAACCAACAGAGTCTGTCTAATTGACCTGAGTTGTTTGGGACTCAGTTACAAGTGTTGGGTTCAGGTCGAATTGGATGTGTAACATCTGAACTTTAGCCATGCTGCTTAGCTCAGTACACTCTCCAGGGTAGAATGCTTCACTTCCTGATGGCTAAGCTGGCAGGTAAACTGAGTTGAGGTGAGTGAAGTATTCCACTAGTTCAGGAACAGTGATTAGCTTTCAACCATCGGGATCCTTGAAGCAGTGTGGATAAGTTCAGACCTCAACACTGAACTAAGAAGAATGTGGCAACCTATCATCCAGTGGCATTTATATCAACAGCAATGAATTATATTGAGAGATCGGTGATGAAGCAAATCATCTCTTGCCGGAGAAGTGACTTTATCTGCTCCAATTTAACTATTGACACAATAGATGCCATTTCATTGGCTCTTCACTCAAACCTGGAACATCTGGACAGCAAAGGTACATACATCAGGATTCTCCTTATCGACTGCTGCTTGGTGTTCAATACTTTCATCCCCTCAAAACTAAATAATAAGCTGCAAGATTTTACCTGAATACCTCCTTGTGCAATTGAAACTTCAATTTCTTCACTTGCAGACCCCAGTCAGTTCGGATTGGCAACAAAATCCCCTCCACAATCTCCATCAGCACAGGTGAACCACAAGGCTGTGTGCTTAGCCGCCTGCTCTACTGGCTTTACACTGATGACTGAGGTTAAGCACAGCTCCATTGCCATATTTAGGTTTGCTGAAGACACCACTGTTGTTGGATGAATCTAAATTAATGATGAATCAGTATATATGAGGGAGACTGAAAATCTGGCTAAGTGGTTCCACAACAACGCTCAATGTCAGCAAGACCAAGAAGCTGCTTATTAACTTCAGGAGAGGAAACACGAGGTCCATGAACCAGTCCTCAACAGAAGCTCAGAGGTGGATAGGGTCACCAACTCTGAATTCCTCAGTGTTATTATTTCAGAGGACCTACCCTGTACCCAGCATGTAAGTGCAATTACGAAAAAAGCACAGCATCGCCTTTACTTCCTTAGAAGTTTGCAAAGATGCTGCATGACATCCAAAACTTTGACAAACCTCTATAGATGCGTGGTTCAGAGTATATTGACCGTCTGCATCACAGCCTGGTACGGAAACACCAATGCAGTCGAATGGAAAATCCGACAAAAGTAGTGGATACGGCCCAGTCCATCACAGATAGCGCCCTTCCCACCACTGAGCACATCTACAGAAAGCATTTTCACAGGAGAGTAGCATTCGTCATCAGTGACACCCACACCCGGGTCATGCTCACTTCTCGCTGCTACCTCAAGAGCCACAGGACTTATACTACCAGATTCAGGAACAATTATTATCCATCAACTATCAGGCTTTTGAACCAGAGGGAATAACTTCAGTCAACTTCAAGTGCCATATCACTGAACTGTTCCCACAACCTATGGACGCACTTGCAAGGACTGTCCATCTCATGTTCTTGATATTTGCAGCTTATTTATTAATCAATGATTACTTCTTTCTTTATCTTTTGTATTTACACAGTTTGTTGTCTGTTGAACTCTGGTTGTCCCCCCTGTGGGGTACGGTCTTTCATTGATTCTGCTAAGGTTATTGGATTTATTGATTATGCCCACAAGAAAATGAATCTCAGGGTTGTATATGGTGATATATAGGTACTTTGATAGTGAATTTACTTTGCACTGATTCCACAACCTATGGATTCACTTTCAAGGACTCTACAATTCATGTTCTCAGCATTATTTATTTACTTATTTATTACTTGCAGATTGTCTTCTTCAGCACATTGCTTGGTTGTCAGTCTTTGTGTGGAGTTTTTCATTGATTGGATTGTATTTTTTTGTTCCACTGTGAATGCCTGCAAGAAAATGAATCTCAGGGTTGTATATGGTGAGATATAGGTACTTTGATAATAAATTTACTTTGAACTTTGAATGACTCAGCTTGTGTGTTTCATATTGACTATGATTAAAATTCATTCAGGTCAGTTTATAATCGTATATCATCAGCACCACAGCAGCACATGTTGAGTGTATGAATATATATGCCTCGTAATCAGGAATGTAAGTATCAAATTCCACACAAAAAACATGAAGCACATAACCCATGTTGCTGTTTCAGTGCATTTCTGAGGACTACCTGCACAAATGGATGTGACTTTTTTTGAATAAGATAATAAACTGCCAAAGTGGTTGCTCAGATTTTGGTTCTGCAATCTTGGGATCGTGTTTAGCAAAGTTAGCAATACTACCAATACAAGATTGGACTCATAAGCCACTTGAGAGCCCACAAATAGACCAATGGAATGAAGACCATCATCCTTGACCTCAAGGGATAGACACGACGATGACGACAACCAGTAGTAAAGAGGGCTCTCAGTTTAATGGTTAGTTCACTACAATGGGCATTATATAATAAATAGCATTTTCTCATAAATTAAAATTCCATACGTTTTAATTTATCAGCATAAAAATTCTGCAAGATTAAATAATTCACAAATAGCAATCAGTACTTAACAATAGCTTAATTTTATGACTATCGCTTCAGAGAATGTGGTTTATGTGTCTTTAGTGCTAGTTACTCAGAAAATAATAATTTTTCTTGTTTAAAAACACCTTCATAAAAAGTGACTGACATTTCATACAGACAAAGGTACTGGTCTATTGACTGGTTCCTGCCATAGTTCATCCTGTGCACTCACTCTGAGAATACAGCTCAATTCTGCAAGCAGACCTCAATGACACATGCATTCTAAAGTTAGGACAGTGGGCGGACTGCATCTGCAATTGAGTTTCTGTTATTTGCAACCACTAAAACTGTGTGATTGTGACAAGAGTAATTTGAGGTAATTGAAGTTAAGCTAAGGCAAAACAGCAAAAGGGATTTACAAATTTTTGCGCCAATCTCACCTTTAAAAATCTGAAGTATTTCACACCTGCAATTTTTAGTGATTCTCTTATGGTTAGCTGTGTGATGATAAAAACAGCATTATTAAGGAAGCCACTGCAAGAAACACACAGTGGAATGGATCCTGCCTGAATAGTTCTTCCAAATAGATATGTCATTTTCATCACTGCAAACTTCCTAATAAACACTTAGAGTCACACCAATGAATGTGTTCTGTACTAAAGTGTACAGATCAACTTTGACAGCAGCACTCAGTAAAGAATTACTAAATCACTTATCCGATATTTTCCCATCTTTTCCATGGTCTAAGTCAGGATGTAATATTACTGTTGACCTAACTTTTGAACTAATGTATGAAAGGGTGTCTCTGACACAGACCTGTGATGCACGCAGATGTGATCTGCATTAATGCCTCAATATTTTCTGCTTTATCAATGGATTTCCTGGAATACAGTCTTTTTCAAGTTATCTTCCAGCAACGAATATGACCGCAGTGAATATGGCCACAAATTAATGACTCCATTCAACCATGTAAGAAAAGGGGTGTGTAAAATCAATCAACAGCTCAAAACAGAACTGCAGTGACAAAACCACATGCTTTAAGATTATGGCTATGTTGTCCTTTAACATGGCTATGAGTTGCTTCAAGCGCAGAGAAAAAGGAAAAATAGAAATCAGAGCAAAAGGAAATATCCAATGATGCTGAAATATGACCAGGAAACACAGCCATTGAATCGTATAGCAAAGAAATATGATCTTCAGCCCTTTAATTCTAAACTGACCATCAAGCACCACCTAGATTAATCCCATTGCAATTTTCCTTTCGGTCCCATCCATATAGCCACCCAGTATGGTGATATTACAGTAGCCAATTAACTTAACAACTCAACCTGCATGCCTTTGGGACATGGGAAGAAATAGGTCACAAGCAGAATGTGAAAATTCCAGACAAACAAACAGCATCAAATATCAGGATTGTACCAAGTGAGGCAGTAGCTCTGCTAACTACACAAGTGGTGGGGAGCATTCTCCAAAGTAGGGGAGCAAAAGTTACTGGCCTTGATAATTAGAGAATGGGAGAAGAAAGAGGGAAGTGAGGAAGTCCATACAGGACACTGTCCATATGGGTGATGCACCATCAATAACTCTCGGAGACGTGAGTTAAGGTAGGCTTTTATTGGCTGGAAGAAAGCACAAGCAGCAAGAGCCCATCACACAACATCCTGGAGACTGAGGGAGGAGCAGTGTCTCCAATCGCCTTTATACAGGGGTCTGTGGGAGGAGGCACAGGAGCAGTCAGCAGGGGTCTGTGGGAGGAGCCACAGGAGAAGTCAGCAGGGGGGGCGTGTCCAGACAGGTATATGTAGTTCACCACAATGGGTTTTCTGTACATCTGCAGAAAGTGACTGCAGGGTGAACTTTTTTTTTTGTCTGTGATGTTATCTTGACCATGATAGAGAGGCTGTCAGGAACACCTGTGGTCAAGTTCATGGTAAAGGAGTAGAAAACAGGTTAGGTCCGTGGTAAGAGTGATAAGGGGAGAGATCGTGGGAAGGAATGGTATGTATAGGTTAGAGGGAACAGTGGATAGGGGAAAGCATGGGGTAGAGACTGATGGAAATGCAAATCAGTAAGCTTGCTGTAGCCCTCCTTCTGACTCACCTGGTTGGTTACCTGATGGATTTAACTCTACTCATCACCTTTCACTGTGAGGGTTTCAGAGACCCTGGGAACCTGGTTAAAATGGGAAGTAAGTCCCACAAAAACCTTTTACTCAACATCCCACCTCCTAAGAACAGGGGAGTCACTATACTCTCCATCTATTCACCATTACATTTGTTAACAGGGTTGTAGTCCCATGTTGGACTGGCGTCTATTCAAAACTGCAACTAGGATATCCCATTACAGAGGTTTACAGGGTCTTGGGACTGTGCTTGTTTAACCACAACACAGGAGCTGTCTGTTGAAGTGATACCAGTGGGCTCACTTTGGGCTCTTGAGGCAGAGGCATGATGCTTTAAGTTTAAAGCTACATAGAATAGAAAGAGAGTGCATTCCAGCAAACTGGACATAATTTGTTCATTGGTTCCTTTAACTGCTCAGAAAAGTTAATGCAACTGTCTTCCCTGTCAGAACTTGAAAGGGCTCTGTCTACTTAGTGAGGGAAGTAGGGATGACTGTGCTGAGGTCGACTGGCAATTTTGTTAGCTCAGTATTAATAGAGTTTTCATATGGTATAGCCAAACTGAGATATGAGACTTTCACTAGGATCCTGTCACTTACAGGACTAGAAGGTAAACAGGGGTCATGGAATCTGAATGTTAAGCTGCTGACTCCAGAGAACTTTAAGGAATTAGAGAAGGAGTACACAAGTTCGAGAAAAAAATAATTTTAACTCCTCTGTTCACTGGTGAGAAGCAACCAAGAAGAATGTCAAGAGGTTCTTCAACTGCAAAGGGGTTCAGAAAACAAGGCAGGTTTAGAAGGTACTGCATTAATTCTAGGTAGAGTTGCAGCAACTTATCCATCTGCAGTCAAAAGGAGTGGATGTGCAGAGGAGTAATGAGAGGTGAAAGGCCAGGAAGCCCAGCACTTCACTGCTGAACCCTCCAAGGTCATCTTCTAATCCAGTGTCTGCACCTTTGAACAGGATGAGGATACTGTTCATGTTTCTCCTTTCAAAAGGTTAATTGGGGGAGCTCTGTAATCTACAGCCTTAAGGAGGAGGACAGCTCAGTAGCATGCTCACAGATAGACATATTGAGGATCTGCAGATCCTTTTATTCCAGTCTGTATGACAGTAAAGCCACAGACACCACAGAACTTCCTAAACTTCCGGAATTTCACGGAAGTGTTAGACAACAGCAAGCAGGAGAGACTGGACCAGCCACTGACAATGGAGGAGACGAATGAATCCATCTGTTCCTTTGACTCGAATAAAACTCCCGGAAGCGATGGATTACCAGCTGTTCTGTATTTAATATTTAAGTAATATTTGAATAATTTTGCATGTACATATATATTAGTTGATGAAGCATTCTTAATCATTTAAATAATTTATAGCAAGTTATATGAATAATTAAGTGCATAGCATATGCCATCATGCTACCATGTGATATGATCATGCCCCGCTTGAAATAAACCCAAAGTTAGAATCATATTTCAGACTCCCATGTCTTCCTTTGAATTAGTGGTGATTAGGTATTTTTAAAACAAATCTGATATGGTTACCAACCTGTTGAAGAGCAGCGAGGCATCCAAATAATAAAAAACGCAGCGAGGAACAGCAAGTGAAAAAACAGTGCAGCCTGTGCAGAGACAATTGAGTTTCTTTTTATAGAAGGCTGTAAATGGAAGCATTCAGGGTTCATAAACAATGAGTACCCCGTGATAATAATAAAAAAGGAGCTTGCTGCGTTGGAAAGATAGATACATTAGATTGCACAACAGATAACTGGATTTTATATACTGAATGGATTGAACAGTAATTGAAGCAAATGAAATAGCCAATGAGAAATCAGTACTAATTTTACTAAGTGCTTTGGGTTTAAAGTCACACAGTTTACTTCAAAGGCTGACTGCTCCAAACAAACTAGCAGAAATGCGCTTTGCTGCTGATGTCAAAGTAATGCAGCAACATTTAGAACCAAAGCCCTTGTTGATTGCAGAATGCTTTAGGTTTCATAAATGAAATCAAAAGAAAGGGGAGTCCATTTCAGCATATGTGGCTGAACTGAAGAGATTATCTGAGCATTGTCAGTTCAGTAATGGACTGAATAACGCACTGAGAGATTGTATAGTTTGTGGAATCTTACAAGAAACATTCAAAAATGGCTCATACCTGGAGCACAAGTTACATTTTAAAGAGTAGTTGATATTGCTATATCAATGGAAAAAAAACAATAGAACTGCAATTGAGTTGCCATCAGGAATGAAAGTGAAAGTGAACAAAATTGCAAAGTCTAAACAGAAGCTGGCCTGTTGTGGCAGGCACTCACATACACTAGACCAATGCAGATTGAAAGGAAACACTTGCAGAAAATGCGACATAGTAGGACACACACAAAGAGCATGTCGGGCAAAAAAGAGAAAAAGTCAAGTTACAGTTTCAAAAAGAGCACTAGTCTGTAAGCTGTTGATGAAAAATCTGATAATGATGAGAGTGAAGCAAGACTGGGTAGCCTACCAATAGACAAGCAATATGGCTAACATCAGAAGTGAAACACAAATTCATTAAACTGCAATTGGACACTGGCTCAGCTACTTCAGCCAATAAGCTGCACCGAGCTTGTATATGGTAAAAACAGAAGGACATGCACTGTGGGGACGTAAATAGTTGAGACAACTACAACTTGATTGGACATCCATCCACTATATGCATGCCACATCCCCTGCAAAAGAGTCAACTGGAAGTGAATTAAGAATGCTACCAAATGATGCCACAACTGTCTCCATGCTGTACACCAGGAACCATTGTCAAACAAAGAGCAAACAGGTGTTGGTGCCAGCCTCTGTGCCTCTGTCTGGAAGGCATATTGGACCAAGGAAGGACCATGCTACTCAGAGGAATTGTGAAAGTGAGGAAAGCGGTGGTCTGACTACAACTTCAAGTAAGAAAACAGCACATTACTGCAAGAACTACTTCATCAGTGAGCTGCTCAGTGATCGGAGTAGCTGGACTCGGGTCGGCAGCAGATACTCCGTGGCATTGGAATTGGTGCGTGAAGGCAGCAAACATTATAACTGTGGGAGATCATCGCAGGCATTTCACCTGCAATTGCAAGACTCTGTTGGACGGTGATAATGTAAGTTGCCACAGGCCTGTTACCCTTCTCTGGTGGAGGAACAGGTGACATGAGAGCTGTGTAGCCTCTGTTGTAGCAAGCTTTAGACCTCAAGCCACAACTTCCCTACTGCTGCAGACCAGGTGAGGAAAAGCCAGAGGTTGTGCAGCGTAATGTCCGCACTCGGCGGGGGCTGGTTTCTCTCGTCAGTGCTGCCATCCCATGTTATTAAGGACCCCCATCACTCAAGACATGCCCTTTTCTCATTGTTTCCATCAGGAAGGAGGTACAGGAGCCTGAAGACATACACTCAGTGACTCAGGAACAGTTCCATCCCCTCTGCCATCTGATTCCTAAATGGACATTTGAACCCATGAACACTACCTCACTTTTATTATTTCTGTTTTTGTGTTATTTTTAATATACATACATCCACTTACTGTAATTGATTTACTATTTTTTCTTTATATTATCATGTATTGCATTGTACTGCTGCCTCTAAGCTAACAAATTTCACAACATCTGCCAGTGATAATTAAACCTGATTCTAATTTTGATTCTGGTCAGATCATAAAGGGAGCAATACAAGGATTAATAAGAGAATACTTCAGTGAACTAAATGCACCTTCGAAAGATCAAGATGCATTAACTGGAAGAAGAAAAAGGAAGGAGAAGAAAAGCGTTCAAAGCTGTCAAAACCACTTACTGCAGTCTCAGAATCAACTCCTACAGCCACCACGGAGGATGCCCCAGAACCTGAGAGTGCTTTCACAGCCACAAGTCTCACCCGCCAAGCCGAGAGATATCCTTTGTCAGGAAAGGTGTTATCCCACGAGAGTAAGAAATCTTCCACAGCATTTAAATCTTTAAGCCTGAATGGGACAATTTAAAATCTACTATGCTGTGGATGTCTGTATATAGTAGTTGCATTGCATAATATACTGTGTATATAGTTGAGATGCATTCTCTGCTGAGTTGGAGTTTATAGCTAAGCATGAGGAGAGGTGTGTATTTAATATTTAAGTTATATTTGAGTTATCTTGGAGATATATATATATATATATATATATATATATATAGTGTCTATGCAACTACATATCAAATAAATGAAAGCACATGCACAGGAGATGCTTTAACTGGTATATTCACATTGCAGAGCGTGAGAGAGAGAGCAGATCAATATGCCTGCAGAAGCAGTAGATCAATGCGCATAGCTAAGTTATCAGTCCATACAGAGTGCTAGGGGAGTCATCCATACATTACATTTCCTCTTCCTGTAGATTAATGTAACATAAAACTGCAGCTGTACAAAACATTCAATTTCTCTTTCACAAACCATATTCAAATAAGCATGATTTCACAATAATGGTGCAGAACTAACTTCACTATACTAAAGATTCAATCTTTTGGGTGGCACCTTGTTTCTTTCAGGATAGTGCCCCTGGGCCTGTGGAGTGGCATCAGGTTTGGCAGGTGTTTTGTCAAAGACAATTTTCTCTGTTGTTGGTGTCATGTTGCTGACAGTGACATGATCTTCACTGAGAGAAAAGTCCGGTGGTTATAATGTGCCTGTCCTGTTGGAAGCAGTCGACTCCGTTGGGTTCTTCAGTTGCGTTTCCATGATCTGGTCCACATGATGTCTCCATTATAATCTCTAACATCCACTGTGCATATCACTGGTCCAGTTCTTGCAGCCATCCTACCAGGTGTCCATTTGCCTTCTTGGTAATCATGCACTAGGACTTCCTGTCCAGTCTTGAAGTTCCTTGCTGCTTCACTTGGCAACTGGCTGAACTGTTTATTCTGCACTACCCTGCGTAGATCTGGTTTCAAGAGATCTATGTGAGATCTCAGATTCCTGCCCATGAACAGCAATACAAGTATTTGATTTGCCATCGCATATACAGAGTTCTGATACACTAAAAGGAAATTGTCCACTGTGTGCTATCGAGAAATGTCCTCCTTGTCTATAGCATTCATGGACTTCTTGAATGTTTGGATAAACCTTTCAGCTAACCCATTCCTTAGTGGTGAGGAGCTGACTTGAAATGTCTAATGCCATTTTTCTTCATGAATAGTCTGAATTCTTCTGACATGCATTGTGGTCTGTTGTCACTCACAATTACTTCAGGTAAGCCATATCTGGTGAAGATAGTCCTCAGGACTGAAACTGACCTTTCTGAGGTGGTTGACTTCATGGGTATGACCTCTGACCACTTTGAATGAGGATCCACAGCAATCAGAAACATGAAAGGCCCAGCAAAATCAATATGTACTCTTTACCATGGTGATGATGGCCATTCCCATGTGTGTAACAGTTCCTGTGGGGGTGCACTTTGAACTTTTTAGAATCTAGAACAGCTTTTGGTCAAGTCTTCAATCTGTCCATCTATTCCCCGCCAACAAATGTAGCTCTGGGCAAGACCGTACATCTTGATTGTCCCAGGTGTCCTGCAGATTCCCTAGCACTCTGGTGTGCAGTTTAGAGGAAACCACAACGTTAGACCCACACATCATCATTTTTTGATAGAGCATCAGTTGTTCTTATCTCACTGAGAACTCTGGAAACACGAAGATACCATGAGCTGGCCATCCTTGCATGTTGATTTCATTGACTTTTGACAATGTTGGGTCATTCCTTGTTTCCTTTTGTACTTCAGAAATTGCTACTAGCAACTGGTCCACCAGTGCGGTGTAGAACACGTCTGCTGGGTCACAGTATGAAGACTTTTCTTCTTCAGTTGCCAACAGTGGAAGAAGTAACAAGCCATTAGCATTACTGTGTGGTTTGGTACCTTTGAACTCTATGTCATAAGAGTGGGCTCCTAGGAACAATACCCAACGTTGTAACCAAGTAGCACTCATCACAGGAATTCCCTTCGTGGGTTTAAAAATAGACAAAAGTTTATTCAGTGATCTGTCACCAGAATAAACTTCTGTCCATAGAGGTAGAGGTGGGACTTCTTTATTCTCCATACCAGGCTAAGGGCCTCTCAATCAATATATGTGTAGTTATGTTCTACGCTTGTCAGTGATCTTGAAGCAAATGCAATTGCACATTCATATCTATCTTTCATTGTGTGCGACAAAATGGCTCCAATGCTATAAGGGGATGCATCACACCCCAGTCTGATGGGTAGAGATGGGTCATAATGGGTGAGCAGTTCATCAGATAGTATTAGTCTGTTTGTTTGCTTAAATGCTTTTTCACATCTTTCTGATCATCCCCACTTTGATCCTACCTGTAACAGTGCTTTCAATGGGTGCAGCACTGTAGCAAGATTTGGGAGAAACCGATTGGGGTGGTAGTTTTCAAGGCCCAAGTATGACGTGAGTTGTGACATGTTTTCCAGTTTGGGTACCTGTAGCACTGTGTCAGTCTTCTCTAGTGATTTATGTAAGCCATGCTTGTCAATGACATGTCCACAATATGAGATTTAATTCTTGAAAAACTCACATTTCTCTCTCTTTCCCACAGACCATAGTCATTCAGCCTGGTAAGCAATTTACCAAGATTCTGGAGGTGCTCTTCACCTTTCTTGCCAGTCACAATGATGTCATCAAGGGAACATTGTGTTCCTGGGATATCTTGTAGCACCGGATCCATTGTTCTTTGCAAATTGCTGGGGCTGATGTGACACCAAAGACAAAATGATTATACTGGAACAGTCCCTTGTGAAATGCAAGGAATTTCCTGCTTGATTCCTCGATCTCCGTAGATGCTGCCTGGCATGCTGAGTTCCTCCAGCATTTTGTGTGTGGCTTGGATTTCCTTTGTTATGAACCCCGTAACTGGGTCACTTACCAGCAAAGATAGAGAGGTCCGTTGAAGTCTGATGATACTATTTTTAACAGTATTTATTAGTAAAAATACACAAAAATAATATCAATGCAAATATACAGATAATATACGTCGTCAATATTAAATCTAAAAGTGCGGGTATAATAATAATCAATAAGAAATACGCTCTATCGTTGTCTAGGGGATAATGTATTGTCCGATGGAAATATAAAGTTCACTCAGTTCATGCAGGCTGCAGCCTTTGGGGACCGCTGGGTTTGCAATGGTTGGAGAGAGAGAGAGATTTGGAGAAAAACTTGCTGATTCCTTTTACGATTTCGATCCGTCGGAGTCTCATTGGTGTGGCCGTTCACTTGTGGCCTCTCCTTTAGCTAAGCCGTTCTTCCGTGGTGAGCCCACCAATCCCAGGCAAGGGAAGGATGCACACGAGCCCCCACCGGCTGTCGCTATTAAACGCTGTCACGGGATTTCTAGCGTTTCTCCTGGTGCGTCTAAAGGGGTTGTTCCCCAGACCCTCTTTTATCCTTACTCACGGGGTCTCAGATGTCAATCAGGTTGGGATGATGCAATCCCTCAACCAGCCCACTCTGGTCATCCCCTGAGGGGCTTCAATGAATAGTACAGTACTCAATACACAATTCCATCTCCAAGAGACAATGGCCGTTATCAGTGGCTTTGTTTCGCTGAGGCCAGGACACATTCCAAACCTTGTGGATTCTGCGTGTCTCTCTCTCATTTCCTGGGTCCCAGACCCGAATTAATAGCGATCTTGCGATTCTCAAAAAGGAGGGGGGGGGGGGCGACTTTGTACCCTTCGGCCCCTCAGAGTTGCTGCACATTCATAACACTAGAATCTGCAGATTTTCTCTTGTTTGTGACAAGATTCTGGCCAGAGAGGAACTGATCTTCAGGAATCACAGAAGACAATCTTTGTTGCCTCCACTCCAGGACTGTCACCCCAAACTCAATAGAGAAGCAACAACATGCAATTGCACACCTCCATGAGGTCAAGTTCCACTAATGCAAATGCCTGAATTTACAACAGTTAAGAAAGTGCTATCAAGCCACCTTGTTCCTCCCCATCCCTCCCCCACCCACACCCATAGCTATAAAATTCTGCACAAGACTCTGGGCAGGCAGATATTGATAGTATTTATCAACTATTCCAGTGTATCAATACAGACTTTGGCCATTGAAGGAAAAAGTATTTGAAGTACAAGACCACAAACACAGCAAAAAACTCACCATCTACTGGACAGAGTGATCTCTGTTAATTGCACTGTATGCTTCAGAGACAAGGAGTATTCACAGAGCAGGCATCACTGCACTGCAAAATCTCTTCAAGGTATGCCCACTTTGAAGAAATGTTCATTGTCTTCTTGACCAAAGGTCTGTGAGGCCTTCTCTCCCTGAGTCCTTGCAATGGTTTCTGCTGCTTTTCTGTTTGTTAACCACCCTCTCTTATGCGGATTCACTATAAGAGTCATGTATCCGTCCCAGTATTTCACCCATCACTTTCCAGCTTCTGGCACTAATCCCACTCTCCATCCTCCCCCACCTGTCCATCAAGCTGCTCTTACCTGGATCTACCTATTGCCTTAAAGCTCTAGTTCCACCCTTTCTCTTCACCTTTTTTTATATTGGCTGGCTCCCCTTTATCTTCCAGTCCAGATAAAGGGTCTCGACCTGAAATATGGACTAAGTCCATTTTCCTCCATAGAAGCTGCACGACCCGTTGAGTTCCTCCAATGTTTGTATATTGCACCACAAAGCACTGGACAGATATCACCAGCACCAAATCACCCAAATCTACAGGAAGGATAGATTTAATCAATTTTCTCCAAAGCCATGAAGTCTGAGTTACACTTAACTGACTGTGTTGGGCAGACCTACTCACTCTCATGGGAAGAGATTGCCAACTGAACAAAAGGAAAGACTCAAGAATCTGTGAAAAGCTTCCCTGAAGAAATACAACACCCAAACTGAAACCTGGGAATCAAAGTGGAGAAGGGGTACCTGGGATGGTATCGAGAATCTGGATTAGATGTATCTAGAGCACCTGTGTGAAGGACCAGAGTAAGCATAAAACTAGGAGAGCAGGTAAAGGTGGGAAAAGATAGGGGTTTTATTTACCCAAAATGTTTACAAACTCAACTGAAATGTTCTAGAGTCCAAACTTGAATCAGCTAAACAAAACAGAACTTCATTCCAACAACATAGTAAATACTCCTCAAACCAAGAGGCACCACTCATCTCCTGACTGCGGGTTTATATTCAATGCTGGCCATTCCATAGTAAATTGCAGGGGAGAGCAAACATTCCTCTCCTTAAAAAGATACGGCATAAATGAAGAAGCTCCAGAGAACACCCTTCTGGCTGTAGCAGAATGACACAATCCAATTATCCAGTCCAATCTACTTAGGCTGGTGTAATGCAACAGCTCAGTCCAGGTGAAATTAACAAGACATAGGTTGGGGCATTGTGGGCTAAACTATTACTTAAAGATAATAGGAAAACATTCAACTGGATTATGTGACTGTGGTAGTCCAGAGACAGTTCAGCATGTTTTGCTGAGTTGTAATCGATATAAAATTGAAAGAAGAATATTGTTCAAGAGGCTGCCTGGCTTAAATGTATTTTGTTTTTCTATTAAATCTTTGTTTGGCCACCAAGTGAACCACCATCTGATTGAAAAGTTTATTATTCTGTTTCTACGTGCGACTAGTTTATATTTGAGAATTTGAGTTTCTTGAAATTCTGTAATTAATTGTACATCCTGCAGAGGGCAGTAATGTGCCTAGATGCATCTAAACTGCTGGAAATAGAAGAAGAAGAAGAAGAAAAAGAAGCTCAGTCCAGATTATCAGGAGGATGGTCGACTACAGGACACTTTAATATGCCCGGTTGATGGTGTGGCTGGTAATTGCAGCTGCCACAACATGCAAGCTCCATATAGCTGGGGAAGGGAGGGTATTTCCTCACAAAGTTCAAACTCTACAAAACACCTCCTGCCTTATCCGTGATAGAGCCTGCTGTATCTGAGAGACTGCCTCAGAAGAAGGAGAAGAAGAAGTAAAGAAACAAAGAAAGGAAAAATTAAATAAGGAAATTCCAAGGCACAATCATTCAAAAGCACAGTTTCTAATCACAGGTAGAAGAAAACAGCGGAAGAGAATGAGGTCTAAACTGAAGGAAGCCAACAAAGCTAGCATATGCTGCCTGGAAATCCTGGAAGTAGATATTAAAGGTACTGGGGAAGTGAGGTTAATGATGCACAAGGCAAAAGATCAAGCATGATGTTCTTAAATGGTGGAGCTGACATCACAGAGCTAAATTCTCTCCTCTTAATTTTATTTCTCATCTTTTGATTTCTAATTGCAGCCAGTTGTATCTCTGGTCTATTTGCGTAGGCTCAGAATATAGTGGAAATAATACAGTGGCATATAATAAAGACAGGATAAATATCTCTGCTGAAATCTCTGGCAGAATATTCTCAAGGAAGGTGAGGGTAAAGAATTTTCAAAGCATTTTCCCAATCTTATGCCAAAAAATCCTGACAAAAGAAATCAAGCAATATTACAGCAGGAGATTAGAAGAAAACACAGAAATTTTAAAAACTACGTTTTAATTACTATTTGATTTCTTGATCTCTCCGAACGACTTTTATGTTCTTTCTTTCTTTTGCAGCTATCTGGAGAGGATAAATTTCAGTGTTGTTTATGCTTACACGCTTTGATAATAAATGAACATTTGAACCTTTTTTTGCTAACACTGCATTTTCCCCTCTTGTCTGCACAGCTACCCCTAGATTGATTGTGGTTCGGTCCCACAGCCATCAGCACTAGACATTGTGTTCCTGGGCATGCAAGTGTAACGTGCTATAAGGTTTCATTGCTAATGTAATGGCCACTCTGTAATGTCCCATTGCTAAGGTAATGGTTTCTCTGTAGCAGCAATGTTTGGGTTATGACTGGAGATAATGGGGCCTTAGGAACGTATGTTAGTCAATGAGCAGGATGTCGTTCTTTCTTGTGGGTCTGGGAGCAGGGATTTTGCGGTCTTTAGTCAGCGAGAGATGAAGAAGGAAGACACATGTGGAGAGAGTTGGTAGACCACCGGACGGAGTGGACGGGGAGCAATAGTCTGAAGCTCAGCGACGCTCGGAGGTGATGGTGGACAAATGGCCTTATCAGTGAGTTCCAATGTGCATGTTTGACTTTTTCCTTTAAATAGGCCTCTTTTCTTTTTTACTTTCTTTACTAGCCCTATATTCAGATTAAGATTTATGAAGTTCAGTCATTTAATTGCATATGGTGTACTGTCTGATATTTTGCAATTCAGTTACGTAACTGGACAACGCATCACACTGCATCCACACAAGTGAGATTTCTCAGTTTGGTGGGGCCAGAAGCTGTCTTCCCCCAGATGAACACATGCTGGCCGACCCTGAGGGTTACACAAGATAGCGGGAAACAGCTCACCGAGGAAAGGTAAAACATTATTTTTTCCTTACTCCAGCTACATTTTCCCCATCAGTCGCAATTCCCATCACACTTGAATGAAGCCATTTCAATCAATCCTCATTATTGAAAATTTTGAATGCAGCAGTTATGTATTTCATTCCACAGTTGAGTAAAAGATGCGTTCACAAGATTGTCAGTAATTTCAATGTGAATCCCTTTACCCTATTTAACCACTTTCCAAAAACTATAAAATGCCCAATGCCAAGATCTTGTTACTTCTCCTAGGGTGTGTGGTCATTACTTGTTCTTCATTTATCTGCTTGTTACCAGCTGGTTATTAAACATTATTGGAAATATCTATAGTCTCTTCTTTTAATGTGGATCAATTTACTCAATAAATATTCTGTTACTTGAAGTCTTGGATATATCCTGAAGATTTTGTGTTCTGGTTTTAACTAGCTAGTGCTTATTGAAGTTCCTAGAGTTTTATGAGTTGCATGGCGCCACATCTCTTGAGTAAACTCTCTTAAGTGAAACCTTTCATTTGCAACATACTGTTTGTATCTTACCAGTTTCTCTTTGCATAATCTAGTAGTGATGTTAACACATATTCTCCAGGTAACCACTGCCTTCTGTAAGATTGCCTAGCAAGTATTAAGCAAGGTTAGCAATTGGAAAAATAAATGTCCATTGCAGCATCCTTTCTAAATCTGACAGTATCAAAATGCAGTTGTAGGACACAGTGAAACCATTTTGTAAGAAGTGTATCTGAAATTCCTTCCCTCTATAACTGCAGTGGAGGTAGTTGCAGGTTTCTTTTGAATAGGTTAATGCTTCTGCTGAAATGTTGAACACGGTTCGAATTTCAGACAATCTCACTTAATGGCCACCCCTTCATACACAAAGTAGAATACTAATATGTTAGATGTCATTCTGCTATGAGGGGGTTTTGTTGTAAAGTGATAACACTGATGAATACAGGTCAGAATGTGTTAGAGTGGAACATTTTGAAGAATGCCTCATTAATTTGAACCTTTCCTCCTTCCTTCACTCTAAACATTCTGCGTCTTGTAAGTTTGTGGAAATGCACACTAGGATTAGCACAGGGATCCAAACTGCTGTTCAGTAATGAAACTGATAGTCTTTTCCCCTTAACTAATGAAATCTAAGAATTGAGAAATCCAGAGAAGTTAGACTGACAAGGAAGCTGAATTAGAACAGCTAAATTCAATGTCACATCTGCTACAGGAAGAAGTAGAGATTAAAGAATAAGGATTAAGGAATAGGGGATAATAGGGGGAAAAGTATGTAATTATGCACAAGGCAGTAACCCTTTAGTTCCTGAATGGACGAAACACCCAATGCACAGTGGCTACATTATAATAAGGTCAAGCTTTAAAGTCAAACTAAATTTATTATCAGGATGTGTATGTGCCATCATGTACTGAACTGAGATTCATTTTCCTGCAGGCATTTTTCATAAACATAATTTATGGAAAACTGTACATAAGCAAAGATTGACAAACAACCAATATACGAAAGAAGATAAATAGTACGCATAAATAAATAAATAAGAAATACTGAGAACAGGAGTTGTACCGACCCTGAAAATAAGTCTTTAGCCTCTGGAATCAGTGCAGCATTGAGGTATCTGAAGTTATCCACACTGGTTCAGATGTCTGATGATTGTCAGGGTAATAACTGTTCCTGAACGAGATGATGTGGGACCAAAGGCTCCTGAAACCCCTTCCTGATGGTAGCAGCAAGAATTGAGCAAGTCCTGGATGATGGGGCGTTCCTTAATGATGGATGCTGGTATCTATGGATGGCAGCACTCCTTGTAAATGTGCTCAGTGGTGGGGAGGGATTTGCAATTGATGGGTTAGGTTGTGTCTGCTACTTTCTGTAGACTTTTCCATTCCTGAGCATTGGTGTTTCTATACCAGGCTGTGATGCAAGCAGTCAGGATTCTCTCCATTGTGAGTCTAGCAAAGTTTGTCATTTGAAGCTTTAAGGCATTATCAGCACATTCACTGAAGCATATGAGAAGACAGGCATATGAGGGGATACTCAATACCAGCATGATCAATCTGCCCATGCTACATCACACTGCCCTCTTAGAAAACACGCACGTTCAAGTCTGTCGTGCCATTCAATCATGTCTGATATTTTTTATACCCTACTCACACATTCTCCCTGCAAACCCCCTGACCACCCATCTTACCGATTAAGAACCTATCAATCTCAGCCTTAAGTGCACTCAATGACTTGGTCTCCACAGTCCTCAATGACAACAAATTCTACAGATTCACCACCACCTAGCTGAGGAGTTTCCTCCTCATCCTCTCTTTATTCTGAGGCTGTAGCCTCAGATCCGGGACTGCCCTACTAACGGAAACATCTTTTCCACTTTCACTCTATCCAGCCCTTTCAGTATCTGATAGGTTTCATTGGGAAGTCAATGCCACTCAAAGAGAAACCAAGAATCTTGTGTAGAGTTATACAGAACATAAACTTTGAGGAAGGAGGCTTTCTTTGGTTACCAGTGTCAAGGACATACAATAACTTTAGAAAGCTCTGTGGGGCGAAAGGGATCTGTAGAGAGTAAAGGTGTAAGTTAATATTCCAGGGGTTGGAACGTATGTCGGAATTGAGGTACAAAATGTCAATTTGAAGCATTTGCGTCCAAAGATGCTGTATAACCTGCTGTGGTCTTTTAGTTTTCTCCTTTTTGTTCCAGGTTCCAGCATCTGGAGCCTCTTTTGTTTTCTGTATACAGGACTATCAATATGCATTTGTGCTCATCTCCCAAGATTCAGTCTCACTGAAGTTGTGAGGGCTGGGGGAGTACGTTGAATTGCTGATTTAGTGACAGGAAGAGAAACTGAATTCCTCCCCTCGGCCCATGTCTTCTCCTATTTGAAAGATTTGCTTACATAGTCTTCGTCATTTCTGTTAGCAGGTTGTCTAAAATTAACATTGTCATCGATTTTTAAAGATTTAAAAAAATATTTCCCTTCAAAATGCAAAATTAAGGTAAGTATAGCATGTGATAGAAATAGATGTGCTGGTAAAAGCCTGGTAGCGATATTGAGAACTGCAGATGGAAAGTGGGTTGCCTGGGGCAAAAACAAAATGGAGAGAAACTAGTGCTCCTTGCCTTTTGCCAAATTTATTCCCCAGTCACTTTGGATTTGCAAGGTTGCATCAATCTTATCAATCTTTGTTTTATATATATTAAAGCAGCAATATATTCGAATTGAGGGCATGGGTAGAATACTTCACCCCTCAAGCCTGCTCTGCAATTTAACAAGATGTGGCTGATCTAATTGTAACCTTTCACTCCCTTGCATATCTATATTCCTTTGTAAGGACATGTTCGGCACAACTTTGTGGGCCGAAGGGCCTGTATTGCGCTGTAGGGTTTTCTATGTTTCTATGATTCGTATCTTTCATCTCAATCCACAAGTGTTTTTATCTTAATGTTGTCTTTCCCTGCTACCAATTCCAGATGCAAGATTCAAGATTGTTTATTGTTAGTGCATGAGTGTAAAGAAGAGCAAAGGTAACTCCAAATCTGATGCAGCATTAAAAAAAGCTGTAAGCATAAAGAATCAAAAAAGAACAAAAAGCACAATAGACACAAATATAGAAGCAATTCTATAAAACACACTGTACACATAGCTACTATGTACATAGACTGTCAGTACATAAATTGTCGCTAGGTGATGTGTACTGTATGTAATGGTGATGGGGGCACTGATCACCCTGACAGCTTGGGATAATTAAATGTTTTTGAGTCTAGTGGTCCTGGTGTGGCAATTGAAGTAATTAGTAAGTTTCTAAAACTACCCTCCTCCCCTTCATAGTTCCCTCTCCTTTCGAAATGTTTACTTACCAATCCTGCTTCAGTCTCAGTTGTCCTTGTTAGAAAGTATCAATTCCAGATCCTTCATTTCAATTTGGACACTGTAAACTTCGTTGCAAAGGCAGTTCCCATTCATTTCTATGAGTTATTTACATGCAGTCTTTCTATACATCTATTTTGAAACTGCATTTATTTTCTGGCTGTGCTGTCTTTGCTCTACCAATGTCTGGTCTTTAGTCTGATTTCCTTCTTATCTCAACATTAAGCTTCTGCCATTCAGACCATAACCGTTTCACTCCTTCCTAGATTAAATCCAATCCTCAGTCCTATTCATCACTTAAGCAACATCATTGAAACTGGAGGAGACATCCCATTGGGTGTCTGCACCTCTAACAGACTGATCTCCACTTCCTGATGGATAAGTAGCTCTGTCACAAGTGTAAGCAGACAGCTATATCTTTCTCAGCCTCACCTGTGTGGTTGAAAGTCCATTGGAGTCCAATGGAAAACTACAATCTTCCATAGATTTCCCACCTCACAATTTAGGAACTCTGGCTTCTGAACACGGTGGGGTAGCAGATAGGTCTACTTCCACACAATTTCACACAACCCGGGTTGAAGACATACCTCAGGTGCTGGAAGTATGGGGTTACGTGGTTCTCCTAATAAACTCATGAGTAGCCCACAAGTTTTCTGTTTCCTTTGCAGATCCCAATTGCCTACAGTAAGTTATTCCTAGTAAAGGTGGTTGACAGGAGAATCAGTAGGGAGCAGATGAAGTGGACGAGAAGAAAGGTTGCAGGAAGTAAAATTAGGAGTGTGTCTTCAAGAAAAGCCATAAACACAATGGCCTTTTTCTATGACGTAAGAACATACAAAAATTTGCACCAGGCTAAACCTGCTTAAAGTCCAACAGGCCACTGAAATGAATGGGATGAGAGCAATTTTTGACTTAACTCAGTTAATTCTCCATCAACATAGGCAAATTTTCCTCTTCCCCAGCTAGCTTCTCCTGCGGCATCCCACAAGGTTCCATCCTAAGTCCCATTCTTCTCTCTATATACATGCTTCCCCTTGGCCAAATCATTCAAAAACATGACATTTCCTTCCATTGTTATGCTGACAACACATGGCTTTATCTCCCCTTGAAACCAAACGACCAGTCAAATCTAGTCAGCCTCATGAACTGCCTTAAGGACATATAATGTTGGATGACACCAAACTTCCTACAGCTGAATGAAGGCAAGTCTGAAGTTGTCCTATGTGGCCCCCCCGACTCCATCAAAGTGATTACCAACAGTCTTGGTAACCTGTCCACCTTCGTCAAACCCCATGTCAAAACCCTTGATGTGATATTTGATTCCGCCTTTAAGTTTGACAAGCAAGTTAATGTAGTAGTAAAAGCCAATTTTTTCCAACTTTGTACTATTGCCAAAATCAAGCCGCTTCTCTCTTTCAAATACCTCAAGAAAGTCATCCACAGCCTTATATCCTCCCGCTTGGACTACTCCAACTCCCTGTATACTGGGATTAGTCAGTCGTCTCTGTCCCGTCTGCAACTGGTCCAGAACACCGCAGCCAGGCTTCTGACAGGTGCCCAGAAGAGAGACCATATTACTCCTATCCTGGCCTCCCTCCACTGGCTACCAGTATGGTTTAGAATTGATTTTGATGTTCTCCTGTTTGTTTATAAAGCACTAAATGGTCTGCCCCCCCCCCCCCCCACACTTATATTACAGACCTTCGAACCCCTTATTCTACTCCCAGGTCCCTCAGCTCGGCTGACTTGGGGCTCCTGGCTGTCCCGCGATCTAAATTTAAGTTCAGAGGTGACCGCGCCTTTGCTGTTGCAGCCCCTAGACTGTGGAACAGCATTCCCCTCCCTATCAGATATGCCCCCTCCACTGACTCTTAAGTCCAGGCTCAAACCTTACCTTTATTCACTAGCGTTTGAATCTTCCTGATGTGGCTGATTTTTGGCTTGTGCCAAGGCTCATGAGTTGTTTATTTTGTGCCTATAAGCTGAGTGCCTTGTTGTTTATAGCTGTGCTTCTTGTATTTGTGATTTTAGCTACCTGTTATGGTTTGTACAGCACTTTGGTCAATATAGGTTGCTCTTAAATGTGCTTTAAAATAAATTTGACTTGATTTGAATTGACTTAATTCAAATGACAGACAGACCGACAGACATACTTTATTGATCCCGAGGGAAATTGGGTTTCGTTACAGTCGCACCAACCAAGAATAGTGTAGAAATATAGCAATATAAAACCATAAATGATTAAATAATAATAGGTAAATTATGCCAAGTGGAAATAAGTCCAGGACCAGCCTATTGGCTCAGGGTGTCTGACACTCTGAGGGAGGAGTTGTAAAGTTTGATGGCCACAGGCAGGAATGACTTCCTATGACGCTCAGTGTTGCATCTCGGTGGAATGAGTCTCTGGCTGAATGTACTCCTGTGCTTAACCAGTATATTATGGAGTGGATGGGAGACATTGTCCAAGATGGCTTGCAACTTGGAACTTTACAGATACCTTTAAGTGTTTTAGATATTCTTGAAAAAAATACGCTTTTTCTTAACATTATTTCTAAGCTTTACTACTTCCCAAATGCTTTAGAATATTTGTGAGTGTCAAAGCTTCACGAAGCAACTGAAGGCTAAGTCCATGATCTCTTTGAAAGAAAGAAGAAGGTCAAACAGCAGAAGACCAGGGATTAACATGAGGAAATCTGCAGATGCCGGAAATTCAAACAACACACACGAAATGCTGGAAAAACTCAGATTAACGAGAATACTAGGGATTTCAGCGTCAGTGATGAATCAGCCTTGGTCCAATTGACCGCTAAAGCAAAGTATCACAAGACACATTCTACAGCACCATTAAGCCTCTGCAAGGTTGAATGTACTCGCTGTCAATAAACAATTAAATTGGAGTCAATTGCATGTAATCAGCATTGAAGTAACGCATGTATGATCCCCGTTAGTAGTATGACTATAGAAGCACCAACTGCTTTATTACTGTAACACTTACCCAACAGGCTGGTATATGTCCAGGGGAAAAGGAGCTCCAGCCACTCACCAATCCCACCTCCTGTACATGCAGGTGCTGTGAGAATCAAGTTTATGCCACGCATACACATACAATATCAAACTCACACCAGATACCGTTATGGAATACACTTTAAAGATTCTACTAAAACTAAAAGAGTACTATGCAATACAGTATATATGAAGGAAAAGAAAATAAAGTAAAAGGCGCCAACTTATCAAAGTTCAGTCAGTTTAGTGCACATCGTTGGAGCTCAACCATCGAACCATTCGACCCCTCGTCACTTTCCTCTGACCTCCATGTCCTCGCACCTGGGACCATCCCCAGTGGTCAACCAAGCAGTGCAGCGCACGTCCACCTTCCTCAGCGTCTCCTTCCTGCCTCCCCTGAAAAGACCACGAAACCCCCAAGCTCCCAGCCTCACAAGACAAAATAACATTCCCCATTGGTTAAAAAATGAATACAATCCCCATATCAGCAAGTCCAAAGCTAAACAACTGTGAGAGAAAACACTTATCAAACATAAAAGCATTCCTACTCTAGCAAACCAAAGAAGCCATTTTGATTAACTTACGCAGTACGTTGTACATTATAATAGAAACATAGAAATACAGAAAACCTACAGCACAATACAAGCCCTTCGACCCACAAAGTTGTGCCGAACACGTCCCTACCTTAGAAATTACTAGGCTTACCTATAGCCCTCTATTTTACCAAACTCCATGTACCTATCCAAAAGTCTCTTAAAAGACCCTATCGTATCTGCCTCCACCACTGTTGCCAGCAGCCCATTCCATGCACTCACCACTCTCTGAGTAAAAAACTTACCCCTGACATCTGCTCTGTACCTACTCCCCAGCACTTTAAACCTGTATCCTCTTGTGGCAACCATTTGAACCCTGGGAAAAAGCCTCTGACTATCCACACGATCAATGCCTCTCATCAGCTTATACACCTTATGACCTGTCTCATCCTCCTTTCATCCTCCAAGGAGAAAAGGCAAAGTTCACTCAACCTATTCTCATAAAGCATGCTCCCCAATCCAGACAACATCCTTGTATATCTCTTCTGCGCCCTTTCTATGGTTTCCACATCCTTCATGTAGTGAAGCGACCAGAACTGAGCACAGTACTTCAAGTGGGGTCTGACCAGGGACCTATATAGCTGCAACATTACCTCTTGGCTCCTAAATTCAATACCACGGTTGATGAAGGGCAATACACCATATGTGTTCATAACCACAGAGTCAACCTGCACAGCTGCTTTGGGTGTCCTGTGGACTCAGACCCCAAGATCCCTCTGATCCTCCACACTGCCAAGAGTCTTACCATTAATACTATATTCTGCCATCATATTTGACCTACCAAAATGAAGCACTTCACACTTATCTGGGTTGAACTCCATCTGCCACTTCTCAGCTCAGTTTTGCATCCTATCAATGTCCCGTTGTAACCTCTGGCAACCCTCCACACTATCCACAATATCTCCAACCTTTGTGTCATCAGTAAACTTATTAACCATCCTTCCACTTCTTCATCCATGTCACTTATAAAAATCACGAAGAGTGGGGGTCCCAGAACAGATCCCTGAGGCACCCCACTGGTCAATGACCTCCATGCAGGAAATGACCTGTCTACAACCACGCTTTGCCTTCTGTGGACAAGTCAGTTCTGGATTCATAAAACAATGTTCCCTTGGATCTCATGCCTCCTTACTTTCTCAATAAACCTTGCAGGGGTACCTTGTCAAATGCCTTGCTAAAATCCATATCCACTACATCTACTGCTCTACCTTCATCAATGTGCTTCGTCACATCCTCAAAAAATTCAATTAGGCGCATAAGGCACAACCTGCCTTTCACAAAGCCATGCTGACTATTCCCTAATCATATAATGCCTCTCCAAATGTTCATAAATCCTGCCTCTCGGGATCTTCTCCATCAACTTACCAACCACTGAAGTAAGACTCACTGGTCTATAATTTCCTGGACTATCTCTACTCTCTTTCTTGAATAAAGGAACAACATTTGCAACTCTCCAATCCTACAGAACCACTCCCATCCTCATTGATTATGCAAAGATCATCGCCAGAGGCTCAGCAATCTCCTCCCTTGCCTCTCACAGTAGCCTGGGGTACACCTCATCTGGTCCCGGTGATTTATCTAACTTAATGCTTTCCAAAAGCTCCAACACATCCTCTTTTTTAATATCTACATGCTCAAGCTTTTCAGTCCACTGCAAGTCATCACAACAATCACCAAGACCCTTTTCCATAGTGAATACTGAAGTATTCATTAGGTACCTCTGTTATTTCCTCCGGTTCCATACACACTTTCTCACTGTCACAATTGATAGGTCCTATTCTTTCACATCTTATCTTTCTGCTCTTCACATACTTGTAGAATGCCTTGGGGTTTTCCTTAATCCTGCCTGCCAAGGTCTTCTCATGGTCCCTTTGGCTCTCCTAATTTCCTTCTTAAGCTCCTTCCTGTTAGCCTTATAATCTTCTAGATCTCTAACATTACCTAGCTCTCTGAACCTTTTGTAAGCTTTTCTTTTCTTCTTGACTAGATTTATTACACCTTTGTACACCACAGTTCCTGTACCCTACCATAACTTCCCTGTCTCATTGGAATGTACCTATACAGAACTCCACACAAATATTCCTTGAACGTTTGCCACATTTCTTCCGCACTTTTCCCTGAGAACATCTGTTTCCAATTTAAGCTTCCAAATTCCTACCTGATAGCCTCATAATTTCCCTTACTCTAATTAAATGCTTTTCTAACTTGTCTGTTCCTATCACCCTCCAACGCTATTGTGAAGGAGATAGAATTATGATTACTATCTCCAAAATGCTCTCCCACTGAGAGATCTGACACCTGACCAGGTTCATTTCCCAATACCAAATCAAGTGCAGCCTCTCCTTTTGTAGGCTTATCTACATATTGTGTCAAGAAACCTTCCTGAACACACCTAACAAACTCCACCCCATCTAAACCCCTTGCTCTAGGCAGATGCCAATCGATATTTGGGAAATTAAAATCTCCCATTACAACAACTCCGTTATTATTACACTTTTCAAGGATCTGTTTCCCTATCTGCTCCTCGATATCCCTGTTACTATTGGGTGGCCTATAAAAAACACCCAGTAACGTTATTGACCCCTTCCTGTTACTAACCTCCACCCACAGACACTCCATAGACAATCCCTCCATGGCATCCACCTTTTCTGCAGCCGTGACACTCTCTCTGATCAACAGTGTCATGCCCCCACCTCTTTTGCCTCCCTCCCTGTCCTTTCTGAAACAGCTAAAACCCGGCACTTGTAGTAACCATTCCTGTCCCTGAGCCATCCAAGTCTCTGTAATGGCCACCACATCATATCTCCAAGTACTGATCCACGCTCTAAGCTCATCTGCTTTGTTCACAACACTCCTCGCATTAAAATAGACACATCTCAAACCTTTGTTCTGAGTGCGTCCCTTCTCTATCACCTGCCTATCCTCCCTCACACACTGTCTCCCAGCTTTCTCTATTTGTGAGCCAGCCGCCTCTTCCCCAGTCTCTTCAGTTTGGTTCCCACCCCCCTAACAATTCTAGTTTGAACTCTCCCCAGTAGCCTTAGCAAACCTCCCCACCAGGATATTGGTCTCCCGGGTTTCAAGTGCAACCCGTCCTTTTTGTACAGGTCACACCTGCCCCAAAAGAGGTCCCAATAATCCCGAAATCTGAATCCCTGCCCACTCCCTCAGCCACACATTTATCCTACACCTCATTCTGTTCCTATTCTCATTGTCGCATGGCTCAGGCAGTAATCCTGAGATTACTACCTTTGAGGTCCTGCTTCTCAGCTTCCTTCCTAACTTCCTGTAGTCTTTTTTCAGGACCTCTTCCCTTTTCCTACCTATGTTGTTGGTACCAATACGTACCACGACCTCTGGCTGTTCTCCCTCCCACCACAGGATATCTTGGACGCGATCTGAAACATCCTGAACCCTGGCACCTGGGAGGCAAACCACCATCCGAGTTTCTTTCCTGCATCCACAGAATCGCCTGTCTGACCCCCTAACTATAGAGTCCCCTATCACTACTGCCTTCCTCTTCCTTTCCCTACCCTTCTGAGCCACAGGGCCAGACTCTGTGTCAGAGGCACGGCCACTGTTGCTTCCCCCAGGTAGGCTGTTCCCCTCCCAAATAATTCTCAAACAGGAGTATTTATTGTCAAGGGGTACAGCCACAGGGGTACTCTCTAGTACCTGACTCTTCCCTTTCCCTCTCCTGACTGTGACCCGCTTGTCTGTCTCCCATGGCCCAAGTGCGTCCACCTGCCTGTAACTCCTCTCTATCACCTCCTTGCTCTCCCTGACTAGGCGAAGGTCATCGAGCTGCATCTCCAGTTCCCTAACTTGGTCCCTTAGGAGCTGCAGCTCGACACATTGGGTGCAGATATGGCCATCCGTGATGCTAGGAAGCTCCAGGACCTCCCACATCTGACACCGAGCATAGAAAACTGGCCTCACATACGTACTTCCTTCTTTCAGCAGTTAGCACAGGTAAACCTACCTCGCCTCTTCCTGTTACCGCCTAAGCCCATTGAGCCAAGGCCCTATCACTCTGCTGCTTCTCACTCCGCTGCACATGGGGGTCTTCTTTGTAAACCTTTTGCGCTCTACTGGCTGACATCACGCGCCTGCGCAGTCTTGCCTCTCTTTTACCCTACATAGTAAAAACTGCCTTCACTCCCGAAATCTGCCGTTCACTCGCAGCCTCCTTGCTCCGAACTTTTATTACACAGAGAGTGAAGTTCAAATTCAAGTTCAATTTTTTGTCATTCAGCTGTACACATCTATATTGCCAAATGAGACAATATGGACCAAGGTGCACAACACAGTTCCTATAACTCACACACACAACACGTAAACTAATATTACCTCAAATAAATTAACAAATAATAAGGTTCATATAAGGTGAATAAAAATGACTCATGTTTATTGTACAAACAGAAGAATTTTTTAAAATTACATATTTAGTTTTGGCTAAAATTTTGCTACAGAAGTAAGGAACTTCTAATAAAATTCACTGATAATTAATGGCTTTTCCTGTAGGATTCATGATTAAAGCAACAGTATCTGTGCCTATCAATTCTACAATATTAAATATTTATGTTATTGAAAACCCACAAAATCGCTAACTCAATGAATTCATAACTTTGAAACCTGAAACCTCATAACATGCCACATTCATCATGGAGTTCTTTCATGGAGCTCTTGAATGACTCCTTTATAGACATTGAATTTAATAATCATATCATGTCTAATGCCCTCTCTTGAGCCCAAACCACAGGAATGCTATTCAGTGCTGTGCTAATAGCTGATCAATCATTGCCTAACTCAAAAATTATGTTGAATAGGTCTACAGAGGCACGTGACTGCAAGAAAGCATATTCTGTACAGAGCATAAACACAGAAAGGCTTGCATTGCTGTGGCATCTTTCACAACTATAGCCAAACAGCACCGAGGAAATACAGTTACTGTTACTCACTGGAGTTTAGAAGAATGAGGGAGGAGCTCATTGAATATTGAAAGGCCAAGATAGAGTGGGTAAGGGGAGGATGTTTCTGACAGTGGGGGAGATAAGGACCAGAGAACATAGCCTCAGAGTTCAAGAGCGTCCCTTTAGAACAGAGATGAGGAGGAAGTTCTTTAGCCAGAGGGTGGTGAATCTGGAATTCATTGCCACAGATGACAGTGGAGGCCAAGACATTGGGTATATTTAAAGCAGAAGCTGATAGGTTCTTGATTAGTCATGGCATAAAAGGTTATGGGGAGAAGGCAGAAGGATGGGATTGAGAGGAAGAATAAATCAGCTATGATGGAATAGCAGAGAAGACTAGATGGACTAAATGGCCTAACTCTGCTCCTGTGTCTTATGGTTTTATGAATAAGCACTGTTAAATAAATGGGTGGATGCGGTTGGATTAAATCAATTGCTCTTGCCCAGGACTTCGTTTGATCCAGATTTATATAAAGACTGAACATGGATTTATTGTAAGAATGTTTGGATATAGCCCAAGGGCAGAGGGAGAGAGACACTGAAGTGGGTTGACAGTTCACCGACTTTAATGAGAACTGTTGCAGATTAAACACTGGGCCAACAGGGCCGTTAAGTAAAACTGTCAAACTGAAAGTTAATGCCAGCACTGCAACTGGAAGCAATAACTAAATACTAAATGAATACTGCTCCTTTACAGCATCAGTAGTCCTCTTTCCAGGACAAGGACAAGGGTAAGCAAGGAGCGTAAATGTTGCTGTGCTTTTGGTCAAGTGTCAACAAGACTAGAATGAAAAGAGGGGAGTTAAATACTACCATAATGAAACAGTAATTAACTGAAGTGTACATACTCACGAGTGCAATCACTGAACCTATGCCTGCGCAGGCACGTAGACCCTGTAATAGAGTCTGTGGTTGTGACAGTGCCCCCCACCCTAGGTTCAGCTTCCTAGATGCCACAGACCTGTGCCTGCTGGAAGTGGCGAATGAGAGATTTGTCCAGGATGTCATTGGCTGGGATCCAAGAAGGTTCCTCAATTTAAAGGAGAAGAACACCAATTAGCTCTAAGCCATTAACTAAAACTCTCAGCCTGAAAGCTAAATGCCAGCACTGCAGCTGGAAGCAGTAACTAAATAAATACCGCTGCTTCACAGTGTCAATCAAAACAATGGTCCTGTTTCCCAGGCAAGGATGAGAGTAAGCAGGGAGTGTAAATGTTGCTATGCTTTTGAAAAAATGTCGACAAGCCCAGAATGAAAAGAAGGGAGTTAAATACCACCCTAGTGAAACAGTAATTAGCTGGTACGTGCATACTCACGAGCACAGTTGCTGAACCTGTTGTGCAAGCTGCCTGTGCGGGCACATGGACTCCACAGCAGTGTCCGTGGTTGTGTCATATATATACACATTTACGATCTTGGAACACCACTAAGTGCTCTACATCCAGTGTAGGGAAAAAAACATTTTACAAACAACAAAGGAGATAATGATTGGTAAAATAGGTTGGGAGATAATATTGGCCAGAATTCCTCCACAGCTTTTCTGAAAAGTGGTCTGCTGTCTCTTGCATCCAGTTAAGAGGGCAGCTAAGTCTCAGTAAACATCTCACCTGAAAGACCATGTTTCCAACAGCACAGCATTCCTTCAGTATTGCAGAGCCAGTAAGCCAAGCCATCTGATGAAGGCCAATGAGTAAGACTTGCACAGTATCCACCAACTTTGCATCAGAGGCCATAATACCATCAAGCCAAAGCCAACACCGTGGTCTCATCAGTCTGGTTAAAATAATAATCTGTACTTTAAAAGCTGAATTAGGGTAAAAGAAAAATGTGTGGGTGATTGAATGCTACCACTGAGATATAGAAAAAAACCATCTCAATAAATGTGGAGATCCTTGACCACAAAACTGCAACATCCATTTTGTATAAGGACAAAACCATAAATAATGAGAGGAAGATGCAAATATACACATATTTGCACTGAATGGGGGAGCATCCCCAGCTTGGAGATCTATTGTTCCTGAATAAGCCAAAAAATATATATATACAAGCACTGCTCTATAACTGTCATATAGTTGTGGAGCATAGAAAACAGACCCTTTGGCCACAGGTCTATGTTGACCATCATGTCTATCGATACCAATCCCACCTGCCTGCATTAATTCCATATCCCTCTATATCACAATAATGCTGCTACTGTTCCTGCCTCCACAAAATCCTCTGCCAGCCCTTTCCAGATACCATCTACTCTTCTTGTAAAAAGAATTAGCTCTCAGATTTCCCTTAAACATCCTCCCTCTCATGTTTAAAATGATGACCCCTAGTTTCGGATATTTCTACCATGGGATACAGACATTATGTAGAACATATCTATGCCTCTCATAATTTTATATGCTTCCGTCATATCACCTCTTTGCTTCCTTTGCTCTAGGGAAAACAGACCTATCCTAACAAATCTCTCCTTATAACTTAACCCTCCCAAATCAGACAACATCCGGTGATCTTTGTCTCAGAATCCAATGTCATCAGTCAATGCTCATAAAGCATCAGGCCCCAATGGTGCATCTGGCTGGGTAATTGAAACCTGTGCTAACCTACTGGCTGGAATATTCAAGGACATCTCCAAACTCTCACTGTTGTGGTCTGAGGTTCCCAACTGCTTCAAAAGGGCAGCAATAATTCCAGTGCCCAAGAAGAACAGAGTGAGCTACCTCAATGACAATAGTCAATGATAAAACATTTAGCGAAGTTACTTAAGGCTAAAATTAACTCCAGCCTGAGCAAGGATCTGGACCCACTGCAATTCACCAACCATCATAGTAAGTCTAGAGTGGATGCAATTTCATTGGCTCTCCACTCTGCTTTGGAGAGTCCAGTCAACATCAAAGCAGTCCATTGTAAACCTGTAAGTCAATCCATCAAAAATGAATGATTGGCTCACTAATTGGTGATTGTGAATTGCCCCTAGTGTGTAGGTGAGTGATAGAGTATCTAGGATATTAATGGTAATGTGGAGAAAATAGAAAGGGCTTCATGTAAAGAGGTGTTTGATGGTCAAAATTTACAAGCTACATAGATTAGCCTTGACTGCATGCATTGTCCATTTTATATATCTCTCCTGCACACCACATCCCCTCCCCAACAAACTGATTGACTAAAAATAGAATAATCATTATCTATCCTTTCATTAGTTCCTGCAATTACTTTTAGTAAGGAAGGTATTAAAGAAAATCAATTTATGCTATGTAATCTTTAATGTGTAACAAGAGAATTTGACAATTAATATACAGTATTCTGCACATATATATCGCTAGGGTGCCCACGACTTTTCAAAGGTTCAAATGTTCATCTAATATCAGATGATGTGCATAGTATACAACCTGAAATTCATATTCTCTCTCTCTCTCTCTCTCTCTCTCTCTCTCTCTCTCTCTCTCTCTCTCTCTCTCTCTCTCTCTCTCTCTCTCTCTCTCTCTCTCTCCCTCTCTCTCTCTCTCTCTCTCTCTCTCTCTCCTCTCTCTCTCTCTCGTGAGGGACAGGTAGCTTGCTCCTACAACAATAAGAGTGGAGACAAACAACTCAATACTCCGATGTTCTCCAAGCCCCCCACCCCAATTCCGCTCAGATTTTGAAGACGGACTGGCTCTCACTCTGTATTGAAAGAGAGAGAGAGAGATCATTAGAGTTCAGGGACGATTAGCATACCCTTTGGCCGCCTGCTGTCTCAGCGTTTCAGTTTCCCATGATGCTTCAGTCAGCGAAATTGACAAGGAACTGGGTCATCCATGGGGCCGCTTCCCAACTTCCGATCTCCCAGCTCCGAGGATGCACGTTTTCCAGGCCGTTACTGGGGATAGCAAAGCAATAAGCCACACAGATGATCCAAAAACCCACCCCTTGAGATAAACCATAGTTTGAACTGTAGATCATGGATTCCAGCAGAAATACAACCACGTTGAAAAGAAAGATGTAAGGGAAGAGAAATAAGCTATTTTGTGGAAGAACTGTAAGAAGTTACCTGGACCTACAGAATCCACTCGCACGATCTTTCCTCACACCACCTTCTTTTTCACAGTACTGTTTTCGTCAATGTGAAGCAGAGAACAAGTTTGTAAATTTGGCAGGAGCAAAGGATGTTGGAAATGGTGAGAGTGGAGCACCACAAGAGAGGTGTGGCACAGCTGGCAGAGAAGGAGTGCCAGGGGCAGAGAGTGGCATGGGTGCAGACACACCCAGTCCTGATATGTTGATTCCAAACAATTGTTTTATTGATCGTTACAGAATGTCTCTCTGGATCTTCCCACTCCCCACACTCTCCTTTCCCCCTTTTCCAATCTTGATTCCCCTCTCACTACCCTCTTCCCCCTCTCAGAGACCCATATCAGAATCAGATAAACCTGTAGTAATTTTATGTATGGCACTGTACACACATATGTCACGAAATTTGTTTAGTTTTTGTGGCAGAAGTACAGTGCAATACATAAAATTACTACAATACTGTGCAAAAGTCTTAGGCACCCTAGCTATATACGTGCCTTGGACTTTTGCACAGTACTGTATTGATATAGAGGAAAAACTCTTAAGTCATGAGATCTTTTGCTTGATCATAAATAAAATTTTCTCGTCAATTGTTGTGGAGAGCTTCAGATTGTCATAGTGTTCTCTGGGAATATCGGAACCCAAGTGCAGAGAGAAGACAGTCTCCACTGTGAAGGCTGTGATGAGTTTATTCAAAATAATTCCAAAAGAATATCAGTGGCTCAGATAAGCGACACCACGAGAAGTAGCATTCTTAAAACTATGCCCCTGCATATAGTGCAAATGGGGTGCCTACTTAAATAAGACAAGTAACACAATCCTATAAAAATTATTTAAACGTGCTTAAGCAAAAAACACCGGGAGACTGCATCACAAACAGCAAGTCACTCAAGAATTATACAAGAACTCCAAACAATTAACGACTCTTTTTAGAACCACAATTAACCCCTTCATGTGCTCTAAAATGCTCTCTAGCACCCTGCAGTGGCCAGAAATGCTCATGGCAGTAATCACCTCCCTATGGCCAGTGCCTGACAAGCTAGGGAGACCTGAGAACTCAAGATCCAGGGATGATTACAGGGTCAAAGGAACCTTGAGGGAGACCTGGTGAGTTTGAGAAGCAAGGAGACTTGGGAATCTTGAGAGAACCTTGAGAGAGACTTGGGAGTCATTGAGATGGGGAGGACATTGAAACGACCTTGGAAACATTGAAAAGATGTTGGCAACATTTAGGGAACTGGAGATGCAGCTCGATGACCTTCGCCTGGTCAGGGAGAGCAAGGAGGTGATAGAAAGGAGTTATAGGCAGGAGGTCACACCGGGGCCATGGGAGACAGACAAGTGGATCACAGTCAGGAGAGGGAAAGGGAAGAGTCAGGTACTAGAGAGTACCCCTGTGGCTGTACCCCTTGACAATAAGTATTCCTGTTAGAGTACTGTTGGGGGGGACAGCTTACCTGGGGAAAGCAACAGTAGCCGTGCCTCTGGCACAGAGTCCGGCCCTGTGGCTCAGAAGGGTAGGGAAGGGAAAAGGAAGGAAGTAGTGATAGGGGACTCTATAGTCAGGGGTTCAGACAGGCGATTCTGTGGACGCAGGAAAGAAACTCGGATGGTAGTTTGCCTCCCAGGTGCCAGGGTCCAGGATGTTTTGGATTGCGTCCAGGATATCCTGCAGTGGGAGGGAGAACAGCCAGAGGTTGTGGTACATATTGGTACCAACGACATAGGTATGAAAAGGGAAGAAGTCCTGAAAAAAGACTATAGGGAGTTAGGAAGGAAGTTGAGAAGCAGGACCACAAAGGTAGTAATCTCAGGATTACTGCCTGTGCCGTGTGACAGTGAGAATAGGAATAGAATGAGGTGGAGGATAAATGTGTGGCTGAGGGATTGGAGCAGGGGGCAGGGATTCAGATTTCTGGATCATTGGGACCTCTTTTGGGGCAGGTGTGACCTGTACAAAAAGGACGGGTTACACTTGAATCCCATGGGGACAAATATCCTGGCAGGCAGGTTTGCTAAGGCCACTGGGGAGAGTTTAAACTAGAATTGTTGGGGGTGGGAACCGAACTGAAGAGACTGGGGAAGAAGAGGTTGGCTCACAAATAGAGAAAGCTTGTAGACAGTGCAAGAGGGAGGATAGGCAGGTGATAGAGAAGGGATGCACACAGACCGAAGGCTTGAGATGTGACTGTTTTAATGCAAGGAGTGTTATGAACAAAGTGGATGAACTTAGAGCGTGGATCAGTACTTGGAGATATGATGTGGTGGCCACTACAGAGACTTGGATGGCTCAGGGACAGGAATGATTACTTCAAGTGCCGGGTTTTAGATGTTTCAGAAAGGACAGGGAGGGAGGCAAAAGAGGTGGGGGCATGACACTGCTGATCAGAGAGAGTGTCACGGCTGCAGAAAAGGTGGACGCCATGGAGGGATTGTCTACAGAGTCTCTGTGGGTGGAGGTTAGGAACAGGAAGGGGTCAATAACTTTACTTGTTGTTTTTTATATGCCGCCTAATAATAACAGGGATATCGAGGAGCAGATAGGGAAACAGATCCTGGAAAGGTGTAATAATAACAGAGTTGTCGTATTGGGAGATTTTAATTTCCCAAATATCAATTGACATCTCCCTAGAGCAAGGGGTTTAGATGGGGTGGAGTTTGTTAGGTGTGTTCAGGAAGTTTTCTTGACACAGAATGTAGATAAGCCTGCAAGAGGAGAGGCTATACTTGATTTGGTATTGGGAAATGAACCTGGTCAGGTATCAGATCTCCCAGTGGGAGGGCATTTTGGAGATAGTGATCATAATTCTATCTCCTTTACAATAGCATTGGAAAGAGATAGGAACAGACAAAGTTTGAAAAGTGTTTAATTGGAGTAAGTGGAATTATGTGAGGCAATCAGGCAGGAAATTGGAGGCTTAAATTGGAAACAGATGTTCTCAGGGAAAAGTACGAAAAAAATGTGGCAAATATTCAGGGGATATTTGTGTAAAGCTCTGTATAGGTACGTTCCAATGAGACAGGGAAGTTATGGTAGGGTACAGGAACTGTGGAGTACAAAGGCTGTAATAAATCTCGTCAAGAAGAAAAGAAAAGCTTACAAAAGGTTCAGAGAGCTAGGTAATGCTAGAGATCTAGAAGATTATAAGGCTACTAGGAAGGAGCTTAAGGAGGAAATTAGGAGAGCCAGAAGGAGCAATGAGAAGACCTTGGTGAGCAGAATTAAGGAAAACCCCAAGGGATTCTACAAGTATATGAAGAGCAAGAGGATAAGACATGAAAGAACAAGTCCTTTCAAATGTGACAGTGGAAAAGTGTGTATGGAACCAGAGTAAATAGCAGAGGTACTTAATAAATACTTTAGTATTCACTATGGAAAATGATCTTAGTGATTGTAGTGATGACTTGCAGCAGACTGAAAAGCCTGAGCATGTAGATATTAAGAAAGAGGATGTGCTGGAGCTTTTGGAAAACATCAAGTTGGACAAGTCGCAAGGACCAGACAAAATGTACCACAGGCTACTGTGGGAGGCGAGGGAGGAAATTGCTGAGGCTCTGGCGATGATCTTCGCATCATCAATGGGGACGGAGAGGTTCCTGAGGATTGGAGGGTTGCGGATGTTGTTCCTTTATTCAAGAAAGGGAGTAGAGATAGCCCAGGAAATTATAGACCAGTGAGTCTTACCTCAGTAGTTGGTAAGATGATGGAGAAGATCCTGAGAGGCAGGATTTATGAACATTTGGAGAGGTATAATATGATTAGGAGGAGTCAGCATGGCTTTGTAAAGGGCAGGTCGTGCCTTACAAGCCTGATTGAATTTTTTGAGGATGTGACTAAACACCTTGAGGAAGGAAGAGCAGTAGATGTAGTGTATATGGATTTCAGCAAGGTATTTGATAAGGTACCCCATGCAAGGCTTATTGAGAAAGTAAGGAGGCATGGGATCCAAGGGGAAATTGCTTTGTGGATCCAGAACTGGCTTGCCCACAGAAGGCAAAGACTGATTGTAGACGGGTCATATTCTGCATGGAGGTCGGTCACCAGTAGTGTGCCTCAGGGTTCTGTTCTGGGACCCTTACTCTTCGTGATTTTTATAAATGACCTGAATGAGGAAGTGGAGGGATGGGTTAGTAAGTTTGCTGATGGCACAAAGGTTGGAGGCTTTGTGGATAGTGTGGAGGGCTGTCAGAGGTTACAGTGGGACTTTGATAGGATACAAAACTGAGCTGAGAAGTGGCAGATGGATTTCAACCCAGATAAGTGTGAAGTGGTTCATTTTGGTAGGTCAAATATGATAGCAGAATATAGTACTAATGGTAAGACTCTTGGCAGTGTGGATGATCAGAGGTATCTTGGGGTCCGAGTCCATAGGATGCTCAAAGCAGATGTGTAGGTTGACTCTGTGGTTAAGAAAGCGTATGGTGTATTGGCCTTTATCAATCGTGGAATCGAATTTAGGAGCTGAGAGGTAATGTTGCAGCTATATCAAGTCAAGTCAACTTTTATTGTCATTTCAACCATAACTGTTGGTACAGTGCATAGTAAAAATGAGACAATGTTTTTCAGGACCCTGGTCAGACCCCACTTGGAGTACTGTGCTCAGTTCTGGTCACCTCACTAAAGGAAGGATGTGGAAGCCATAGAAAGGGTGCAGAGGAGATTTACAAGGATGTTGCCTGGATTGGGGAGCATGCCTTATGAGAATAGGTTGAGTGAATTCGGCCTTTTCTCCTTGGAGCAAAGGTGGATGAGTGGTGACCTGATGGAGGGGTACAAGATGATGAGGGGCATTGATCGTGTGGATAGTCAGAGGCTTTTTCCCAGGGTTGAAATGGTTGCCACAAAAGGACACAGGTTTAAGGTGCTGGGGAGTAGGTACAGAGGAGAGGTCAGAGGTAAGTTTTTTACTCAGAGAGTGGTGAGTGTGTGGAATGGACTGTATTGTGTTGTAGGTTTACTGTGTTTCTATGTTTCTAACATTGAAAAAAAACCTTGGAAACATCGAAAACAACTTGATATCATTGAAGAAACAGGAAGCATTGAAGTCCTTGGAAACCTTAAATTTCTTCAAAGATCCTGTGGGCCATGGGCAACCTGAAGGGCCATAGGAAACCTTGAGAAACTAGACAACCTTGCGAACATTGAGAACCTTGAATATTTAGACCAGGATGCTTAGTGCCGGAAAAATCCTTGAGATCTGGAAAAAGCCTCGAGACCCAAAAATTCATGTACTTGAAAACATCAAACTTGAAACTTAGGGAAAGATCCTGGAAGGATTTTGCTCATAGTGTTTTACTGTCTACTATATTTCCAAAAGCAACTAGGACACAGAAGGCTGTACTCTCAGTTTTACAGAATGAGATAGCAGAGACAATTTTTTCTTATTGCTGAGCTAGCTGGCTCTCTGAAGATCTGTTTCATTTGTTGCATGAAAGTTCAATTCTCACAGTGTGTACCATGATTTTCATCAAGAGGTTAAATATGAAGAAGCTTACTCTTGACAGAGTTACTTTACTCGTGTGTTTGCACCGTCCAGCCAGGGATCAACCTTTGGAGCAGGGCACTTCAGAGTTGCAAACTCAAGTGACTCTTTCAGGTGACACTTGTTTGCTGGAATGTAAACTTGAGAAGTTCAGAATGTGGCCTTGAGAATAGATGGCATTCTCACCCGAAACCGACTGATGACCATACGCAGCGCTCTTCAACCTCTGCTGGGTTTATTACTTGGCAGGGTCCTACCGTTGCACCAGCAACATTGGTATCCAAGTGTGAAGGAATGACGGACTTTGATGTAGAGACAGCGACAAGAGTTTATTCATAATAATTCCAAAAGACTATCGGTGGCTCAGCCGAGCGACAACATGAGAGGTAACATTCACTAAACTAAGATGTCACGATTAATACAAATCAGGCATCCGCTTAAATAGTACAAGTAACATGGAATCCTTGAGTTATCACAGTAAACTTAACAAGTCTAAGCAGAAAGCACCGGGAGACCACATTATGCAAAGAGCAAGTCACTTGAGAAGAACACAAGGAATTCTAAACAATCAATGACTCTCATTAAAACAACAATTTGCATATTCGGGTGCTCTATAAACAAACCACAGTGCCCAATGCTCTCCGGTGCCCTGCCTAGGACTGAGAGCTCATTACACAGATTGTTTAGTTATTTTTCCTGGGAGATGGTGTCATCGCCTGAAGTCAGAAATGCAGCTTGAACCGAGTCCCCACATGGAGAAGATGCCTGCAGCTCCCCACCAGTCAGCAGATTAATCACACCAAGTGCTCATTCTATGTATGAACTGTATGTAAGTCAGGCATTCATTAGCAGGGAAGGACCTATAAATGGCCTGAATGGCAGTGACTATGGGATGCAGCAGTAGAATTGCATTGTACCCCCTCAAACACAGATTAAAACTCCATGAGAACTTTCCACATTGAAGTATGCTTGAAAACCTGAAATAATTTTCTTACTCAAATTTATTTTTTATTTTATTTATTGTGATACAGTGCTAAATAGCCCCTTACTGCCCTTTGAACCACGCTGCCCAATAAGCCCCAATTTAACCATAGACTAATCATTGGACAATTTACAATGACCAATTAACCTACCGACCGGTACATCTTCGGGCTGTGGGAGAAAACTGAAGTGCCTGGAGGAAACCTACGGGCTCACGGGGAGAACCTACATACTCCTTACAGGCAGCAGCAGAAATTGAACCCAGTTCGCCTGCACTGTAAAGTGCCATGCTAGCCACTACACTACCGTGCTGCTTCAATGTTGCAGATCTTAATTATTCCATTGAGTAGGGGAACAGCCTGTTGCATTTTTCAAGAGTTCTTTTAATTTAATTGCTCTTAATGTGGTCCCCTTTATAACCTCCAGGGTACCCAGAGAAGCAGAGATCTGACCTTTCCATTGAGAAGTCAAAAATAGTGTTTCCGCTTGAACGAGAAGATGAAGTAACTTTCTTATTATGAGGGCTAAAAATATGATCTCAGCGAGACAATTTAAGGGATCAAATTGGGCATATAATCCTTGCAAGAGGTCAATTAAAAATTGGCCTCAATGATGTCTATTGTGGTTCTGCAATATTAGAATAATATGAGATCATTTATTATTCATAAGCATTCAGAATCAGGTTTATTATCACTGACGTGTGTAGTGAAATTTGTTAAATTAGCAGCAGTAGTTCAATGCAATACATAATATAGAAGAAAAATAAATAAATAAATAAATAAATAAATAGATTACAGTCTACATCCATTGATTAGATTAAAAATTGTGCAAAAATCAGAAATATATATATTAAAAAGTGAGGTAGCGTTCAAGGGTTCAATGTTCATTTAGGAATCAGATGGCAGAGGGGAAGAAGCTGTTCCTGAATCACTGAGTGTGTGCCTTCAGGCTTCTGCACCTCCTACTTGATGGTAACAGTGAGAAAAGAGCATACCCTGGACGCTGGAGATCCTTAATAATGGATGCTGCCTTTCTGAGACACCACTCCCTGAAGATGTCCTGGGTATTTTGTAGGCTAGTACCCAAGATAGAGCCGACTAAATTTACAAACATCTGTGGTTTCTTTCGGTCCTGTGCAGTAGCCCCACCCCCCATACCAGACAGTGATGTAGCCTGTCAGAATGCTCTCCATGGTACATCTATAGAAGTTTTTGAGTGTATTTGTTGACATGCCAAATCTCTTTAAACTCCTAATGAAGTATAGTCACTGTCTTGCCTTCTTTAAAATTTCATTGATATTTTTGGACCAGGTTAGGTCCTAAGAGATCTTGACACCCAGGAACTTGAAACTGCTCACTCTCTCCACTTCATGTCCCTCTATGAGGATTGGTATGTGTTTCTTCGTCTTACCCTTCCTGAAGACCACAATCATCTCTTTCGTCTTACTGAAGTTGACTGCCAAGTTGTTGCTGTGACACCACTCCACTGGGTGGCATATCTTGCTCCTGCATGCCCTCTCATCACCATCTGAGTTTCTACCAACAATGGTTGTATCATCAGTGTTACGTACCCCGTAACTGGGTCACTTACCAGCAAAGATAGAGAGGTCCGTTGAAGTCTGATGGTACTATTTTTAACAGTATTTATTGGTAAAAAGACACAAAATAACATCAATGCAAACATACAGATAATATACTTCGTCAATACTAAATCTAAAAGCGCGGGTATAATAATAATCAATAAGAAATAGCTCTATCGTTGTCTAGGGGATAATGTATTGTCCGATGGAAATATAAAAGTCAGTCAAGTTCATTCAAGCTGCAGCTCTTTGGTTGGAGAGAAAGACGGGTTAAAACTTGCCCGTTCCTTTTATGATGTCAATCCTTCGAGAGTCTTTGGGAGTTGAGTTCCCCGTTGTTAGCTAAAAACCGTCTTTCCGTGGCAAAGGTCACCGATTCCGGGCAAATGGAAGCGGACGCACGTGGCCTTCCACCGGCTTTCGCTATTACAGGATCGCTAGCATTTCTTCTGGTGCGTCTGAGGGGCTGTTCCCACAGACCCTCTTTTTATCCTGACTCACAGGGTCTCAGGTGTCAATCAGGTTGGGGATGATGTAATCCCTCCACCAACCTCCTCCTTGGTTCATTTCCTGGGGCTTTGATGGCATCGTCCAGGATGCAATACACAAGTCCGTCTCCAAGAGACAATAGCCGGTATCAATGGGTCCGCCTTTCGGAGGCCAGGACACATTCTAACCCTTTCGTGGATTCTGCATGTCTTTCTCTCATTTCCTGGGTCTCCTGAATTGACTCAATAGTGATCTTGCGATTTTCACAAAAGAGGGGGCTACCCCTGCACCCTTCGGCCCCTCAGAGCTGTGGTATATTCATAACATCAGCAAATTTTTGGATAGCTTGACTGGACTGCCAACACAGATGCCTTGTGCAGGAAGGCACAGAGTCGAATGTACTTCCTAAGAAGGTTGGCGTCATTCAATGTCTGTAGTGAGATGCTGAAGATGTTCTATAGGTCAGTTGTGGAGAGCGCCCTCTTCTTTGTGGTGGCGTGTTGGGGAGGAAGCATTAAGAAGAGGGACGCCTCACGTCTTAATAAGCTGGTAAGGAAGGCGGGCTCTGTCGTGGGCAAAGTACTGGAGAGTTTAACATCGGTAGCTGAGCGAAGGGCGCTGAGTAGGCTACGGTCAATTATGGATAACTCTGAACATCCTCTACATAGCACCATCCAGAGACAGAGAAGCAGTTTCAGTGACAGGTTACTATCGATGCAATGCTCCTCAGACAGGATGAAGAGGTCAATACTCCCCAATGCCATTAGGCTTTACAATTCTACCGCCAGGACTTAAGAACTTTTCAAAAGCTATTATTAATGCTTTTTGAGACGGTGATTTAGATGCATATCATATTTTTTTACTGAGTTAAGTATTGTATGTAATTAGTTTTGCTACAACAAGTGTATGGGACATTGGAAAAAAAGTTGAATTTCCCCATGGGGATGAATAAAGTATCTATCTATCTATCTATCTATCTATCTATCTAGTATTCGAACTATGCCTAGCCACACAGTCATGGGTATAGAGAGAATAGAGCAGTGGACTAAGCACGCACCCCTGACGTGCACCAGTGTTGATCGTCAGCAAGGAGGAGATGTTATCATGAATCTGCACAAATTGTGGTCTTCTTGTTAGGAAGTCAAGGATCCATTTGCAGAGGGAGGTACAGAGGCCCAGGTTCTGCAACTTCTCAATCAGGATTGTGGAAAAGATGATATCAAATGCTGAGCTATAGTTGATGAACAGCATGCTGACATCGGTGTTTGTGTTGTCCAGGTTATTAATATTTAATAAATTGATTAACTTTTACTTTAACACTACATTTCATATTATAACATAGAACAATATAACAGAGAAACAGGTCCTTTGGCCACTGATTTTACATTGAACTAATTAAATGAGTAATCAAACACTTAGTTAAACTAATCCCTTCTGTCTACAGAATGACCATATCCCTCCATTCTTTGTGCATTCATACGCTTATCTAAGAGCCTCTTAAACACCTCTATCATATTTGCCTTCTCTACCTCTCTTCCAGCACATTTCAGGCACCGTCCACTAGATATCTAAAAACATGCCTCACACGTCAACTTTGAAGTTATCCCCTCACACCTTAAGTGCATGCCCTCTGATATTAGATGTTTCCACCCCGGGAAAACGATAACAGCTGTCCACTCTGTCAATGTCTTTCATTTTCCTGTGAACTCCTTTCAGGTTTCCCTTCACCCTCCACCATTTATGTATTTATTTTCATAAAATATATTGTATGTGCAGTAGTTTTCCATATATTCTGCTTAGTTTCAAGTATCGTATCAATTGTGTGCAATCAATGGGGAATGCATTAAGAGACAAATTAATTGATCCCTGAGATCAGAAAATCAATTTCTATCCAGTTTAAGAAGTCAAATTAAATAAACTGATATCTATGACAACATCTATATCTCACTTGATCCCTGGGATACTGGATGAAACTAAGTAGGCTTGCAGACTGCAATAAAAAGTGGCAGTTTTGTAAAGAATCTCAGTCTCACGTTGTGCTTTTCCTTACATTTAACATGCTTTGCTAGACAATTCATCAGAGCCTGTTAAGCTCAGGAAAAATAAGCAATGCCGCTACTCTGTGAAGCATTCGCATGCAAGTAGATCCAGTAATTCTGAACTTAACTTACTAAATAGGGAAATTTCACGTCATGCAACTGTCAAAGTACGACTGAAAACATAGATTCAGATGTTAAGCACACCGAATGCAAACTTAATAATTATTACCCAAATTACACTGAACATTTAACTGTCATTTCTTGTGGAATAATTTATGTATGATGCCTGTAGCGATAAGGCACTTTTTTGAAGTTGTATATGTTGTAAATTGTTGCCTTTGAGCTAGGGAAATGGAAGGGGTCCTGTTTCACCACAGGGACTTGGCTCTTGGCATTCAAAGCCTGTCTCCTTGGCCTAAACCACTAGAACTTGTTTTGCTAAAACTATTATTAGTACAGTATTCAGACTGAATAGTTAACTTCTGACAGTGATTGCACCCAGTTTCTTGCAGAAACAGAAGTATTAAAGATAATATACAGCTAGAATGTTCAGTAATAGCTTCCTTAGAACTTGAGCAAACAATTCACATTTTAATTTTTGCTGCACAATATGATAAGGTGGCTGGGTGAAAACATGTGTGACAATAGACAAAAAGAACATACAAAATATGTGAAGCAGTGTTCAAAGTACAAGGCATGTAATCACCATCTAATTATCGGTAATTAATGTTTTAGGCTAATGTGGAAGATGGTTCAAGTGATAAGGGTGACTGTTTAAAACTGCATAGATTTTTAAGAAAGTACAAAAAATACATTGGAAACTGAGTACATATAATGAAGAGAGAAAGGAAAGGTCCAAAGCATTAAATTTATTAATTGTCTTAATTCCAGTTATTCTTACAGTCATGTTTAACTGTGAATTTGGCCTTAAAATGGGGAGGCAATTTAAAGTGCAAATAGAAAAGTGGATGAAGTTCACTGTGGTTAAAAGGGAGAAAGCTGTCTGACATAAATGGTCACAACATTCGGTTATTAACTGTCTGTGGCCAAGAAGAGGAGATTGGGAAAAAATGGATAATAAATGAGGGCTGATTTCAAGAAAAATACTTGCTTTTGCATGCTAAGTTGTCCCAGTGGAGCTACAATTACAAACAGTTGGGTTAAATGACAAATCCAAAGTAAACATTCAATCAGTAAATTATGCCAACAGGTACTGAATGCCTGCTAATGGATTTGACAAACTGCTTCTCACTGTAAATTTGGCAAACACGCCAGCTGCCCAAGGGCATGGAGCTATCAGTTCTGAATCCTTTATCATCGTGGGCAAATTAAGGCAATAAATTAGGAAAAGATTTTTTCTATTTCCAGTAAACAGCAAAATGAGCTAAATTCGAAAATATTCTATTTTTTGCTTTCAAGTTCTGCAGGTCTCTTTCGATGTCATGATTTTCCAAAATAGCTGAATTGTAGTATAAACAGGCAAGAAAATAAAAGGATATAGATCATGTGCAGACAAATGGGATTGGTTTAAATTGGCATAGTGGTTGTTGCAGAGCCGGTGGGCTAAAGGACCTGTGTTCTATAATCTTCTTACCACTCTACTTTGCTCAGAGAGATTCAACAAACTGCTGGGAACCATCAATGTGGGTTCTCAGTAGAGTCCTCCTAGGCAAGGATGTATGGTGAATGTGGAAATGGCATAATGACGTCAGAACATTAGATGTAAGAGCAAGGGATATGTTACCTCAAATGCTGCTGATTTTTAACCTACTTGCTGACATTGTACTTTAAGTTCAGGTTTCCTCCAACAAGATGAGGAACGTTCAATGGAGATGTGGGGGACAACTTTGTTTTTTACACAGTGAGCGGTGACTGCCTGGAGTGGCAGGGGGTGTTGGTGGAAGCAGATATGACAAAGGCATTTGTGAGGCTCTTAGGTAGTCCCTGAATATGAAGAAAATGGAGGCTATGGACCTACAGTAGTCAAAAGGGATTAGCTAAATTGACTAAATTGACAATTAATATAACCATATAACAATTACAGCATGGAAGCAGGTCATCTCGGCCCTTCTAGTCCATACCGAACACTTATTCTCACCTAGTCCCACCGACCTGCACTCAGCCCATAACCCTCCATTCCTTTCCTGTCCATATACCTATCCAATTTTACTTTAAATGACAATATCGAACCTGCCTCTACCACTTCTACTGGAAGCTCGTTCCACACAGCTACTACTCTCTGAGTAAAGAAGTTTCCCTAAACCTTTCCCCCAACTCTCAACATGTCTTGTTGTTTGAATCTCCCCTACTCTCAATGGAAAAAGCCTATCCACATCAACTCTATCTATCCCCCTCATAATTTTAAATACCTCTATCAAGTTCCCCCTCAACCTTCTACGCTCTAAAGAATAAAGACCTAATTTGTTCAACCTTTCTCTGTAACTTAGGCACTCTCTCTCATCTTTCCTATAATTCGGTGACCAGAACTGCACACAATACTCCAAATCTGGCCTTACCGATGCCTTGGACAATTTCAACATTACATCCCAACTCCTATACTCAATGCTCTGATTTCTAAAGGCCAGAATACCAAAAGCTTTCCTCACCACCCTATCCACATGAAATTCCACCTTCAGGGAACTATGCACTATTATTCCTAGATCACTCTGTTCTACTGCATTCCTCAATGCCCTACCATTTACCATATATTTCCTGTTTTGATTAGTCCTACCAAAATGTAGCACCTCACACGTGTCAGCATTAAACTCCATCTGCCATCTTTTAGCCCACTCTTCCAACTGGCCTAAATCTCTCTGCAAGCTTTGAAAACCTACTTCATTATCCACAATGCCACCTACCTTAGTATCATTTGCACACTTACTAATCCAATTTACCACCCCATCATCCAGATCATTAATGTATATGACAAACAACATTGGACCCAGTACAGATCCTGAGGCACACCACTAGTCACCGGCCTCCAACCTGACAAACAGTTATCCACCACTACTCTCTAGCATCTCCCATCCAGCCACTGTTGAATTCATTTTACTACTTCAATATTAATACCTAACGATTGAACCTTCCTAACAAACCTTCCACGTGGAACCTTGTCAAAGGCCTTACAGAAATCCATATAGACAACATCCACTGCTTTACCCTCATCAACTTTTCTAGTAATCTCTTCAAAAAATTCAATAAGATTTGTCAAACATGACCTTCCACGCACATGTTGACTGTTCCTAATCAGACCCTGTCTATCCAACTAATTATATATACCATCTCTAAGAATACTTTCCCTTAATTTACCCACCACTGACATCAAACTGACAGGCCTATAATTGATAGATTTACTCTTACAACCCTTTTTAAACAATGGAACAACATGAGCAATTCTTCTTACATTCTTTATATTCCTCGAGCACCTCATTTTCTCCATGCTGCCTATATTTATTGTAGATCTGTCTCCTTTTCCGAACCAAGTTTCCAATATCCCTTGAAAACCATGGCTCTCTCAAACTTTTTACCTTTCCTTTCAACCTAATAGGTATATAAAGATTCTGTACCCTCAAAACTTCACCTTTAAATGACCTCCATTTCTCTATTACATCCTTTCCATAAAACAAATTGTCCCAATCCACTCCTTCTAAATCCTTTCACATCTCCTCAAAGTTAGCCTTTCTCCAATCAAAAATCTCAACCCTGGGTCCAGTCCTATCCTTCTGCATAATTATATTGAAACTAATGGCATTGTGATCACTGGACCCGAAGTGCTCCCCAATACATACCTCCATCACCTGACCTATCTTATTCCCTAACAGGAGATCCAACACTGCCCCTTCTCTAGTTGGTACCTCTATGTATTGCTGCAAAAAACTATCCTGCACACATTTTACAAACTCCAAACCATACAGCCCTTTTATAGTATGGGCTTCCTAGTCTATGTGTGGAAAATAAAAATCTCCCACAATTACAACCCTGTGCTTACTACAAATATCTGCTATTTCCTTACAAATTTGCTCCTCCAGTTCTCACTCCCCATTAGGTGGTCTATAATACACCCCTATAAGTGTTACTACACCTCTCCCATTCCTCAATTCCACCCAAATAGTCTCCCTAGACGAGCCCTCTAATCTATCCTGCCAGAGCACCACTGTAATGTTTTCTCTGACAAGCAATGCAACACCTCCCCCTGTTGTCCCTCTGATTCTAGCACACCTGAAGCGATGAAATCCAGGAATATTTAGTTGCCAACTACACCCCTCCTGCAACCGTGTTTCACTAATAGATACAACATCATATTTCCAGGTATCAATCCATGCTCTAAACTCATCCACCTTTCTTACAATGCTCCTAGCATTAAAATAAATGCATTTAAGAAATTCTCCACATCTTACTCTCTGTTTATCACTAACGGTGCAAACAACTTTACAGTTTTCCCTCCTTATCCACGAGTTCCGCATCCATGGATTCAACCAACCACAGATCAGGAAAACCCGGAAGTTCTCTCTCCAGCACTCATTGTTTGAGCATGTACAGACTATCTTTTCTTGTCATTTTTTCCTAAACAATACAGTATAACAACTATTTATATAGCATTTACATTGTATTAGCTATTATAAGTAATCTAAAGATGATTTAAAAGTACAGGCAGTCCCCGGGTTATGAACGAGTTCCATTCCTGAATCCGTCTTTAAGTCGGATTTGAAGTCGGAACAGCTACATCCGGTATTATGTAGCCTCAGTTAGTAAATCATTTGTCTTAGTATATAGTATATATTTTACCTTTCTATGCATATAAAACACTTAAGAAACATATGTCTTTCAATAATTAAACCACTGCGTTGCTTAGTAATAATTGTAGCTTTCATCGGGGCAGGGCCTTTCAAATGCTCCATTAACATTGTTCCGATCGTTGACCGACTGTAGTCTAACGCTTTTCAAATGACCGATGGTGTTTCACCTCTTTCCGATCGCTTTATTACTTCCATCTATTTTCAATCATGATCGTGATTATTTTCTTGAACAGAAACTCTGCGGATTCAGAGCTGCACCAGATCCTAAAGTCGACCGCAATGATACAGGTTAAATAAGGTCCGGAGTTCCGCTGGGTCCTAAAGATCATCGCATTGAGACTGGTTAAATAAGGGACTTGAGCATCCGCGTTTTTTGGTATCCGCAGGGGGTCCCGGAGCCAATCCTCTGCGGATAAGGAGGGCCGACTGTACTATCTTCTTTTTCTTCCTTCTTCCATACATCTGTTCCTACACTCTGGTTCTCCTCCCCCCTTGTATCTAGTTTAAATCCACTGGAGCCTCTCTAGCAAACCTACCTGCAAGAATATTTGTCCCCCTCCAGTTCAGATGTAAACCGTCCTGCCAGAACAGGTCCCACCTTCCCTGGTAAACTGCCCAATTATCTATAAATCAGAAGACCTCCCTCCTGCACCATGTCTTCAGCCACGTGTTGATCTGCACTATCTGACTATTTCTAAACCCGCCTGCATGTGGCACAATATCATGGGCTTGCTCCTGTGTTTATCTGTTCTACATTCTACATCGTACAATACATGTTCTAATTGGACTCTGCATGCTTTTCCATTGGTGAAATGGCTAATATGAGAGGGCATACCATACAAGGTGGTTGAATGTCAAAGATAGGTTTGTTACAACAGAGAACAGTAAAGGTGTGAGCACACTGCCAGCGTGGTGGCAGAGAGAGATAGATTAGGGAGGTTTAAGAAGCTCTTAGAAAGACGCATGGGGTGAAAGAAAAAATGGAGGGCTATGCGAGAAGGAAGGGTTAGATTGACCTTTGAGTAGGTTAAAATGCCAGCATAACATTGTGAGCTAAAAAACCTGCACTGTGCTGCACTGTACTGCGTCCAATGTTTTTAATAGCTTTTAAGAAATATTTTGACAATTCCATTGATAATTCTCATAAAAATTATTGAAAAAACAAATAAGACATTTTACACATTTGGTTGGTGGTGGTATTTATTGCACCTGTTAATCCCTTAACTGAGTTTGTTTTGGCTGTACTTTTGCTCTAGGTATGAAATCCCAGATGATCTTCGTGCACCAGTTATGGCTCTTCAGTGCAATGAAATGTTTCTCCTTTGGTTATTGTCCCTAGCTGATGCTTTGCTCAACTACTTCACAATACAGACCGGCAATAGCAAAATAAAACAATGTTCCATATTTTGTGCAACCAATCTAAAACAAATTAAAACAGGGATAAAGTTTTAAAGTTCACCTTTTTCTGTTTTAATTAAAATAGAAGTTTCAAGAATTTAACAACATTGGATGAATACCTATAGGAGCTTTTGAAAATTAGTCTTATTATGATAGGTCAACATTTAAAGACCAGAAATTGAACTGAAGTTTGATTGCAACTGCACTAATAGCACTCCCTTGTGATTACCAGTCCAAGTTGTGAAGGGTCTACTGAAGTCATTACTTTTTCCAATTAGATTTTAATTCATCTTTGTTTCAGACTGTAAGATGTACAAAAGAGCTATTAAATTGCAACATTACAGCTCTCAGAGTTTTGTCAGGTGTTGACCAGTGGGGCTACTGTGCAATGGGTCAGCCTACTGCAAGAAAAATGGACTGGGAGAATGCTGGAAGTGTCTCTGCGGGTCAACGGGATTTACGGTGAACATCTGTTGTCAGTCTGCAGAGGCCGCAGTGAGTGCAGGTCCATGTGGAGACTTCCTGAACAGACAGATTGGTCCAGAGTGCTGGGCTGTTTCTTGCTTCAGTACTGCCGCCTCTCGTCGCAGTGGGTGTGTGGGCAGTCCTGTCGCATCTGAGGAGATTTATTGGGCTAACCATTTATATTTGCGGCAGTCAAGACTCCGGGTAGCAGCTCTCAGTGCAAGCATTATTTCCTCACTCAACACTCTTTTTGGCCCAGTTTAGTAAAGGAGCATGCCTGGTGAGATCATTTATTACCAAGTGTGGTAGTGGGAGAAACTCATTTATAACACAAGATTTTTAGCACATTGAGTGAGGTCACTTCTTCCCTTTTCACATGGCCACAGTGTAGGTGATGAAATCATCTGTTTTCTTGCATACTTTGCACAGCAATGCAATTGGTTTGGGACTGGCTTCAGCGCTTCTAACTGAGGTTTCTTTTGTAGGAAGCTCCTTAGTGTTGTATCGGTCCAAACGCTAACTATTAACCCAGAGCTGTTTTCTCGGGCAGGTTTGCAGACTTTTTCTCATTGCAGTAGTTTGATGCAGAAAAAGCAAGAAGAAAATAAAGGGAAAAAATGATTGATTGATGGAACGGCTGGAGACTCTCTGGAGTAATTTACCATCAAATGGTAAAGTAAATGTGTTAAGCTACCAGAGTCTGCCAGAAGCTTTGTTTGCCTGCTGGTGCACTTACAACACCTCATTCCAATGGATGATTCGGATTAAGAAAAGAGGTATGCCAGTGATTTGCAGGTGAGATATGTGATTAATCTGCCTCTACCTTCACTATATCATCACCCCCACTAAAAATCTTCTCTGAAGTAATTGACACCAATCCTGTCCTGTAGGGTCATGTGATAATGATAGACTGGCAACAGGCTTCACTTCATTATACCTACATCTTCCATTTGGGAAATGTTTGACAAACGCTCAGCAACAAATTTATGAACACATCCCTACTTCTATCAACTAGACACCACCACCAATCTCTACACAACCCTTGACACTTGCTAGAATACCCTTTCCCTCTCCTGCACCACCTTTTGTCCCTCAAACCAAGATGCTAAGGGAGGCACCTTGAACACCGTTGAAATCCCAGTAAACAAAGCAAAAAAGAGTGGAGGGTTTGGTAAAAGATTCATTTATTCATTTTCAGAATGCAGCCACTACTGTCTGGACAAACAGTTATTGCCCAGTCAACAATGCCCCTTAACAGAATGGTGGCTTATTTACATTTCAGATAATTTATTTAGAGTCAACGTTATTCCCTTGCATCTGGAGCAAGAGGAAGAGCAGATAAGGACAACAGACTTCCTTTCTTGAAGAACATGAGTGAACCAGATGGTTTTTTTAATGACAAGCGCACTAATGTCTAGGCAAGCATTTAATGGCTGCCTTTATGTCAATGGCTTTGTTGCATAATCTTTCTGTGATCAGTTAACACTGCACTGATCAGAGGCAGAAACTGTGGTCATCTACTTAGCATGGCTTTGTGTCTAATTGGCAGCAACTTGGGCCAATTGGGTTCCTTTTTACAGACAGAACCTGAATAAGCATGTTCAGCTCTGTGTGAGCTATGATACTGTTAACGTCTAGCCCAGAATATAACGATGACTTGAGTTGTTGGCACATGGCCAAGTGGTTAAGGCGTTGGTCTAGTGATCTGAAGGTCGCTAGTTTGAGCCTCAGCTACGGCAGCGTGTTGCGTCCTTGAGCAAAGCACACATTGCTCTGCAATGATACCGGTGCCATGCTGTATCAGCCCTTGCCCTTCCCTTGGACAACATCAGTGGCATAGAGAGGGGAGACTTGCAGCATGGGCAACTGCTGGTCTCCCATACAACCCTGCCCAGGCCTGCGCCCTGGAAACTTTCCAAGGCACAAATCCATGGTCTCTCGAGACTAACAGATGCCTATGAGTTATTAACGTTAGCTGTTTTGCAAAATCTCCTTCACATAATGCACAGTATAAATGTAGAATTCCTATTATAGAATGTAGAACAATACAGCACAGTACAGGCACTTCAGCCCACAATGTTGTGCTGACCTTTTAATCTTCTGTAAGATCAGCCTAACCCTTCCCTCCACCATAGCTCTCCAATTTTCTATCTTCCATGTGCCTTTCTTAAATGCCACTAATGTATATATCTCTAGTACCATCACTTCTTCATAAAAATGTGCATACTACATCAACTATAATTCAAAGATAAGATTGATGCGTCTCTGCTACCCAGGTCCAGTTGTAGGCTGATGGAATAAGGATACAGATCAGCTACGTTCTCGGGTCACGGATTTGACTCAAGAAACTGAATATCCTGTTCCTAATTGTCACAGGAATAACTTAGAAGGTGCCATCTTGTGACTTACCTCATGCCAAGCAGCTTAGCTGTTTTCACATTAAGCATACACATGTGAATTTATCAGTCTTTAAAATCAGAACATTGTCAATACATCTCAGTTGCCACCAGCATGTATGTCCTTCTGTTTACATGTAGCAGGGTACTGTGGAAAGATAACATATTGTTTTGAGGTTAGAACTAAAGATGTAAGCCCTTGAATTTTTATTTCACTTTGCTCAACTTTTCACTTCTCCATAAAGTTGAGTCCTCCTGCATTGATGTTCTTAAATCAAATCTAAAGCAAATCAAAAAGATGTAAATACAATTGTTCACTTTTAAAAGACTAGATGTTAAAACAGCAAAGGTATTAAACATATTTACAAAGTTAATTAGTCAACTCGTCTAAGGTACTCAGCTCTGGTCTTCATTTCACAAAAGGAATAGTCTTGAAAGAGTGTAAAGTAAATTTATAAGTGCCATAGCAGAAATGAGAGACAATATACAGTGCAGTGAACTGATATGTGTCAGTAAAGTTATGAAAGGATTCAGTAGCGCTTGATGCAAAGACGATGCTTCCCCTCTGGGAGAGTCCAAAGCTAAGTGCATAAATATAAGAGAGACACTAATACACAAAATAATAAATTAGGAAAAACATATGATGTCCAGAAACCTGGCAAGAACAAAATATATCTCTGGACTCGACGATTAAGATCATGAATTAAAGTCACTAACATATATATATCATGAAATAGAAACAAATTGATTCAAATTAATTGAACCTGCTTCAAAGTTTTTCTTTTCAGATGATACCAGCAATCAAAAGTTTTGGGAGCCAAGATGTTTCTTTTTATATATTCATTCACAAGATGTGGGTCTTGTGGCTCACCTCTAATTGTCCTTAAATTGAGATAACTAGAGAAGCCAGTTAAACTCAAAGTTCAAAGTAAATTTATTATCAAACTACATACTGTACATGTCACCATCCACAACCCTGAGATTCATTTTGTTGTGATGTTAATCTAAACTAATCTAATGCTGATACTTGGTAAACTACCATGGAAGTAGTGGTGCTGCTGTGCTTTCTTCACAATTGCGGAATCCTGGAGTTACAGAAGTGACTGGGATAGGGACACCAGGTATCTCCTCATGGCAGAAAGCGTGGTGTGTAGAACACGGCGGGAGAAGCAATCAATTGAATGTGAGTACCTAGGGCCCTCAGAGGGTCCAAATCGTGAAGCTTGAAAACTAATCTGGAAGCTATGTGGTACAAGCTGGCAGCAAAGCCATGTTCCCAGGAAGGATACATGGCTGTAGTAGCGGGTCTAGGTAAGCACGCGGTCAAAGAGTCAATGAGTAGCAGGGATCACAGAGAGGGAAGAGAGTTTCACTGAACTCCCGGTGAGGAGACGATTTAAACTTCCTCCGGGTAGGCATCCCTGGAAGAGCCTTTGCAGTGTAATAATCAAATCACAAACAAGAGAAAATCTGCAGATGCTGGAAATCCAAGCAACACCCACGAATTGCTGGAGGAACTCAGCAGGCCAGGCAGCAGCTAGAAGTACAGTTGGCGCTTCTCAACCAGAAACGTCAACTGTACTTTTTCCGTAGATGCTTCCTGGCCTGATTACGTAGGATTGCATAGCAGGAGAGGGAGTTCAAAAGAAGATTATGAGGCCATTCGGGACATTCTGGGCACCACAGTTTCTGAGAAGGCATTGGATTGTGCATAGATAAGCATTTGGTAGGAGGCAATAAAAAGAAGTTAAGTTCGACTGGAGCCGCCATTGCGGGAGCAGGCCAGTGTTAGAGTGGGGAATTCAGGCTTTCACTCACAGAGGCTTCGGCATGGAGAGGTGAAGGCTGTGGATAGATTTGTTTGTTTAATTTTTCTTTCTTTTTTATTGCACAGTTAGAAGAGTAGGGATTCCAGGCAGGATAGTGCAAATGCTCCCTTTGCAGGACGTGGGAAGGCAGTGTTCCTGATGACTAGACCTGCGAGAAGTGCATCCAGCAGTACCTTTGTTCAGTCTGGGTTAAGGAATTATAGCTGGTGCTGGATAAGTTCCGGACCATTCGGGAGGCTGAAGGGTTGGATACACAGGGAGATAATTGTACCCAAGGTACAGGACACAGATGACTTGGTGACCATCATGAGGAAGAAAGGGAATAGGTACCTAGAGCCGTGCACCACTGTGCCCCTCAACAAAAGATATAGCACTTTGGATACTGCTGGGGGAGGGTGGGGTGGGAGTGGATGATCTGCCACAGTGGTCACATCTCTGGCACTGCGTCTGGCTCTGTAGCTCACAGGAGGAGGGTGGGAGAAGAGTACAGTGGGGATGGGGATTCTGTAGTGATAGGGGATTCCATTGTTAGAGGAGCAGACAGGAGATTCAGTAGGCATGAAAGAGAATACCAGATGGTTTGTTGCCTCCCAGGTGGGAGTGCAGGGATGTATCAGATTGGGTCCACAGTATTCTAAAGGGGGAGGGGGAGCAGCCAGAAGCTGTGGTACATATTGGCATCAATGATAGAGGTAGGTAAAGAGTGAATTTAAAGAGTTAGGTGGAAAGCTGAAAAGCAGGGCCTCCATGATAGGAATCTCTAGATTCCTGTCTGTGCCACATGCCAGTGAGGGTAAGAATAGGATGATTTGGCAGATGAATGCGTACTTGAGGAATTGCTGCATGGAGCACAGTTTCAGATTTCTGGATCATTGAGATCACTTTTAGGAAATGTATGAACAGTAAAAGAAGGTCAGGGTATAACCCAAGGGCAACCAATATCCTTGCAGGTAGGATTGCTAGAGCTGCTGAAGAGGGTTTTAAACTTATTTTGCAGGGGTTGGGAATCAGAATAATAGGGCTGAGGATGGGACATTTTGTATACAGGTAGATGCAGTGTGGCATGATAGGGCAAAATTGCAGTCAGTGGGATGAGTTGAAGTGGAACATGGGGCCAAGATTGTAAAGGGTGATGAATACAGGACTGAAGGTTTTATATTTGAATGCAAGTAATACATGGAATAAGGTAAATGATCCTGCAGCACAGTTCGAGATTTGTAGGTATGATATTGTCGGCATCACTGAGTCGTAGCTGAAAGAATATCATAGTTGGGAGCTTAACATCCAAGGAAACACATTGTATTGAAAGGGAGGCAGATAGGCAGAGGAGGTGAGGTGGCTGAATTGATAAAAAAAAATGAAATCAAATCCTTACAAAGAGGTGACATAGGATTGGAAGATTTAGGATCCTTGTGGGTGGAGTTAAGAAACTGCAAGGGTAAAAAGAGCCTAATGGGAATATTGTACAGGCCTCTGAGCAATAGCCAGGCAGTGAGCTACAAATTGCAACAGGAAATAAAAAAGGCATGTAAAAAGGCCAATGTTACGATAGTCATAGGGGATTTCCATATGCAGGTAAATTGGGAAAATGGTGCTGGATCGCAAGAGATAGAATTTGTAGAATGCCTACAAGATGGATTTTTAGAGCCGCTTATGGTTGACTCCATTAGGGGAAAGGCAGTTCAGGATTGGTTGTTGTGTAATGAACCAAATTTGATTAGAGAGCTTAAGATAAAGGAACCCTTAGGAGACAGTGATCATAATATCATAGAATTCACCCTGCAGTTTTTAAAGTGAGAAACTAAAGTTAGATGTATCAGTAAAATAGTGGAGTATAGTGGAATTACAAATACAGGAGACAGGAGTTGACCAAAGTTGATTGGAAGGGGACACTGACAGGGATGACAGCAGAGCAGCAATGGCTGGAGTTTCTGGCAGCAATTTGGAAGATGCAGGATAGATACATCCCAAAGATGAAGAAGTATTCTAATGGAAGGACGACACAACTGTGACTGACAACAAAAGACAAAGACAGCATAAAAGCAAAAGTGAGGGCATATAACATAGCAAAAATTAGTGGGAAGTTGGAGGATTGGGAAGCTTTTAAAGACCAACAGAAGGAAAGCTATAAAGAGCAAAATAACAAAATATGAAGCTAAGCTAACCAACAATATAAAAGAGGATACCAAAGATTATTTTCAGATATATAAATAGTAAAAGAGAGGTGAGAGTGGATATCAGACCATTGGAAATTGATGTTGGAGAGGTAATTATGGGGGACAAAGAAATGTCATTGGAGTTTAATAAATATTTTGCATCATTCTTCACTGCCTGAGGCACTGGGAGAATCTCAGAAATTTGAAAGCATCAGGGGCAAAAATGAGTGTAGTTGCTGGTACTAAGGAGAAGGTCTGAAGGTAGAAAAGTCACCTGGAACAGATCTACTATACCCCAGAGATCTGAAAGAGGTAGCTGGGGAGTCCGTGGAAGCATTTGTAATGATATTTCAAGAATTACTAGATTCTGGAATGGATCAGGAAGACTTGGAAAATTGTGAATGTCACTAAAAGTCTTTAAGAAGGGAGGGAGACAGAAGAAAGGAAATTATAGGCCAGTTAGACTGACAACAGTGCTTGGGAAGATGTTTATGTAATGAGCTCTCTGACCCTATTCGGGGAATTGGAAATGTCGAGCTCCAAGGTTGTTAGAGCTCCTGAATTGCTTAATTGTTGTTAAATGAGATTTGTTAACTGTTTATATTTCCTTGCTAAGTTTATTTTGATTGGTTTGGGAATTCAGTGTTACTTACATTATTTAAACAGCTGCTCTATTTCCACAATGGCGGGGTCCTGGTTATGAGATTGTTTCATCTTGCGATGTCACTTGGTCGAGCCATCGATGTTCTGCTGCAATTCCCAGGTGTAAACTCTGCTTTCCATCTCTACTTGAGAGTCTCCCTTTCCTCTGTACCTGGGCTCATCATTGCCAGTGCTTACTGTGAAAGATGGGCCCTGTGATGGAGTGATCCCAGTGGAATTTTAACAGCGGCATTTTGACATTGGTCAAATAGAGATGAGGATACCATCTATTCTCTTCTCCTTGTTCCAAGTAAATGTTCTGAGTGTCTCTTGTCTACATTCCGAATTTCTCAAGTCCACATTCCAAGTCCACATGCTGAGCTTCTCTTGTCTATTTTCAAGTCTTTCGTCAAGGTTCTCAAAGTCATCAACGTTCGCTAGATCTTGCATGGCCCTCCATGTTTCTATGGTTTATTCTATATTTCTGAGTCTTATTCCATTTCCAAGTTTTATTCTATATTTCTAGGATTTATTCAATGTTTCTGAGGTTTATTCAATGTTTCCGATCTTCATTCAAAGTTTACTAGGTTTATTCAATGTCTTAAGTTCCCCAGGTCTGTCTCGAGTTTACCAAATCTATCTCAAATTCACCAACCATGTCTTGCATTCACCAGCCCTGTCTCGCGTTCACCAACCCTGTCTTGGGTTCCCCAGGTCTGTCTCCCCAGACCTGTTTCGAGTTCCCTAGATCTGCCTCCAGTTTATCAGGTCTGTCTTGAGTCTACCAGACCTATTTCGAGTTCCCCAGGGCTGTCTGAAGTTCTCCAGGCTGTCAGAGTGCTGGTCGTAGGGAAGGGCGTACTGCAATTTGCTCTCCAGGCCTGTTAAAGGAGCAGGAGAGCATTGGGCTCTGAGACTTTTAGAGCTTCTGACTTGCTTAATTGCTGCTTAATGAGATTCATTAATCATTTATTTTTCTTTGTTAAATTTATTTTGATTGTCTCTTGGATTCCGTGTTACTTGTGTTAGTTAAACGAATGCTCTGTTAGTACTATCGTGGGGTATAGTTTTGTGATTGTTTCGTTTCGTGGTGTCACTAGATCAAGCCACCAGTGTTCTGTTCAGATGTATAAACTCAGGTTGCCATCTGTACTTGAGAGTTTGCCTTTCCTCTGCACCCGGATTCCAACATTGCCAGTGCTCACTGTAACAGTTTACAAATGAGTTTTTGAGCTACTTGGAGGCACAGGATAAAATAGGTTAAAGTCAGCATGTTTTCCTTAAGGGGAAGTCAAGCCTAACAAGTCTATTGAAATTCTTTGAGCAATTAACAAGCAGGATAAACAAAGGAGATTCAGTGGATGTTGTATACTTGGATTTTCAGAAGGCCTTTGACAAGGTGCCCATGGTGTAACAGGAAAGATGGTTAGAAAATTGGCTAACTAGCAGGAGATAAAGAGTGGGAATAAAAGAGGCCTTCTCTGCTTGGCTGCTGGTGACTAGCAGTGTTTCACAGGGAGTCAGTGTTGGGCCCGCTTCTTTTCACGTTATATGTCAATGATTTGGATGACAGACTTGATGGCTTTGAGGGTGATATGAATACAGACGAAGGGGCACCTATTGGTGAGGAAACCTTGAATCTGCAGAAGGACTTGGGCAGAATTGAATTGAACTGAATCAAATTGATTTTATTACTTACATCCTTCACATAGATTAGGAGTAAAAATCTTTACCTTCTCCGTCTAAATGGGCAAAATGCAATTTATAGTAATTTGTAATAAATAGTATGTACAACAGGACAGTCAGTATAACATATAAATACAATTGCATCAGCTTGAATTAATTAGTCTAATGGCCTGGTGGAAGAAGCTGTCCTGGAGCCTGTTGGTCCTGACTTTTATGCTGTGGTACCGTTTCCTGGATGGTAGCAGCTGGAACAGTTTGTGGTTGGGGTGACTCAGGTCCCCATTGATCCTTCGGGCCCTTTTGACACCCCTGTCTTTGTAAATGTCCTAAATAGTGGGAAGTTTGCATCTCCAGATGTGCTGGGCTGTCCGCACCATTCTCTGAAGAGTCCTGCAATTGAGGGAAGTACTGTTCCCGTATCAGGCAGTGATGCAGCCAGTCAGGATTCTCTCAATTGTGTGAATGAGCAAAGAAATAGCAGGTGGAATATTGTGTAGAGAAGTGTTTAGTCTTGCACTTTGGTAAAAGGAATAAAGGTATACTCTATTTCCTAAATGGGGAGAAAATTCAAAATTCAGAGGTGCAAAAAGACTTGGGAGTCCTCATGCAGGATTCCCTAAAGTTTAACTTGCAGGCTGTGTTGGTGGTAAGGAAAGCAAATGCAATGTGAACGTTTATTTTGGGAGGACTAGGATATAAAAATGCAAAGATGTAACGTTGAGGCTTTATATGGCATTGGTCAGTCTGCACTTGGTATATTGTGAGCAGTTTTGGGCCCCTTATCCAACAAAAGATGTGCGGCATTGAAGAGAATGAAAGGGTTAACGTATGAGGAGCATTTGATGGCTCTAGGACTGTGCTTGCTTGAGTGAAGAAAAATGAGAGGGCATCTCATTGAAACCTATTGAATATTGAAAGGCCTAGATAAAGTGGATGTGGAGGAGATGTTATCTATAGTGGGGGAGTCTAGGACCAGAAGGCACAGCCTCAGGGGGACATTCGTTTTGAACAGAGATGTGGGGCAATTTCTTTAGAGAGAGGGTAGTGTATTTGTGGAATTTGTAGCCACTGCTGGCTGTGAAGTCTTTTGGTATATCTAAAGAGAGCTTGATAGGTTCTTGATTGGTCAGAGCATGAAAGGTTATGGGCGAATGCAAGAGAAAGGGGCAGAGAGGGATAATAAATCAGTCATGAAGGAATGGCGGAGCAGACTTGATTGTCTGGATGGCCTAAATGTGCTCCTGTGTTTTATGGTCATTCAGAGGATGGTTTGAGTGTGGAACAAGCTGCAAGGGAATACGGTCCATGTGGATCCTGTTGTAACATTTTAGAGTTTCGATAGGTACGTGGATGAGAGAAGTATGGAGGGCTATGGTCCAGATGCAGGATGATAGCACTAGGCAGAAGACCAATTCAGTAAGGACTAGATGGGCCAAATAGCCTGTTTCCCTATTGCACTAGTTAATGATTCCATGATTCTAGTGAACCAGGTTGGCTTTTACAACAACCTGATAGTTCCAACATCGCCATTAATGAAACTAGCTTTTTATTCTATGTTATTTAATTTTACTGAATTTAGTTGCCCCACCTACCAGTTTAGCATTTAACTGCTGTTGATGGGGAAAAGTTGATCATTTAGGTTCAGATTCACCTATCTGATTTCCTGTAATGGTCTGCATGGATTAGTTTTAACCAGGTCACATCTGGCAAGAAGAAAATGAAGTCGACTTAAAGTGCTATCTCATAAAAATGAGATTCAGAGATGCCGTCTTTGATTAATTGAAAAAAAAAACTTTTGGAACGTAGATATTGAGGATTATCATGTGCTTAGTAGTTGTTGTTTGTGCAAAGTAGCTAGTCCTTTCCAGGTCTTTGAGGACAATATTTTGGCATTAAATCATTATTTAATGAAATAAGAAATTCTCAATGCTTTCCCCAAACCCTCGAAATCCTCAGTCTTACATACTAATTGCCTGAATTCAGGATGGATGTTGAAAGGACTCTCAAACATTCTGGGTGACTGTTCTGACAGAGGCTGGAGACTTCTGCACCACATGCACCTCTGATGAAAGCACTTTGGATTTGTCAATATTTAACACACAGAGGGACTCTTTCTCACTCTCCAATTCAATCAAATGATAACAATATATTTGCTCCAATTTATTCACAAAGATGTACAGTAGACTCTAGTTGTTTCCTGATCAATAGTGATGACCGTCCATGGTTCAAGACCTTTAAATCTAATGACTCTCTTTTGGTTTTTCAAAAGAAATTAAAGTGAAAGTGTAAGTTTAAAGAATATGATTATGCATTTCCAGTGCTTGTTGACCAGATTGTTGGAGGTGAAGTGTCATTAAAGCTGAGATCATCAGTGCACACATCAGTCCACTTAACGGTTAACGCCTTCCAGATATATAGGCGCAACCAGCTTAGAATTGGTAGAGAAAAAGCTACTGCAGACCTTCTTCAGGGGCACTATGACCTCGCCAAGCAGTCTGAACCATTGATCTCAAGCATGAAGTTGGTGATTGCCAGGAAAACATACCCTGATCTCAGTGTCAGCAAGATCAAGGAACTAATTGTGGACCTCGGGAAAGAGGAGCTGCAAAAGCACACACTAATCTTCATCAAGGGATCAGTAGTGGAAAAAGTGAGCAGTTCCATGTTCCAGGATGTCAGCATCTTATAGAATCTATCCTGGGCCCACCATGTCGATGCAACCATGATGACATTCCATACTTTATTAGGAGTTTCATGAGATTTAGTGTGTCAGCAAAGACTCTAGCAAATTTCTACAGCTGTGCTGTAGGAAGCATTTTGACTGGTTGCATCTCTGTCTGGTATGGAGGCTCCAGTGTTTCAGTGGGCTGCATCTCTGGCGCAAGCTTCCCTACCATTGAGGGTATCTTCAAAAGGTCATGGCTCAAGAAGGCAGCATGTATCATTGAGGGTCTGTCCATCCAAGATGTGCCCTCTTCTCATTGTAATCAATAGAGTTGAGTAAGTACAGGAGCCTGAAGACCCACATTTGATGTTTTAGTAACCAGTTCCTCTCCTCTGCCATGAAATTTCCGAGCAGTCCATGAATGCTACCTCAATTTTACTCTTTTTCACTTTTTTATGTAACGTGATAATTTGTTATGCCTGTACTATACTGCTACCATACAACAACAAATTTCTCGACTAATGTCAGTGACAATAAATCTTACTCTGATTCTGATTCTGAACACGTTACCTGTCTCCTGCCTGAATTTGATGTATCATTGCTTTACTTTCACCATTTATTGACATGGTGGCATCCGTTAGTCTCGAGAGACCATGGATCTGTGCCTGGAATGGTTTCCAGGGCACAGGCCTGGGCAAGATTGTATGGAAGATCAGCAGTTGCCCATGCAGCAGGTCTCCCCTCTCCACGACACTGATGTTGTCCAAGGGAAGGGCAAGGGCTGATACAGCTTGACACCAGTGTTGTCACAGTAGTTGCCAGAATGAGATTGAGGGCAATGTCGGACTGCCTTAGGGACTCCAGCTCCGGATTTGTTCTCAGGGTTTACTCCCGAAGCATTTCCCATGAGTGGGTATGGACGCAAGGCAGCAGAGGTTTGAAATCAGAGTTTTCCCTCTCTTAGATGGTCTGCCTTCCCAGGCTGACGAGCTCCATCTACCCAAATTATTGATATACGTACATTATATGTTTGGATGGTTTGTCTGCTTAAAGCAATTGTCCTAGTTTGGTTTGCTTTGCAGTTTAGTAACCTTCTAAAATTTAGAACAATATACCTAAATATATGACAGCAGAAAGGCTGGCATTATTATTTGAACCAATTTTAAATATTCATAGAGATTGAAAGAATCTGCAGATACTGGAATCTGAAATAACATACTGTGGTGAACTACATATACCTGTCTGGACACGCAAATTCAAAAGCATGGGCAAATGTTGTGACGTGCATCATGGAACCACAGAGCATAGAAGGTGACCAGTTGACCCATTTTGGCAGAGGTTTTCAAGGAGTAGAGCTGCAGCAAAAGATGCATGTTCTACACTGGAGCAACACACAAAGCACTGAAGGAATTCAGAGGGTCAGGCAGCATCTATGGGGGCAAATGGACATTAGATGCTGCCGGTCTTGTTGAGTTCCTCCAGCATTTTGTACGTAGCTCAATATTCCAGCCCGTGCATTTTCTTGTGTCTGCTGTTCTACACTGATCTTCCTGCTTAAGAATTTAGCAAAGGCACTAATTAATTGGTAAAGAAGAATTTTTTTTTAATTGTAAGTAACCACACAATATCTCACATATAAGAGGAGTTTGCAGAATGGATGTCAGTAAAACAAAATATTCAGCAGTGGGATAAAAGGACTAAAGGTGTATTCAGCCCCAAATATTAAGTTGCTTACTGCCACACTATACACTTAAATTGTGAAGTGAATAGCTGTCACTCTTTTGGCAGAGATAATTCACTTATAAAGTGGAAACTGAATCCTTTTGTACAGTTTGGAAAGAGCTTGCATACAAAATGCTGCAGACCTGAGAGAGATACTGCACTTTTTACTGTGTCTTAAACAAATGCTGTCACGTAATACTAATTGATGGTTGGGGAATAAAACGAAGTCTGTGGCTCGGGCAAAAAAGCTTCCAGAGAAGTCTTTCCCACTCACCAATCCTCAAAAGGCAATACAACAAAATAGCATATAAAGATGTTATTTTCTATTTTATTTACAGACATAGATTCAAAATTCAAGACACCCTGCTTATACAAATGCAACTTTGATAAATATGTTTGGATCCTCCATGATATTTCTCTGATGAACGTTTTGCCCTTGAACATGCAGCCACCCCATTTCAAATTCACAGCAAGTCAGGGCAAAGTTAGCTCCGTAGATGAATACAAATTTTATACAATTTACTGACTGTCAAAATAATAGCTCACATCTCTCTGATCCCTTAATTACCCATTGGCAATATAGAAAAGTTCGCAGTAACTACTTTGACAACGTGAGCTTGATTTGTTTCGACACAACTTACTGCAGATGTAGAATAAGCCTGTTTCAAATTGCTTTTTTTTCTTCCACAGCCCGAACTCCCACACAAGAATTATTTCCATTTGGCTTATTTTGCCTTCAATATTTTTTTTTAATTCCTGTCGGCACTTCCTCCATTTTAGAACTCTTAAGTTGTCTTCGCCAGAAAGGATCACAGTAGGTGGCCTGTTGTGAATAACTCCAGCATTTTCTCACTGCACATATAATGAGTTTTACAGAAGCTGCCCTAGGTCTGTGCCATAAAATGTATTTCCAAAAATAGCACTGTTGCAAGGACTCATATGCTACAATGAAACATAGCACACTCAATGAATGAAAAAGAAATTGAGTTGATTAAGTAAGTTCATCCTACTGCATTTGTTCTCAACTGCACCTTCTTATCTCATCAACATATCCCTCCATCTCCATCTTTTCTTAGATGAACGGTGCTATTGAAATGAGAATGACCTATAGTGATCGCCTTGTAACTCAGTACAACTCTCTTGCACTTTATAAGATCCTTGCACATCATTGAAATTAAATCCAGCATTTTTGGTACAAACTGGATTCGGGAATCCATCTTGAAAAAGAAGCGATCGTATCAACTCTGCTTTGTGCTGCTTGTTACACGGGACAAGCAACAGAATATCTGAAGTGAAGTTTTTTTGGTCATCTTATTATACAATCTGCATAAACGAATGTATAATACATTTGTTTCAGATTTTCAGTCGCACTCAAGGGACCTTCTCAATTTCATGTTTCAACCAATAAGCCTTAGTGGTTTGAGACAAATTTCTGTTGATGCTTTAGCTTTCTTTTAATAGATTTGGGCTTCTCAATGTCTAACTGGCAACATTAGGCAAATTGCAGATTACACATCAAGCTGCTTCTGCAAAGAGTGGAATGTCCTGTTTATTCCTTCTTCTGGGGTATCTGCCTTCCACCTTGACTGCACCCATGGTTTCAGAGTCTCCCTCTTGGCTGCTCCTGGGGCAGTCCAGTGTTGGTGCAGTTAGACCCAGACCTACCCATTTCTTTATTAGAACCCACAAACAAAACCAATCAGACCTCTGATTTGGAGCAATGACTAGAGTACCCCAAGGAAGTATATTGAAAAATAAGTAATTACTACTTAGGTTAAAGAAAATCCTACATATATATATATATATATATATATATTCATGATTTAATGGAATGATTGAACAGTTTTTGAAAATAAATATGAAAATTTAAACTATTCTTTCTGCCAAGAAACAAGTATACCTGCAGAGTTTTACAAAGTTCAAATAACAAAGCACTGCTTCTCCATTGTTTTGCCCATCTTGTCACAACTCCATTGCAATTTTCTTCTTGAAATTCATCCTACAGAGTAGGAAGAGCCGTATTAACATATGAGTTGTACTACACTGTTGTGCCCTACTTAAACTCTGCTGTTGATGTTTCACTTATATTTTGATCAAATGTCTAATGAAATGGTATTCGTTTTGTCCAGTTCTACATTCCAGCTGAATTCTCCGTTGTACTGAAAGTAAAAGGACAAATGCCACTAATAAGTCTCATTCTCGAAGGACAGACTATGCTGTATGCTCCACCATTGCCAGTTCATAGAGTTTAGTTGTCACATGGGGCGCGAGATTAATGAGCAAGAGGAAAATCCTTGTTGTTGCTTTTTGATAGAATCGACTGGGGAGCCAAGAGACAGGGGCTCAACTCTTCACCACAGGCTATGTCTGTAAATGCAATACAGAAGTGGGTCATTAATTCTGGTTCAAAATCAGCATTCATTGCACTTCCATCTAGGAAGGGCTTTCACAGCCACCCCCACCCCTCAATAAGACACCAACTCCACGAGTCTTTCTGTCTCTTCTCCTGTGTTATTTTCACCTGCCTTTTGAGCAGTATTACAAAATTTGCATTTAACTGTGTCCAACAGCTAGGGTGTTAAAGCAATTCAAAATAGCAGAAATGTTGTGTTAGATGATGTAGAATTTGAATTTACTTGCCACAATCACACAAAGTGCAGATAAAAGTAATTACATTCTCACATACATTTAGCAAACTAATAGGTAGAATTTAGTCAGGTGGTTTTTTTCAGCTAGCCTACATATTTGGTTTGGTTTGGTTGCATATACCTGCATTATAGTAGTTATGAAGTAAGTGTTGACAGCTGACGTGGTTGGTGGGAGGCCTGTGAGAACCACAAGTAACTGACCTGACAGTTCTAGTGTTGACTGATTAGACATTCACACTCTGCACACCACTCCAGGCTGGTATTGCCGAGTACAGCCAGGCATGCGCACTGTGTTACACCTTCCAGCCGCAGCACTCATTCCTTTATGAGCTCAGTGAACTTAAGTGTCACAGGACTTTCTCCAGTGAAAACTGACAGAAAACAGTGTCCACCTTCTCCAATCAGTCAGGGTGATCACAAGCAGATTTGACAAGTTTAAACCCAGGGGTAACTTGCATAGAATTTATACCAAAGAGCAAAATGCTATGGGACAACCGCACTTCATAAAGTTACACCATTTGATTCCAGATTCAGATCGTGGTCCCAGTCTGGATTTTGCCAGTGAAGTGAGAAAAAGATAGCAACATGACATTTATTACACGAAAAATACTAAAAGATACTTTGCTCAACGCACACAAAATGCTGGAGGAACTCAGCACGTCAAGCAGCATCTGTGGACGGGAATGGACAATTGACATTTCAGGCTGAGACTTTTCGCCAGTCCTGATGAAGGGTCTCAGGCAGAAATGTCAACTATTTATTTCCTTCGGTAAATAATGCTTGACTTGCTTAGTTCCTCCGGCACTTTGTGAGTGTTGCTCAGGATTTCCAGCATCTGAAAAAATTCTTGTGAGTGAAAAATATTGTACTTCCTAGCAGATTACCAAGCTCAGAAAAAAGAGCAGGGATAACTGATCAATATCACCTGAAGGATTTGAGTAAAGTCAGAAGGTAGCCAGGTACATCAGAAATCAGAGTTAAATTCCAGTGGGAGATGCTAGTGCAGGAGATCAGAGAGACAGAATAGGTCTGAATTCATGGGTAAATGTTGAATTTCCACAACCGTGCATTAGATTTACAGCAAGTCATAAACTCTTTAGAAATTTAACATAAAGAGATAAGAGATGACTATTAATCTGTAAGATCTGAAGAGATTATTGTCTAAAATTTGTTTGGTGCTACAGACGAACATCTCTGCCCCTGAACAGCTGGGTCTGAGACACACCCACCATAGGGACTCAGCATGGCAGAGGAGTGTGATTAGGGGAGGGACGATAGTTAGTTAGAGGGTGACTCGAGCAAGTATTTTTTGGTGTTGACTGTTTGGTTTGAGGTTTGAGGATATGTTGTGAAAGATGCTTTCAGGAAGGGTGGTAGTTGGTGGTAGCAGCAGTCTATGATTCCTAAGATGAGATGGGGAGAAGTAGGTCTGCTCTTCCACTCTCTGCATTCAGGTAGGCAATAACTAAATCGCTGACCTGAAGGCATATAGGGTGGTTTTTCCGCTGTTTTAACAGTGGTATTAATCATTTGCATACAATATGCTGCATAATGGTTCTGTTGAACAGAAGAACAGATGAAAGATAGGAACGTGGGTGAGATGTTATTCTGCCCTAATATTCAATATAATCATAGCTGATCTGTCCCAGGCATCATTTCCTCTCTTGAGCCTGTTTTGAGTCCTCTATTCCCATCTTTCGAAAATACAGTATATCAGTATTGTTTTTGAATACCAGCTGTGAGCTTTACTCTACAACTTTCCAGCATAGAGAATTCCAGAGTGTCACTCTCTCAGAAAATAATTCCTATGCTCCTCAGTTTTAAATGATGCCCCTTTATACTGCAACCATGTCCTTTTATTTGAGAAACTCCCAATGAAACATCTCAATGTCAGGCGTCTACAATTTTTTGTTTCTACTTAGCACTTCCCAGGCTGTCACTACATCCACTTCTCCACCCACCCGATCCCCCACCTGGCTCAGACTTCTTCCTTTTATCTCTCTCTCTCTCACCCACCAGCCACTGTCTCCTGACTCCAGCTCTTTCTCTTCTTCACCTGCCCAGATGCTCCTGCCAATCAACTCCTTCTTCACTCCTCCCTTTCACATCTTTACTATGACTTTCTCCCCTCTACACTCTCAGTGCCAATGTAAGATTTTCACGTGTAATGTTGGCTGTAAATTTCCCTCCACAGATGTTGCCTGGCCCATTGACTTCTTCCAGCAATTTGTTTTTGCTTTATATTTCAGCATATGCAGTTTTTTTATATCTACATTGTTGCACCATCTATAACTCTCGGAGACGGGAAGCAAAAGGTAGGCTTTTATTAGCTGCAAACGTGACCACGACATCTTGGAGACTGAGGGAGGAGCAGTGCCTCCAATCGCCTTTATACAGGGGTCTGTAGGTGGAGCCACAGGAGCAGTCAGCAGAGGGGCGTGTCCAGACAGGTATACATAGTTTACCACATACATCTCAACATTTGCCCTGTATTCTTCCTTAGAATCTTATACTGCATGTCTCAGCACTGTGCTGTACTGTTCTAATACAATTGGTTCTCGTATTTCAAAACTCAAATAAATATCCAACTTCTTTTGCCATGACAAAGCAGCACTCTAATCCTGGGAATTAGCATAATGATTTTTTTAACTGTCTCTAACATTAGTATATTTTTCTTCAATAAGGGGACCAACAACTCTGGACAGCATGCCGCCGTATCCCAATAAGCTGCAGAACTGTAACAATGGTTCCCTATTTCTGAAATCCAACCTCTGTGTTACGACAACGGTGACACAACAGTTAAGTTATTAGACAGGCTGCTAATGCTCAGGATTCAGAGCCATGAACTCGACTTCCTAGAGAGTATCTTGGGAATATAAATATAAAATTAAATACAGCTGGAATAAAATTCAAAAACCAGTAGTGTAAACCATGGATTTACCAGATTGCAGTGAAAATGCATTCAGTCTATATACGACTCCAGACCTATTAATACAGTTGGCTCTTAACTGCTTCTACCCTTCAGGTCATCTAGGGATGCACAATAAATGTTGCCTTTGCTAATGACATCCACATCTTGTGAATGAATAAATTTTTTAAAAATCTCTATCACATAACGTAATTCAGAAAAATGAGTTTACATATGTTTAAAACCGCACCACTCTCCTTCAGAATGTCCTGTTCCTTCTATCTTTTCTGGCATCATTGCTGCCGTCAATAAGCCGAAGTTCGTTGACACTATCAGCAGGTTTGGCTCTAACTCCATGAATTACCCAGAAAAATGGTGAATGTAACTTGGGAGCGACACAGCTCCTACCTCAGACCCCAAGAAAGCCGGTTTGTCTGCCTGCAACATTCTTGCATCAATGCCTTTCCCTCACTGCAGCAAAGCCCAATGCTGCTAATTCCAAGTGAACACCAGCACTCAACATTGGCTTCAGCTGTTTCAAAGCACTATCACACGTAAGCATTTCAGAATCTTTGGCCTCCTCAAACTATAGAGTCTCCCTGTGCGCCAGTAATCTGGCTTCAAAATTATTTGCCTAACTTTTAACTCCATCAGTGGCTTTCCCTGTCATATTTCAATGATCTTCTGTTTCTTCATTATTTCCCCCTAGAACACTGGGTCTTCTCCATCATTCATTAATAGTGGCTGAAGCAATCCATTAAGAACCAGCTGTTTGGAATTCCTGAACTCCTGTCCTGTCACTTCTGTAACATGTTGTATTTATCCACAGTAACAGTCAAAACTAAGGATTGCTAATCCTACAATAATAATCTGTGCATGCTTCAGGTTTAACTCGTTTTCAACAAGCTTTGACATGGACTGGTTAATACAGTGGTGTCCTTACACACACTCCTTCACAGTACTGTAGTAAATGATGAGCAACTGACATACCTACTTCTTCCACGAAGCGGGGTTCAAGCTAATTAATCTTTCTTGTGTTTCTATAATGGCAAAAAAAGATTTATGGCAATCCCCAAGAGCACTCCTACATGTGATGGGAACAAATACAATCTTTAATAGTACACATCTACATGCACTGCACTCATAATATTTCATCAAAATCAGAATCAGAATCACATTTATCATCACTGACATTTGTCATGAAATTTGTTGTTTTGCAGCTGTACAATGTAATACATAAAATACTACCTGTATAAGTATATTAAGAAAACTAAATAAGTAGTGCAAAAAAAAGCAGAAATAGTGAGGTAGTGTTCATTGTGTTATTGAATCTGATGGCTAAGCACATGTTGGGTTATTAAAGCAACTTTATTTATTTGTACATTTTATAATATCAATCCACGTTTTGTCACCCAATGTTAAATCAGGAATCTCCATGCAACCAGTCCATTATCTTGGTATGAGCGAACGTGGGAGTTTATTGATCAGTTACTAAAATTTAATCATCCCTTTTCCAATACACCATCCAGCTAAGTTGCTAAAGAATGTATTGTTACTTGCCTATTTCAACTATTATCTTTACACATCTTAACTCAAATTTCAGCCTCACTTTTTAAATTTTTTCATTTGTACACTATTTTATTTCTCCTAATATACATCATTTAGAACATTAGAATAATCCAAGTTGAAGTCGAAGTTGAAGCCTCAAAGTTTCAAAGTTCGGCTGTCTGAGGTGGATCATATTGTGTGAGTGTTTGAAGGAGCTCTTTTTCAGTTTTTTTTTTGCTGGTTAAGGTCTGTTGATCCAATATTCTCCTGCCTTACTTTAACGTTGTTAGTCTAGTTATTTCAAAACTGAAAAAGCCTTCCAATCTGGTAAAAAGTCAACAGCCCATAATCTTATTAACATCAGACTTCCTTAAAAGTCACATTTCATATAAAATAAAACTTAGTTACATGCCAGTTTATTTCAGCACTGTATAATGCTGTGCCAAGTATTTTCCCTAATGAGGCATCTAGCTGTCATCAAAATAATAAATGTTTTGTTTTTTTTTGCTGGAATTTATTTTAAATTAATACTGCAGTTGTTTTCCAGACTCCACAACTTACAAGCACGAGCTTTACAGTAATCTCCAGCACTGTTACAACCCATGGGATCAGTTATTTAGAGCACGCAGTTGAATTCCTAATGATGCACTTTCTGACATGAGGGACCGCCAGAGTTTCTAATGGGTAAGTCAGAATTCTATCTTGATGCCAGGATGACCTGAGGTGCATCTCCACACTGTTTATAAGCCAGAGGTTCTTGCATAAAATGCTTGAAGTGAGCCAGAATGGAACTGTTTTCAAAGATGTAGGAGTGACCCAACTTGTGGTAAGGACGTAATCCCAGACCTTTGCCCAACCCACCTCAAAGAAGACAGACAGCTCATCTGCTGTGGACACATACCAGAAGTGGGACATAAATCAGAGGTGCAGGGGAGGGTGTACATGAGGACAGTAAGAGGGTAACTGTTTCAGAGAAAAAAAAACATGGAAGTGTCTCTGATTGCATTTTTTGTACTGATACCTGGTTTGTGTTGTATTTTTCTTCACTGTCTTCCTTAAGATTGTCATAAGTAGGGCGGAGGAGATAAGCTCCCACTACCTATCAAATGCTTCCAATGGTATGCGTATCAAATTGCCTCTGACAACCAAGTCCTGTTCCTGGCCTTCATGTGTGGCTTAGCTACTAAATACGACAGAACCATTTCTATTGACAGGAGAAAGGGCAAAGGTGGGTTACTGGCACCTGAAAACCAGTCGCTTTGGACAGATGGGGCCTGTCAGCCGTGCTTGGTAGCTCATCTAGGAGAAGTCTGATCTCAAACTTCCACTGTCTTGTTGCTATGCCCACTCATGGGGAAGGCTTTGGGAGTAAACCACAAGGGAAAAACAATGGAGTTGGCGTCCCTAAGGCAGTCCTACATTGAGTTCAACACAAACTGGAAACTCCTGCAATGCCACTGGTCCAAACTATAACAGCCCCTGCTGTTCCTTTGTATTCATTAGCTGCGTGGAGACGGGGAGCCTGCTATACGGACTTGCCCTTCATATCGCACTGCCCTGGCTTGCAAACTGCCTTACATAGACAGCTAGGACACAACACCCATGGTCAACTCTGACCAATGGAGGCCTACTACGTCATGTGTGCTGTCTAAATATATATGCCTGACGCAAGCAAGTTTTTCATTTTACTGGTACCTCACCAGCCAACACATTCACAGACCTTTCCCATCCCAGACATTCTCTCTTCTCCCTTCTTCCATCAGGCAGAATATACATGAAAATACCACTGCTTCAATCCTGGTGTTATAAGATTCCTAAATGGACTTTGCACAATAAAACTGAACTTCGGACCTCACAATCTTGTACTTCATTTGTCCACCAACTTACTGCCCTCTACTGTGCCTATTGTCTTGTCTATTATTTACTATAATGCCTGCACTCTTTTGTGCAATTTATGCAATCCTGGGTAGGTCTGTAGTCTAGTGTAGTTTTTTTTTTCTGTGTTGTTTTTACTTAGTTCAGTGTAGTTTTTGTACTGTTTCATGTAGCACTATTATCCTGAAAAAACGTTGTCTCATTTTTACTGTGTATTGTACCAGTAATGACAATAAAAGGTAACTTGACTTGACACCTGCACTGAACTCTCTCTGTAATTGCTACACTGTGTTCTACATTCTGTCTCTGCTTTTCCTTTTGTACTATCTCTACGTATTTATGTTTTCAAATAATCTGTAAGGATAGCATGCAGAACAAGAGGTTTCACTATATCTTGTACACATGACAATAATAAACCAATTACCGATTATCATAATCCAAGGTCAGTTTGACGTGACTTGACTATTATAAACAGAAAAAACTCTGCAGATGTTGAAAATCTGGAGTAACACGCAGCTTCAGGCATTTCAGGCTGAGGCCCTTCATCAGGACTCTTTATTTCCTCTCCATTGATGCTGCCTGACCTGCTGAGCTCCCCTAGCATTTTGTGTGTGTTAACTTGACTATTTAGAGAAGACGTAGTTTTGATGCCACAACGAAGACCTGAGTTTGGCCAACAAGTGCTAAGTTAACTGAGCAAAATGTGCGCTGTCCAATGGAATGCCATGATTCGATCCTTAATGGCACAGCATCATGCTTCACATATGACCAATCTCATGCTAAACTGCTCCACACACGAGCATCATTGGGATCGGGGTGTTATTTCAATCAGCTAATGTTCTGCTCCCATTCAAATTCAAAATAGGTTTTCCTAGTCCCTTCATGTCTCTCACAAGCTATGAAAAATTCAATCTTTGATAGCTGCACCACCAGTTCACCATTAATCAACATGCCAAACCAGGAAACAAGCAAAAGCTGATCAACACCTGGAAAAACAAAAAGGCAACTCCAAGGTGGCCTGGAATACAGGCATGTCAAAGTAACTAATTACACTGAACGTGCAAGGTGACTCTGTGCTGTTCACTCTGTCAGTATGGCCAACATTCCTTTCGAATTGTAGGCAACAGAGAGAGATGAGCAAGGCAGAATGTGAACTGGAACTCTATCCGTAGGAAGACAAAAGGCGGCTGGAGAAAAACATGAGAGAAAAAGAAACTGAATGGCGGCAGAGGGTTGTGCGGGGGGGAAATGGGTGCGAGGCAAGATGAGCAAGTCCATAAGACTCAGTTGGAAAAACATTGAAGTTTGAATGGTGCTCTCGAAACACAATTCCAATTATTTTCCCAAATACTATTAGGGGTAGAAAAGGGGCTTGGTTTTCCCTTGTTTTTAGGGTGTAAGTTATTCTGACATACTTACAATTTTAAATGCTGGTCAACAGAGCCTCACGCATGCTTAAAATTTGCAGTGAGTGTGGAACAATCTGACAAGGAACAATCTGGCCAGTACACGCCCGCCTGTATTGGTTTTTATTGCATGAAGTTCCTTGTGTTTGCTTTAGGAAGAGCAGGAAGGCTTCATCTGGCTCAACAGAGAAATCCCCTTTGCTTCCAGGTTTCTCCGCACTGTCCCCTTGGCAACACTTGTGTGAGTTCCTCACCTGCCTCATCCCCGGGCAATTGCAATTCCCCACATTTCCATCCACCACTTTGCGACATAGATTAATTGCCCCTCACTAAGTCCAGAGAAACATTTGCACAAAGCTCCTGAATGTGTCACTGACATTAATTTTTGCAATCTGAGCTTCTTTAAACCAAACTACAAAGACTAAAACCCCAGGCAAATCTTTTGAATTGATCAAATATTTGGAATGTACTTATGGAATCTGTGTTGTTTTAAGATGACAGTGAGTGACAACTGATGCTGTAGGGATCATGTTGCAATAACGTGGGTCCCGGTATGGAATGTGCAAATCCCACTTAGCACAAAAAAATGGAGCACAAAACTGTAATTAATGTTCCAGGTAAGATTTTACCAGTGCCCTGTAAAGCTGCATCTAAACCTCCCTAAGTTCATACTCCAGAACAACACTGTGGTGCTGCATCCAGCTCTAGTTACCCAGCTTTAATTCAGAGGGAAGTGCAATAGTGCAGTGCTGCTGCCACATAGTTCCAGCACCCTGCATTCAATCTTGACCTCCTTTACTTTCTGCGTGAAGTTTGCACAGTGACAAATATCCCATTCTTCTTGAATGGTACTGGTATATGCTAATATTTATGCTCTGCATGAGCCTTCTTACATCCATCTTTGTCTTGGCCTATCAGCACTTCCCTTCGATTTACCACTTGATCTACGCATGCAATAAAAACTGGCTGTCACATCAGAGACACTTGGAATACATGGGTGCTCCCAAGGCTGAAAGGATGTTACTCTGCCCTCAGTTGTTTCCTATTTGCATTAAGGACCCAGAGGAGGGAATGAAATGCAAGTTGGTTGATGACATGGAAATAAATAGAAGGGCATATTGTTTATTTTTAAATTTATTTTAGTTAGAGATACAGCTCTCAAAGTACATCTATGTCACCTCATGCTACCTTGAGATTCATGCATGCAAGAAAATGAATCTCAGGGTAGTATGTGGTGACAAATACTGCATGTACTTTGATAATAAATTTACTTTGAACTCTGCAAGTTCCGAATTCAGATTAGAAGATTAGCTTTATTTGTCACATGTACATCACAACATCAAAGCATACAGTGAACTGTGTCATTTGCGTCAACAACCAGCACTGTCCAATGATTGCGCTGGGGGCAGCCAGCAAGGACCACCATACTCCATCGACAACATAGCATGCCCACAATTTACTAATCCTAACCCATACATCTTTAGAATGTAGGAGGAAACTGGAGCATCCGGAGGAAGCCACACTATATTGGGGAGAATGCACAGACTCATTATGGATAGTAGTGGGAATTGAACCACAATCATGATCATTGGTGCTGTAAAGCATCACACTAGGGACTGCGGTAGCAGATGGACTGTATTCTTGAATGCATAATTCAACCAATAACTAACTTACTTTTAAAACTGTTTTTAAATCTGCTTTCATCCTTCTCTGTGGATTGAAGTTCAAGGCACATTTTCAACATAAATTTTGCTAGTCATGTACGTACTGCTATCTGAAATCCATGCCCCCTAATTACACTTCTTCCGGTCTTCAAAAAACAAATAATTTCAACTGTTCTATCTAAGAAAGCTTTAGTCATTCTGAGGCAAGTAAAGCATCAGCAAACAGAAGTAGACAAAACTTCTTCTTCAACATAGCAGAAAATTAATCAGTAACTTTAGCAGCCAAATTCAACCAGTAACTTATAATTTCCCCACAGGATCTTTCCATGCATATTACAGAGGACAGTGAGGAACGCTACCAAAGCTTGCAGCAGGATCTGGACCAGATGGAAAAATGGGCTGAAAAATGCCAGATGGAATTGAATGCAGACAAGTGTGAGATGTACTTTGGGAGGACCAACCAAGATAAGTCTTACATAGAGCAGTAGGGCACTGTGGAGTGCAGAAGAACAGATGGATCTGGGAATACAGATACATAATTCCTTAAAGGTGGCTTCACAGGTAGATAGTAAAGAATGCTTTAGGCACATTGGCCTTCATAAATCAATGTATTGGGTACAGGAACTCACAAAATGCTGGAGGAACTGATGAAGGGTCTCAGAAATTGTCAGCTGTTTACTCCATGGGTGCTGCCCGGCCTGCTGAGTTCCTCCAGCATTTTGTGTGTGTTGCTTGGATTTCCAGCATCCGCAGATTTCCTCATTGAGTAAATGAGATGGGATGTTAAATTGAAGTTGTATAAGACATTGGTGAAGCATAATTTGGAGTATTGTGTGCAGTTTTTGTCACCTACCTACAGGAAAGATGTAAATAAGATTGAAAGAGTACAGAGGAAATTTATAAGGATGTGATAGGGACTTGAAGACCTGAGCTAAATAGTAAGGATGAAAATGGTATTTTATTCCCTAGAATTTAGAAGATTGAGTGGAGATTTGATACAGATATACTGTATAAAATTATGAGAGGTATAGATATGGTAAATGAAAGCAGACTTTTTCCATCGAGGTTGGGTGAGACTACAACTAGAGGTTATAGGTTAAGTGTGAAAGGTGAAAATTTTAAAGGGAAAATGAGGGGCAATTCCTTCACTCAGAGGGTGCTGAAAGTGTGGAACAAGCTGCCAACATAAGTGGTGAATGCGAGTTCAATTTCAACATTTAAGAGAAATTTGGATAGGTACGTGGATGGGAGGGGCATGGAGGTCTATGGTCCGGGTGCAGCTTGATGGGACTTTGCAGATGAATGCTTTGGCGTGGGCTAGAAGGGCCAAAAGGCCTGTTTCTGTGTTACAATGTTTTATGACTCTATTGCTCTATTTTCTGTATGTCTGTAGACCTGTGATTTTTCCCCCATCATAAACAGTCACTAGTGGCATGGCAAAATTCAAGAAACTTGACAAATATTTTAATAAATTTAAATGTAACTCAAAGCGACTGAACACATTAAGTGAGGGTCTGAGATAAAGGTCTATAAAGAGCATACAAATGTCAAAAAAGGACAAGCAATCTAACTTCTAATCAAAAACACAATCCAGTCAAAAACACAATAAATAGTTTATCATCCACTAATAATGTATGTTTATAGCTGCACTTTTAGGAAGCTTCTGGGAAGATCATTCTGAAAGGAAAATCACACCTCAGATCATTTTGAGCACTCGAAGTAACAAAATTTTCAGCTAAGTTAATTAAGTTAAATTAATAAAGTTTTTTTCTTTCAAACTCTCTTTCAACTCATTCAGTTGTGAGACAGTCTGGTTTAAAAATTACCATTAAGGTTGCAATAAAAAGAGTAAATGTCAATGGCTCAGTGCTATTGGCATGAGTGAGATTTCAGGGCTCTCTGATCCAATGGGATAAATTTCTCCTCTGCCTGTGGTGCCATTGAGAAGTGACTCCAGTCTATTTGACATGCGACTGCAGTCTGAACTAGTAACGGTTCTGCATCCTGGTGCCAACCTCCTTCACCTTGAAAAGAACAAAGACATTTCACAATGACTCTATGACTATAAAAGTATCATGACAAGTAAGATAAATTAATGTCTGTTTAGGCAATATCACACTTGAATTCTAACCATGTGTGGGTTATAGGTGGCAACTAATTCATGAGAAAAGCAAATGGCGCCATTGTTTGGAGATCCTCCTAGATCAAATCAACATAATTACTTACAACTTAGCTGCCAAATCACAGTCTCTGCAGTGCCTCAGCCTTGACCTCAGATCTCATGTTTTCTAGACAATTTTGGATATTCTAACCTGGAAATGTTGTGCCATCTGGATTAAGTTTGTCACGACAGGGCAGGTACAGATGGTGCTAGATACAAATGTCGTGGATGAACCAGGAGGTACATCGTCTGCCAAGGGCCAGATCTGTGGCATATAAGTCCAGTGACCCAGGTCTAAAAACCAGGAATGACTTGCGGAGGGCCATTTCAAGAGTAAAGAGACCATTCCGAGTGAGGTTGGAAGTGACATCGGATGCACGTCAACTCTGGCAGGGTTTACAAGACATTACTTCCTACAAAGCAAAACCCAGTAGCATGAATGGCAGTGATACTTCACTGCCAGAAGGGTTGTAGTGAAGTTTCTTGGATCAACTGTGTATGCCCCCAAGAAAATGAATCTCAGGGTTGTATGTGTTGACATACACAGTACTGTGCTAAAGTCTTCGGTACAGATATATAGCTAGCATACTTTATACTTTTGCAAGTACTGTAGTAATTTTATGTGTTCCACTGTACTGCTTCTGATATATCATGATATATGTGAGTGATGATAAAACTGATTTTGATATGAGTCTCTATTATGGACTGAGTGTGTGAAGAGGACAGGAAGAGAGGAATCATGGTTGGGTAAGGAGGAAGGGAGAGAGAAGGGAGCAGGAAGCACCAGAGAGACATTCTGTAATGACCAATAAATCAATTATATGGAATCAAATTACCTTGCCTGGTGTCTCAAGACTGGGTGTGTCTGCCAGCCAGGCAATCCTCTCCCACCTGTCTCACACCCCTCGTGCGATGCTCCACTGTTGCCATTCCCAACATTCTTTGCTCTAGCCAGATTTACACACTCACTCTCGCTCCACATTGACAAATATTAGTTCTGTGTAAAAGTCACCCTTGCTACACACATACCTAAGACTTTTGCACAACACTGTATGTACTTTGATAATACTTCGGTCTCTGACTTATAAAATGAGTGCTAGGTTTCACCTGATAATATTCCTACAGTCATTCATTAATTCACCCTTCTCCCTAAGTCTCTCCACTGCTCTGCTGTCCTTAGAGTTTACCTCTTTATCCAAAGCACACCAGTGGCTATACTTCATTGATTTTGAGGAGATTTGTTATCTAACCATAGACCCCAGCAAATATTTACAAATGTACAGTGGAGAGCATTCCGACCATTTTCTTCACAGCTGATATGGAGGTTCCAAGGTGCAGGAACAAAAAATACTGTAGAGCTGGCGCTCCCAACCTTGGGTCCATGGACCCCTCAGTTAATGGTAGGGATCCATGGTATAAAAAAGGTTGGAAACCCTTGCTGTATGGGTTGCAAACTCAGCCAGCTCCATCATGGGCACAATCTTCCCCACCAGTGAAGGCATCCATCATTAAGACCTGCACTATCCAGGATACAATATGCCCTCTTCTCATTACTACCATCAGAGAGGGCATACAGGAACCTGAAGATTCACACAACACTTTAGGAACAGCTTCTTCCCTTCCATAATTTGTAGTTGGCAGTTGTCGATCCAGTGGATCGTGGGTTTGCGCATCTGGTGCAAGCCCGGGCAGGAGGATTTGAAGAAACAGCTGTTCCCATGTGATGGGTTCCCTCTCTCAGCATCACTGATGTAGTCCAAGGGAAGGGCTAACGCCGAGACAGCTTGGCACCAGTGTCATCGCAGAGGTTGCCAGAGTAAATTTGTAACAACATCAGACTCCCTGAGGGACTCTGGCTCCAGATTTCTTCCTTGAGGTTTACTCCCGAAGCCTTTCTGATGGGTGGGTATAGCCGCATGACAGTGGCGGTTTGAAATCAGCGTTTTCCTTCTCGTAGGCGGACTGCCATTCAAGGCTGACAAGCCCCACCTGTCCGATTTCCATACTTAATTTTCTATGAAGTGCATGAACCCACGAACACTATCTCACTATGCCTCTGTAATACAATTCATTCATTCATTTATTTATTGTAAATTATGGCAATTCTTATGTCATGCACATTTCTGCTTCCACAAAACAACACATTTTGTGACACATGTCAGTGATAATAAATATGACTGTGAATCTGATTCTGAAGATTTTAGTTCCATCTCTATACACCTTCTCTGGCATAGGATCAATTGTTGCTTCCTTTAATTATTCCTTGGAATGTTTCCTATGTTAAAGATGCTTATGTATGCAGTGTGTCAATATGAAAAGAATATGATGATGAACGTGTGGTTAAGAAGGTTTATGCGATATTTACTTTTATTGACTAAGGCTCTAACACAAGAGCAGAGAGGATGTGTTAGAACAGTGTGAAAGAATAGAAAGGCCACAAGCAAGTATGTGAAAGTGAGTACACTATTTCTTTATATTTTCACCTGGAATGGAAAATTGTAGTTCTGAGTCAAAAGAAAGGGGACAGTGGGGAGATTTGAAAGATAAAATTTTGAAAAGCCTAGTCAGGGTCAAACAGAAAGCATCTAGTCATAGTAGACTGCATTTTCCAGCGTCTTTGCTCCATCCACAACAGGGAAGATTGCTCAGGGGCCAACCATTTTAATTCCACTCCACATTCCCATTCTGACATGTCAGTCCATGGCCTCCTCTTTTGCCAAGATAAGGCCAATCTCATGTTAGAATCAGAGACCACCCAATTTGCCTCAGAGCAGCAAACACCTCCTCCTCTGTAATCAGTACAGGGCCCATGAAGTTGTTGCTGCTTTGCCTCACTTCTATAGACTCTGCATCCACCTCTCGAATAAATACAGATGCAAAGAATGCATTTAAGATCTCCCCCATCTGTTTTGGCTCCACACAAGGATTACCATTCTGGTCTTCATGTGGACCAATTTTGTCGCTAGAAATCTTTTGCTCTTAACATAACTGTCTTTTTAGATAGAAATAATCTAAAATGTTAAAAGAATGAAGCCACAGTTAAAGTAATAAGAAGCCTCCTAGAAAATCATAGATTTTATGTAGAAATGAATGGAATTAAGAGTAGGTGGCATTCACAAAAGAACGGACTACCACAGGGATCAGTCCTGGCACCTCTACTATTTAATGTTTACACAAATAACCACCCACCCTTTCCTAACACCTACAGGTTTATCTATGCAGACGATCTATGCATAGCAACACAACCTAACTCCTTCCAAGAAGTTGAAGTACAATTTACAGCAGTCCTCGAAGCAATGAAGCGGTATTATGAAAAATGGTCTCTGAACCCAAATCCATCAAAAACTCAAGTGTGTGCATTCCACCTGAGGAATCGAGAAGCAGCTCAGAAACTCAAGATCTTCTGGTGTGGGAAGGAGCTTGAACACCATCCGACTCCAATTTAACTGGGCATGACATTTGATAGGACGCTCTCATTTGCCACCCACATCCAAAAACTCCGAAGGAAAGTTGGCTCTCGCAATTCTCTCTTGAAAAAATTAGCAGGCACGAAATGGGTAGCTGATGCTCACACACTTAGATCAACTGCCCTAGCACTCTGCTATGCACCTGTGTGGGGCAGATCAGCCCATGCGAAGAAAATAGACCCATTGCTTAACGAAACCTGCCGAATAATCACGGGCACGCTGCGCCCCACACCCACTAACATCATTTACAGACTTGCAGGCATTGCTCCCCCAGAGATCCGACAACACACTACAACAAAAATTGAATAAGGTAAACAGAACTTGGATCCACGGCACCCACTACACCATCGTGTGCCAGTTTCCATTCACCTAAAATCGAGGAAAAGCTTTGCTACAGTGGAGGGACTACCACACAGAACATCCCCCCAAACATACAAGATTGATCTCTGACAACAAACAGAAGCCAGAACCCCACCAAACAATACAGTGCAAAACCCCACAGAAACGTTGCCAGACGGGGCACTGATTGACAGACAGAAGGGAATCCTGTGAGTTCTGCGCAACTGCACACTCTCACCCGATTTAGCTGACACTGACCTGCTCAACCTCAACCAAATGACAATAGAGTGGCTGGCTGTCTGGTGTGACAAGCTATGATGATGAACGTAACCATAGAATCCTTTAGGATTCTTCTTCACCTTATCTGCTAGAGCAACTTCATGCCTTCTTTTAGCCTTCCTGATTTGTTTCTTAAGTGTTCGCTTTCATTTCTTGTACTCCATAAGCACCTCATTTGTTCCTACTCACTATCCATCTCCTATTTTCTTTTAACCAGGGCATCAATATCGCTTGAAAACCAAGGTTTCATACACTTTCTATCTTTACCTTTTACTCTGACAGGCATATACAAGCTTTGTACCATCAAAGTTTCATTTTTGAAGCCCTCCCACTTTCCAAGTACACCTTTGCCACAAAACAGCCTGTCCCAATCGACAATTGCCAGATCATTTCCAATACCATCAAAATTGGCCATTCTCCAATTTAGAATCTCAATTCAGGGGCCAGACCTATCTCTTTGCATACTTACTTTGAAACTAATGGCATTATGGTCACTGGATGCAAAGAGTTCCTCTACACAAACTTCTGTCTCATTCCCTAATAGTAGATCCAGTATCGCACGCTCTCTTGTTGGAACTTCTATGTACTGATGAAGGAAACTTTCCAGAACACATTTGACAAATTCTATCCCATTTCGTCCTTTTACAGTATGGGATTCCTGCTCAATATTTGGAAAGTTAAAATCACCTACTATAACAATCGTATGTGTCTTGCAACAATCTGTGGTCTCTTTACAAATTTGGTCCTCTAAATCGCTAGGACTGGTGGGTGGTCTGTAATATAGCCCCATTAATGTGGCCATACCTTTCTTATTTCTCAGTTCCACCCATAACACCTCACCAGTCGAGTTTTCCAATCTCTCCTAATGGAGCACTGCTGTGTCCTTTCCCTGACTTGTAATGCCACCCTTTCTCTTTTAATTCCTCGGGCTCTGTCACATCTAAAGCAAAGGATAATGTTTTTTCCTCACGTCTCAATGAAGGGTCTTGGCCCAAAACATCAGCAATACTCTTTTCCATAGATGCTGCCTGGCCTGCTAAGTTCCTCCAGTATTTTGTGTGTGTTGCTTGGATTTCCAGCATCTGCAGATTTTCCTTTGTTTGTGATTGGAAACCCATAATATTGAGCTACTACTCCTGCCCCTCCTGCAACCAGGTCTCACTAATGGCTACAATGTCATAATTCCAGGTGTTTATCCATGCCCTGAGCTCATCTGCCTTTCCCGCAATACTTCTTGCATTGAAATATACAGGCTCAGGACGCTAGTCACACCAAGATCAACATTTTGATTCCTGACTTTGTCTGAGGTCTTACGAACATCTGCCTCCACAACCTCTCTACTAACTGTTCTGGCACTCTGGGTTCCCATCTCCTACAACTCTTGTGTAAACCTTACCGTGCAGCATTATCAAACTTTCCTGCTAGGGTATTAGTCCTCCTCCTGTTCAGGTGCAACCCGTCCCTTCTGTACAGGTCCCACTTTCCCTGGAAGAGAGATCAATGATCCAAAAATCTTATGCCCTCCCTCCTACACCAACTCCTTAGCCACGTGTTAAACTGTATAATCTTCCTAGTTCTGGCTTCACTAGCATATGGCATGGGTAACAATCCTGAGATCTCAACTCTGGAGGTCCTGCCCTTTAACTTAGCACCTAAACTCCCTGAACTCTCTATGGAGAAACTTATCACTCATCTTACCCATGTCATTGGTACGTACATGGACCACAACTTTTGGCTGTTCACCCTCCCACTTAAGAATGTTAAGGACACAATCCAAGATGTCCTGGACCTTGGCACCCGGGAGGCAACATATCATCCATTCTCGTCCATAGAACCTCCTGTCCATTCCACTAACTAACAAATCCCCTATCACCACAGCATGCCTCTTCTCCCCTCTTCCCTTCTAGGTCACAGAGCCAGACTCTGTGCCAGAGACCTGGACACTGTGACTTTCCTCTGATAGGTCAACACCCCCAACAATATCCTGTTGTTGAGAGCGATGCCTACAGGGGTACTCTGCACTAGCTCCTTAACCCCTTTCCCCTTCTTGACTGTCACCCACTTCATGTGCCCTGCACCTTGGGTGTAACTACCTCTCTATATGTCCTATCTATCACCCCTTCAGCCTCCCAAAAGATCTGGAGTTCATCCAGTTCCAGCTTGAACGTCTTAATGCGGATTGTTAAAAGCTGCAGCTGGATGCACTTCTCACAGTCGTAGTCGTCAGGAACATTGGAGATCTCCCTTTAAGGCAGGGAGACCTCCAGTGACACATCCCCCAAGAGGAGCATTCCGCTATCCTGCCTGGTATCTCAGCTGTCCTGGATTCCTCAAGTAGTTATCCTTCTCAGTGCTTTCTTGCAGCAGTAGCACATCCACTCAGTCCCATTCTTGTCTCGCTCGTTTCTAAGGCACTGTTGATTTCATTTCCTCTGTAGATCCAACATGGCTGCTTCTACTCTCACTGCTGCCATCAGGAAGGAGGTACAGGAACCTTAGGTCCCACACTGCCAGGTTCAGGAACAGATATTACCCTTCAACCATTAAGCTCCTAAACCAGCATGGATAAGCTTCACTCACCTCAACTCTGAACTGACTCCACAATCTATGGACTCACTTTCAAGCCTTTCCTACTCCGTTCTCAGTGTTATTTGTTATTTATTTATTAATTATTGTAGTTGCACAGATTGTCCTGCTTTGCCCATTAATTGTCAGTCTTTTTATGCATTTTTTCATTGGTTCTATTGTACTTCTTTATTCTACTGTGAATGCCTGCAAGAAAATGAATCTCAGGGTAGTATATAGTGACATACATGCACTTTGATAATAAACTTACTTTGAACTTTGTTATAACCATGGCGGCACATGTAGACGCAGTGGCCTCTCGGGGGCCAACCAAAGTTGATTTTTTTCTTTAAGTGTGTATTTTTTATCGTAAGTCTTTTCTGGACTCCAATAATTACAGGTACAGCAGATCTACCACATCAGTGAGCTACTTGTTGTAGCCAGCCCACGTGTCGTAGAAGCTGGTTGGTAGTTCAGAGGAGGGGAGGCTGGCCACTGGGCCATGGGAGGACAGGCAGGCCGCCAGGCCACAGGAGGAAAGTTGGGCCACCGGGCTGCAGAAGGAGTACCGGAGTTGGTGCTCGAAGGCAGCGTGCCATGAAACCATGAGTGATTGTCTTGGACATTTCTTCTGCAATCGCAAGACCCTGTTGAACATTGATTGCCACAGCTGCTTCCTTTGTTTGATCGTGAGACAGGAGGCGAGACAGCAGTGTCAGTTTGGTTGTAGCGAGGACTAGGCCTCAAGCTGGAGGCAGTGTACTGTAGCATCCTTGCTCGGTAGAGGGTGGTCCCTCGTCCCTGTGCTACTCTCCTGTGTCAGATCAGTGGAATTACAGGCTGGGTTGCCAGGAACCATCAAAATGAGGGACTTGTCACTCAGGATCTTGGACTAAATATGTGTTTTCTTGTGTGACTATGTGCTTTTATTTCTTTCTTGCTATTTTGTATGTACACATACGTTTTTGCACCTTGGCCCCAGAAAAGTGCTGTATCATTTGATTGTATCAATGTATGGTCTGAATAATAATTAAACTTGATTTGATTTGATTTGACTTTCATTTTCCATTTACTTAGAAACCATTGGCTTCACCATTGCTTTTCCCTCATATTCTCTGTCTATTTGCTTAATCCCACTTCCTTTGACCACAATTTAACATCTTTCTCTATTCCTTAGAATCCACTACCATACTTTTATTCTCCCATTTCCCTGCCAATAACTGTGAGTAAACTTTACCTTTCTTCTGTCACATGGACACAGTTTCCAAGTGAAATATAACTGTCACAGGAGCATCTTCAGAGATCACATGAGCCCAGTGCTACCCTTAGTGAACTGATTGCTGGTCTGATACGATTGTTACTTGACTTTAATTTATGTTCTTTTCTCCACTGTTGGCAATGCGAATAAGGATAATTTCATGTTGAAATGCCGGCTCAAAGTAACGCTCACTGAGTAGAACAACGTGGGTAATATGTATGCTCCTCCATACAAGGTCATGCCTGATCTTCCCAAATTATCATCATCTCACATCATTACTATTATATTCAAAATTCTGTCATTCTCAGTCTTGACTGTGCATCCATAGCCTTCTGGGCTGCAGGAATCCCTATGCATGAAATCCTTTCTCATCATGATCCTGACGAGCAAGACATTTAACTCTAGATTCCCTTTCTAGGGGAGACTTGTCATAATTGTACAGGTTAATTGAACAAGTAAAGGGGCAGTGTTGTTGTCCTATAAGGAAGGGTTAGTTGAGTGGTCAGATCATTTAAATAACCGTGCTGTGAGCATGGCATTTTAAGTTATATTTCTGGATTCCCAGTCCAGTAATTCAACCACTGCTAATCTCCTAATATATAACACAATATTTGCTAATTTTTTTTGATCAGGGCAAATAACCCTGATTGCAATACCTATGCCAAAGAAAGGATTCTGAAGTTTGTGCTGACAGACTCTGCCTTCGATTTGGTTTATATTCAGTCTTTCACAGGGATATAAAGTGATATAAATCCTTGCACATGAGTTCCCAAGCCTACACAGACTCATCCATAGATTTATTTTTTGACTAAGTTATTTATATTCCCACAGAAGTCCTTATTTTTTTAAGCATCTTAAAATCCCTAAAAGTAACAGTGATTTTCTTTGAGAGTCAGGAAACGGAAAGAATGACTAAGTCTTTATTACATCTGCAAAGTTCTAGCTTCAATCAACTCTTGCAATAAGCAGTGCATATTTTAAGCAACAGAACTTTATGTCTACTTCTTGACATTGAATTATTTATATCTTTGGCACAATTATGTTTTAGATAGTCTATTTTTTTCTACATATATCACACAAATGGGCAGAATTTGATTCTGGATGATGGTATAATGTGGCTTTTACAATTACTCACCAATTTTCCTACTCTCCCAATTTTTATTCCCAATGAAGGCAAGACTATGCCACTGGGAGCACTTTCAGAGGCTGCGCAGTACTGGTAAAATATACCCAGCAAAGCACATTCACTTCTCGAACCTTGAAGAGAACGAAGGCAGGTAATGCATCAATATGAGGTAATCCAGTCACACCGCATTGTTACCTAGACAAATACACTGTAGACATCCAGCTACACAGGATTGTTCACTACTGAGTCATTCTGTCTGAGAATTAGCCACGTCTCTTCCTCCTCAATTTTATTTTGTTCAACAACATCTTCCTCTTTGAATAAAAAGCCCTTTATTCCCCCCTCTGGTGTTCAGATATATACACAACAATGTCAAAATACATTGATGAAACTAGCCTAAGATCTGATAGCACATACAAATGAGCAGCATAAGCTTAGAAATTCATGATCCAAGTTTATTTATCATGTGTACATTGAAACACGCAGTGAAGTGCATCATTTACTTCAATAACCAGCACACCCAAGGGTGTTTTGGGGGAAGCCCGCCATGTGTCACCACATATTTTGATGCCAACATAACATGTCCACAGTGCCCAGCAGAACAACGCAGAACACAACAATCAATAAAGCCACAGCAGCAAAATCAATCCCCATTCCTCCCTCCCACCCATGCACATACTCAGTTCCTTTTACTCCAAGACCGGCCATCTTCTTCAGCCTCCAGTGGTCTCAAACTTAGACTCGGGTTTGCAGACATTGTACTTTGACTTCCCCAGTGCACCTAAAGGCAGTTGCAGACTCATCTCCAGCCAAGGGACCTTGACTTCCGACCTCTTTGGCATGGATCCCAGGACAAGTCATTCACCAAACACAAGGCTTTGAACACCGGACTCACCATAATGAGACCCCAAGCACTAGGCCTCGAACTCTGGTCTCACCAATTCTCAAACCAAGGGAGTCATCGGAGCTCATTCCTCAAAGAAATTGCCTCAAATGGCAACAAATTGGCAGTAACAGCACAAAAAGCTCATTCTTTCAGCATCAACGAAGCGATGGGGCCAAAGATTCATAATAAGTTAAGTTAATTGGGTGAGATATTGAAACAAAAATGCAAGCCAGTTGGGATAAAACTAAGAAAGAAAGAAAGAAAGAAAGAAAGAAAAGCAAACAAATATGTCACAAATAGAAAAGGAGAAGACTTAAGTGACAAGCCAGAAATAGCAAAACTAGAGCCATATATTTATTTATTTTTTTATCTTTGTAGATACTTTACTATTGATCACCACATTATGGCAGTATTGATCTCTCAGTGTGACAGTATCAAACCATGCTTTGTTCACATTAATCAGAAACATGGCCCAATGTAGAAGTTCACTGTTGGCACAACAAGGTTTATGCAATGTTTTATAAGGGGGGAAAGAACAAATAGCCTGCGTGAATTGGATGATGCAATTGCATTGCACTCAAAGGTGCTCAGGGGAGATATGCCAGACAACCAAACAGAAAGGAGTGAAATAATGAGTTCCTCAGAACATTGGGTGTTACAAAGAAGCATGAATACCTATTTGATTTGCTGTTTCAACAACTTTTCATCACCCACCTTTTCCTGGCACAAAATGAACCAGTTTCTTTGTTTCAATCAGAATAATTTTAGTTCCTACTAAATCAAGAACTCACCTATTTAATAAATGAACATTGAATCTAATCCAAAATGGAAATTTGTTAAGTGAGTTAAAATCTGCTTCCTTTCCTGATTATTCAGCACATAGTAAATTCATCCAAAATTCAATACATGATTGCTAATACTTGTACTACAAATCCCCAGGTGTTATTTTAAATAATGATTCAGAGATTGCAATTCAATGGCTACTGAGCACTCATTCAGATTTAAGAATAAACCTAAAGGCTGTATATTATTTTTGATTTTATATATTAGACATATATTACTGACATTTAATCACTATTTAAGTGTGTTTACGTTTCATGTCCCAGATTTTGAGCACATTCTTGTGTTTATTACAAAGTGCGAGAAATATTTTATGATCAGCCCTCAGTGCTCGTGGCTGAATTCACTGAATCACATTTCTTAAGACTATCATCTAACAAACCCAACAAACCCAGCTACCATCTTCATCTGAAATCAGTCACTTGCTCAAAGATCATTCTTTATAGAAGCAGAGAAACAGAATGGAAGTCACTTAGATCGTCAGTCCTTTGCAAGAACAATTATGCTGTCATGGATTTCCTTCCCAGAGTTTAGTGAGCCTCCAGATTTGGAATTTTAATTCTGTTCTAATCTTTCTTGAATAAATATAAAACTGTGTTAGTTAAATATCTTGAAGTCCTTCGAATGGCCTTCCAAGCAAAAGTTATACAAAATTTCCACTTGATCCTAACATTAATATCTAATTTACATGGTGCATTTAATAAGACCATGAGACATAGGAACAGAATTAGGCCATTCAGCACATCAAGTCAGCTCTGCCATTCAATCATGGCTGATTTTATTTTCCTTCTCAAACCCATTCCTCTTAAAAATAGTTTGGAATTTAGGACATCTCCATGTGCCTCTGTTTAAATAAGTCCCTTCTATGGAATCTTTGAATGGAGGGGTGGGTTAGTAAGTTTGCTGATGACACAAAGGTTAGAGGTGTTGTGGACAGTGTGGAGGGCTGTCAGAGCTTACAGCGGAACAGTGAAGTGGTTCATTTTGGTAGGTCAAATATGATGGCAGAATATAGCATTAATGGCAAGACTCTTGGCAGTGTGGAGGATCAGAGGGATCTTGGGGTCCGAGTCCATAGAACACTCAAGGCTGCTGAGCAGGTTGACTCTATGGTTAACAAGGCATACAGTGCGTTGGCCTTCATAAATTGTGGAATTGAATTTAGGAGCTGAGAGGTAATGTTGCAGCTATATAGGACCCCTGGTCAGACCCCACTTGGAGTACTGTGCTCAGTTCTGGTTGCCTCACTACAGGAAGGATGTGGAAGTCATAGAAAGGGTGCAGAGGAGATTTACAAGAATGTTGCATGGATTGGGGAGCATGCCTTATGAGAATAGGTTGACTGAACTCGGCCTTTTCTCCTTGGAGCGACGGAGGATGAGAGATGACCTGATAGAGGTGTATAAGATGATGAGACACATTGATCGTGTGGATAGTCAGAGGCTTTTGCTCAGAGCTGAAAAGATTGCCACAAGAGGACACAGGTTTAAGGTGCTGGGGAGTAGGTACAGAGGAGATGTCAGGGGTAAGGTTTTTACACAGAGAGTGGTGAGTGCATGGAATGGGCTGCCAGCAACAGTGGTGGAGGTGGATATGATAGGGTCTTTTAAGAAACTTTTAGATAGGTACATAGAGCTTAGTAAAATAGAGGGCTATATGTAAGCCTAGTAATTTCTAAGGTAGGGACATGTTCGGCACAACTTTGTGGGCCGAAGGGCCTGTATTGCGCTGTAGGTTTCCTATGTTTCTATGTTTGTGTGTGTTATTCATGAAGTGTATCTAATTGAAGAATTGAAACATAAGGTCCAATTTCAACAGATCAAAGAGGTAACATAACACTGTTATTGAGTGCATCAAGGTTTTTACGAGAGGTATGAAGGAACAAATTACAATAAAGTATTGTGCAAAAATCTTAGGTATATATACTGTATATAGTTAGGGAGCCTACAACTTCTACACAGTATTGATGTTTTTTTTACATTGTCCTGTACTGTTGCCACATAAAATAAACAAATTTTATGGCATATGTGAGTGATGATAAACCTGGTCTGATACGAGTCTCTATTGTAGACTGAGGTGGGAAGGAGGCAGGGAGAGGAGAATCATGGTTGGGAAAAGGGGAAGGCAGAAGAGAGGGAGTGGGATGTATCAGAGGGACATTCTGTAATGATTAATAAACCAATTATTTAGAATCAAATTATCTTGCTTGGTGTCTCAGGGCTAGGTGTGCCTGTACCTCAACAACCCATATCCTGGCACTCCTCCTCTGCCACTTGTCCTAACCCTCCCACAGCACTCAACCCTCATGCTTTCCCTTGCCAAATTTACAGGCTCGCTCTCCACTCCACGTTGACAAATACAGTACCATGCAAAAATCTTAGGCACCTTAGCTGTATATCTGTGCCTAAGACTTTTGCAAAGTACTGTAGGTAATGGTTACCATGTCCTGGAGCGAATAGGTAGAGAGGGGCAAAGGGGAAGACATTTGAAATTATTTGTATAAGGAGCTGCAACTCCAGAGTGATTGTTAGACCTTACATTCAGTAATCTATGTACCATACTTAACTAATTGCATTCCTAGGTGTAAGATTACAAAGCTAAATTGAACTACTGATTTTGTATCAAACCATAAGTAGTTTAGGCACACACCCACTTTTGATTACAAGTGCCATTCTGCACATACCACATCATAAGCTATCTTTCTGCAAACATCCTTATCACCTTCAGGCTCACTCCTGTACAGCCTTTAGTTAGTCTTTAATTACTTTTATTTATTTAGAGATACAGCACAAACAGGCCCTTCCAGCTCCAAGAGCCACACCACCAAGCACACCCTGATTTAACCCTAGCCTAATCACGGGGCAATTTACAATGGCCAATTAACCTACTAACCTGTATGTATTTGGACAGTGAGAGGAACAGGAGCACCTGGAGAAAACCCACACATTCCACAGGGTGAGCATACAAATCCCTTACAGAGGAGTCAACTCCAAACTCCGATGCCTTCAGCTGTAATAGGTGTCAAATTTAATTAAGTATCAAAGTCAATTCAAAAACATTCCACTTTCTGGGAGCAAAAAGGCCAATATTCATTCACAGCCAAATAGGAACCACTTCTTGAGAGGTATCATAACTCTCCATGGGTTTTCTGCAAGAAGTTTCTTGCTTCCCCTCAGTAGAACAAAAAGCCAAAGGAATTTTAAGAACAAGAGAACATCTACAGATGCTGGAAATCCAAGCCACACACACAAAATGCTGGAGGAACTCAACAGGCCAGGCAGCATCTATGGAAAAGAGTACAGTTGACGTTTCTGGCTGAGACCCTTCGGCAGGACTGGAGGAAAAAAGAGAGGAGTAGATTTGAAAGGTGGGGAGGGGGGATAGAAACACAAGGTGATAGGTGAAACCTGAAGGGGGAGGGGTGAACTAAAGAGGTGGGAAGTTGATTGGTGAAAGAGACAGAAGACTATGGAAGGAAGAAAAAGGGGAGCGTAGGTCCACCAGAGAAAGCAGGATCTCCCAGAGGCCACACATTTTAATTCCACATCCCAATCCCATTCTGATATGTCTATCCATGACCTCCTCTACTGTCAAAATGAATCCAAACTCAGGTTGGAGGAACAACACCTTATATACTGGCTGGGTAGCCTCCAACCTGATGGCATGAACATCGACTTCTCTAACTTCTGTTAATGCCCATCCTCCCCTTCTTACCCCATCCCTGACATATTTCGTTGTTTGCCTGTTCTCCATCTCTCTCTGGTGCTTCCCCGCCCACCCTTTCTTTCTTCCGAGGCCTCCCGTCCCATGATCCTTTCCCTTCTCCAGCTCTGTATCACTTTCGCCAATCACATTTCCAGCTCTTAGCTTCATCCCACCCCCTCCGGTCTTCTCCTATCATTTTGCATTTCCCCCTCCCCCCACTACTTTCAAATCTCTTATTATCTTTGCTTTCAGTTAGTCCTGACGAAGGGTCTCGGCCCAGAACGTCGACAGTGCTTCTCCTTATAGATGCTGCTTGGCCTGCTGTGTTCCACCAGCATTTTGTGTGTGTTGTTTGAATTTCCAGCATCTGCAGATTTCCTCGTGTTTGCCTTCCTTACTACCTACTCAACCAGTAAGTTAACCTTAAAGGAATCTTAAAATAGGGTCTCAAGTCCCTTTGTACTTGAATTCTAAATTCTCTCCTTACTGCCATTTAATATTCTCTGACTTTATAGAAGATTTTCATGAATTTGAACTATATGAGAAATGAATGATTTAATATAATGTTTCAGTCTAATAATTTATTACCAAATTCCTGGGTTAATTGACCACATGATCTCGACTAACTATGCTTGTTTGGAGGTTCAGTGATCTAGATAAGGTGCAATATTTAGATTCTGACCACTGTTTATTCAGAACTCAATGACCCTTTTCTATCAGTCACATTACCCCATTTTACCTGAAGCATTGCACCAAGGCTTTGGAATTTCCCAAGGTTTAAAAAGTAGTTTACAAATCTAAACCATTATTATATTGAAAATATTGTGATTTTTAAAGGACTGAGATCGCTCCGAAGTCCCTTACCTTCTCTAATCCAGCTTGATATATGTTTATTTTAGTCTTGTCAACATATTTTGGGCACATTCAAGTTCCCTCACAAGTTTGTTGCTCAGGTCTGAACTTTATCTCTAGGAACTTGTGAAAATTGTTGGGGCATTGGAAACAGGACCAGATATGGTCTTGCCTGATGTAATGACATCCCTTTTATCTTTTTGCTGCCTACACCAAATTGTTGGTATTTATGCTGTGATCTCTTTAAACATGCATTGTCACAGTTCCTTCCACATTGCCAACAACACAGAATTGGCAACTGCTTATAAATTCAACCAATCATTGTTAGCTTACTTTTAGTTTGAATTTAAGTTTCAACCATTGTTTCAGATTTCATACCCAGAGTTGTCTGGTTTAAATATTTCCCTTCTTCACAGTATAAGTAAGTTAAGGTATTATTTTTAAATATCTACTGATTAATGAGATAATCTCTCCCCCTCCCTCCCCCATTCCAGCCATGACAGAACCACTGCTAAAGTCTCATGGTGAGTGAGTCACATTTAAATCAGCCAGCCTTCAGGGTGTTTTGTGATTGTTGCCTGACATGTTTGGTTTACTTACGGAAAGCAATGGCTTTGAATTGCAATCTCGCCTGTGTCTGTGGTTTTAATTGTCCATGTGTGATGAAGAGCAATCACTCAATAGCTGAACTCCCAACACCAGTACATTTCCAGTCACCTCCTCTGGACTGAACCATTCAAAGAAAAAAATCACAGATTGGCACAGGAAGAGCCCACTGAATGCAGACTATCTTCTAAACCACTACCATCTCCACACAGCCTTGCAAATATCCAGTGTACTTGTCAACGTGACAGTTTAATTTTCATTCACTGCTAAGCCTGCAGTACACTTAGGGCTGCTCTTTTGTTGCATAAGAACCTGCTCTTGTTAGTTTTGGTTGTTTTGCCAATCATTAAATTTCCAATCTTCAGAGTTCTTGACTCCTTCACCACTGTGAACAGTTACTCCATAATTATAACCATATAACAATTACAGCATGGAAACAGGCCATCTCAGCCCTTCTAGTCTGTGCCGAATGCTTACTCTCACCTAATCCCACTGACCCGCACTCAGCCCATAACCCTCCATTCCTTTCCTGTCCATATACTTATCCAATTTTTTTTTTAAAGACAATATCGAACCTGCCTCTACCACTTCTACTGGAAGCTCGTTCCACACAGCTGCCGCTCTCTGATAAAGAAGTTCCTCCTCGTGTTACCCCTAAATTTTTGTCCCCTAACTCTCAACTCATGTCCTCTTGTCTGAATCTCCCCTACTCTCAATGGAAAAAGCCTGTCCACGTCAATTCTATCTATACCCCTCATAATTTTAAATACCTCTATCAAGTCTCCCCTCAACCTTCCCCTAAGTATACTCCCAGAACATTAAACATCACTTTCAGAACACCATGTGACAAGTTCTTTTCCAAGGAGAACCATGTGAGCTTCAATATCTCTTCATATAACAACAAACTAACCCTGGAATAATTTCAGTTAAAAATAATCTATTTTACCACTCCTAGAACTTTCATATCGTTTCCAAAATGTGGCCTCTACAAGCTGGACACAACATTTGTGCTGTGCTTTGTAAAATATTATTATGAGTTTCTCACTCTTGTAGCTCTATGTAGGAATAACAAGTTTCTGTTTTCCTTGTCAAACTGCTCTCCATGTTATTGAGCTATGCATGCATGCCTTCAATTTCAGTTCTTTGGGGATTGTGCGCTTTGGTTGATATTGCATCTTCTCGTTCATCCTGCCTAAGGGCATGGTGGCATTACAGCTGGTGATTCAAATTCAATACCAGCCCTGATAGGTTTCCTTCCTTGCAGAGTTAACATTATTTTCCCATGCATGATGATCCCGGATGAGCCCCCACAAATGTAACACTCACCCAACAGGTTGGTATATGTCTAGGGGAAAGGAGATCCAGCCACTCATCAACCCCACCTCCTGTACATGCAGGTGCTGTGAGAATCAAGTTTATGACACGCGCACACACACAATATCAAACTCACACCAGATACCGTTATGGAATACACTTTAAAGATTTTACCAAAGCTAAAAAAATACTATGCAATACAGTATATATAAAGAAACAGAAAATAAAGTAAAAGGTGCCAACTTATCAAAGTTCAGTCAGTTTAGTGCACATCGTTGGAGCTCAACCGTCGAACCCTTCGACCCCTTGTCATTTTCCTCCGACCTCCACGTCCTTGCACCTGGGACCACCCCGGTGGTCAACCAAGCAGTGCAGCGCACATCCACCTTCCTTGGCGTCTTCTTCCCGACTCCCCGAAAAGACCATGAAAACCCCCAAGCTCCCAGCCCCACAAGACAAAATAACATTCCCCCATTGGTTAACAAATGAATACAATCCCGATATCAGCAAGTCTGAAGCTAAACAACTGTGAGAGAAAGCACTTGTCATACAAAGAAGTATTCCTACTCTTAACAAAACAAAGAAGCCATTTTGATTAACATACACAGTACATTGTACATCTATGATAGCATGACTTCTTCCAGGTGATTTGCTCTCACATCCTAAATTTTCTGATAGGGTTATCATCACTGTAAATTAACCCCAGAATAGATTAATGTGAAAAAATATTAATGAACTTACTAAGAATTTTTGAGAGATACTAAGTTGTAGAGGTACGGGGAAAGAAAGAGTTAATGGGATTCATCCTTTGGAAGACAGCATGGACCCATTGGGCCAAATGGACTCATTCTGTGCAATTACAAACACCCCTCTCAACATTAAACTTCATCTGCTCCCTATCAAATCATTACATCAACCTGCCTACATTTCTTTGAACTGCATTACTACTCACCTCACAATTCCAAGTTTTGCATTATCTACAGAGTTAGAAAGGGTACAATGTACACAGAGGTCCAAGTCACTAATATGGATTGAGAAAGAAAACTTCTGGTCTTTTTACTTGGCCCAACCCAGTCCAGAAAACAACCCTGCATTGTTTCCCATCACTTAATTATGCCAATAATGTTCCTTTTATTCATTAAGAAGGAGATGGAAAACTCTGATCTCAAAGCTCCGCTGCCTTGCGGCTACACCCACTCATGAGGAAAACTTCAGGAGTAAACCCCAAGGGAAAACTCCGGAGCTGGCGTCCCTAAGGCAGTCCTGTGTTGAGTTCAATGCTGACTGGCAACTCCTGTGATGCTGTTGGTACCAAACTGTATCAGCTTCTGCCATTCCTTTGGGCTCATCAGATGCGTGTAGAAAGGAAACTTGTTACACGGGCAACAGCTTGTCTCCATATCATACTGCCCAGGCTCGCCTATCTAGAGAGCTAGGATGCAACTTCCATGATCAACCATGATTGACAGATGCCTCACTCACTCATTCATTAGTAATCTTTCTCAAACAACCAAAGTGAGGAAAGCAGAAATGGAGTGAGAAAACTAATTCTCTAATTCTCTCGGGAAATGCATTTCCTAAGGATAAAACTGCTCCTTAGTGACAATGTGATGTAGGAATCCTGACCCCTGTTAAGATTGCACATCACTCTTTGGAGCCAGCCTCCAGCTTTCAGCCACCAGTTAGATTCTCAAATCAACAAAACCCTGTTCAATGGGAGCCTTAGTCAGTTACCACTACAATAATTTAGAGATACCATTTTATACCCTTTTTAAAAGGTGGAAATTTAGGTTGAACCACTTGGCCTGTGAATCCAACATTTAAGCAGCCCCAGATCATGGGGAGTGTTATATCCCCTCTCTGAGTTCGTGAGGCATTGTCCACACCAAAGTCTTTTAATAGAAAATGAAATTTAGAAATGGCCACTAGAATGAAGATTATTTTTGTGATAATGATCATATTTAATTTAAAGATTAGCTTTATTTGTCACATGCACTGCACACCTAGACATTGAAACACACATGAAATGTGTAATTTGCATCATTAACAGACACAGTCTGAATATCGCTGGGGCAGCCTGTAAGTTTCACCATGTTTCCGGTGCCAGCAAGGCATGCCCACTGCTTACTAGCCCTTACTAATGCATATGACTTTGGAATGTGGGAAGAAACCGGTGCACCCACTGGAATCTCAGGTGGTCACAAGGACAACGTGCAAACTCCTTACAAACAGCAGTGGAAAGTGAACTCTGATCACAGGCGCTCTAATGCTTTTTTATTGATAAGTGCAGAGTAGGCCCTTCTGGCTCAGAAGCCTCACAACCCCAATTAACCCTAACCTAATTATGTGACAATTTACAATGACCAATTATCCTACCAAGTATGTCTTTAGACTGTGGGAGAAGACTGGAGAAAATCCACACATTCCACAGTAAGGACATACAGAAGCTGCTTACAGAATGCGCAGGATTTGAACTCCAAACTGCTGAATGCCTCGAGCGGTGAAAGTGTCTTTCCTATGGGACTAATGTGCAAAGCTAGCTACTATGCTACTGTGCCAAGTATCGCACATATCATAGAAATGAAAGTTAATTGAATTATCTAGTTTAAAATTAAATTATTCTTTTCTTTTGCACAATTCATCACCACACCACACTTTTATCAGCTTGGACTATTACTTCCCATTCAAACACCGCTGCACAGCAGGCCCATAAAGGCATCTATAGCCAGGAGTTTAAGTTTGTCTCTAGGTGATATAACAGGAGCCAGGGACAAACATAAGGTAGACAGGATCAATATCATAAAGTGATATTGGTCACCTTCCCTTTCAAAGAGGTACAATAATGACATAATTAGGCTCTGATCCTAGTGTGCACCATTAAACATGATCCCTGGTAGTGCAATAATCCTGACCACAGGCACCAAAATACCAAACTACTTCAAGAAATGCTCTAATTTTAAGAGATTTTGTCTGACATCCTGATTGAGTATTTCTGGTATTTTCTGGTTTTTTTATTATTCCTTAATAATTGCAAGAGCCCAGATTGACAATAATGATGCCAAGCTCTCTCTGGACTGGACATGAAATACTCCTTGGCCTGAATCAGAATCAAAGTCAGATTTATTTTCACTGTTGTGGAAATTGTTACTTTGTGCCAGCAATATAGTGCAATACTGTAAAAAAAATATTGTAAGTTAAAGTGAGAAATATTAAAATAAATTAATAGCGCAAAAAGAGAGCAAAATAGTGTTCATGGGCTCACGGTCTGTTCAGAAAACTGATGATAGAGGGGAGGGGATGGTCTGGTGCAGCACTTCACCTACACACACTCAGGAATGGTGCAGCACCGTTAGATGCAGATTAAAGATCATTCTCATCTATTCCATCAAACACACCAGTAAGGAAACAGCACCAGGTCGG